>NC_092872.1:738323745-738660456 GCF_028372415.1 Notamacropus eugenii
CCTCATCTGCCAGTCAGCCTTCAATAGAGCCCCAGATCTGTGCTGGAAGTGGGGGACCCTGAGAGAAGAGCTCCCTCATCCCCCTGGTCACCCAGGTTCACCAAGTCAGTCACCAACCACACTTTCCTCTCCTTCACCCTTCCAGTCTCCCACACTGCCAAATCTTGTTGACTTCCCTGCACATTCATCTCTCTACCTCTATTGCCTCGACCCTGGGCCAGACCCTCACTACCTTTCCTCTGATAAAGCTGAAGTCTCTTCATTTTGGGGTCCCATCCTCACTCCAGCTGCCAAACTTACCTTTCTAAAGTGCAGGTCTGACCACGTTGCTCCCCTCACCCTTTGCTTCCAGGATCAAATGGGAACCCTTCTGTCTGGCATCGAAGGCCTTTCACACTCTGGCTCTGACCTAGCTTTCCAGGCTGATGACACTCCTGCTCTTCAGCCAAACTGACCTCTTGCTGTTTCCAGCACCTAACATCCCATCTCCATCCTTCAGGTCTTTGCTGGAGCTGTTTGCCATCCCTAGAATTCCCTCTCTTCTTCCCCACATGGGAGTTCTCAGCTTCCTTCAAACTTCTCTAAAGAAAGCCTATTGTGAACTCCTTAGTTGCTAGTGCCCCCTCCTTCAGATACGGCTTTGCATTGACTTTATATCACCAATGTAAGGCAGGGACCTGTCTTCTTGGGCTTTTTATCTCAGCTTGAAACACCAGCTTCAAACCTGGAGCATTTGCGTAAGACGATGATTTGGAGAAAGCAGGTGGGGGGCGGGGGAGGCTGACTCCTACCACAGGCAGTAGCCCCGGAGTCATCAGTGCAGACAGTGCTGTGCCTGGTCAGGAGGACCAGAGTTCCAACCCAACCTCAGACTTACCAGTTGTGTGTCCAAGTCACTTAACCCTTCTTGCCTCAGTTTCCTCCACTGTAAAATGGGGATAATAATAGCACCTCCTTTGCAGGGTTGTTGTGAGATCAAAGAAGATGATGTTTGTAAAGTGGTTTCAGCAGCACCTGGCCCAAAAGAAGTGCTACATAAATGCTTCATTGCTACGATCATTCTCTCCATTAATGAAAATCTTCATTAATGCAAATGTTCTGTGCTAGAAGTCAGGCTTCTGGGTGCTTTGTGAATGCTTGTTGAAGGAAGGAAGGAAGGAAGGAAGGAAGGAAGGAAGGAAGGAAGGAAGGAAGGAAGGAAGGAAGGAAGGAAGGAGAGAAGGAAGGAATGAAGGAAGGAAGGAATGCCTTCAGGGGCCTTTGATTCCTCAGAGAGTCTCAGATTTGGGGTTAGCTCCAGTCTCTGCCTGGAGGGAGGCATATGGTAGAATGGCAGTCCTCATTCTTGGGGACTTCCTGCCATGATGAGGAAAGACAGGATAATCATCCACGCCCTTTCTAGTGAGAACGCCCTGTGTATGGAGGGAGCCGACAGGAGACCCCTGTGGTCCTCACCCTCAGGAATTTATGGTGAAGCTTAGGAGACGTAGAGAGCAACTATCCCAAGATCAGATGCCACATTGTCTGAGACCCCCAATTGCTTCTAAAAACCACAAAAATCGTAGAATGGTGGAGACAGAAGAAGAGGTCTTTATGTTCATGCTCCCATTTTACAGATGAGGAAACTGAGACCTTAAGTAGTCAGGGGACACTTCATGGAGGAGGCCGACCCTGAGCTAGGTCTTAAGTTTTGCCTGACAGACTCTACTTCAGTCCTCACTCTCCAGGTATCACCTTCAGTATCTAGCACAGGATTCTGTACACAGTAGGTGCCCAATGAATGCATATTGAATGAAGGGGTGTTTTCTTATCTCTTTTTTCCTGTATTTTCATTCAGGATATTGCAGACTACTAGACCATTTACAGGAAGACAGAGACCCATCACTGAACATGGAGAATGGGAGGATTGTTTGGGGTTAGAAATGCATCTCGAAGTTTTGATTTCTTCTGGGAAAGAAAGATCCTGATTTGGGCCTTAGGGGGCTGTCGGCACAGTCTCAGATGGTGGAAATCATCAAGATGCACAGGAACAAGGAGAAGCATCCTGGTTGTTCTTCAGTGTCTCTCTATGACCCCATTTGGGGTTTTCTTAGCAAAGATCCTGGAGAGTTTTGCCATTTCCTTCTCCAGCTCATTTTACAGATGAGGAAACTGAGGCAAACAGGGTGAAGTCACTTGCCCAGGGTCATTCAGCTAGGAAGTATCTGAGGTTGGATTGGAACTCCGGTCTTCCTGACCCCAGGTCCAAACAAACAAATGCCGAATCTGAAGTTGGGTTCAGATCTTTACAGTTATTTACTCCCTATATGACTTCAGGCAGGTCATTTCCTCAGTGTGAGCCTCAGTTTCCTCACCTGCAAAATGAGGAGTTTGGTCTAGAAGATGTCCCACTCAGCCCTTACAGCTCACAAGCACCCACCTGCAGGTCTTGGCCCCTCCTGGCCTAGACTTGTCCTAGCACCGGCCTGACCTAGTTCTACCTGGCCTCCCCATTTTCTCTTTTTACCTTGTAAAGAGGGGATGTCCTATTTTTCCGTTGTCCTCTCATTCCCCTCTTTTGCCTCTCTCAAATCCAACCAAATATTCAGAGAATTGACGACTTCACTGGCTGCCTGGGGATCCCACCTGACCAGTGCCCTCCCTCCTTCTGAAGCATCTCCCCCCACTCCCCTCCCACTGGACTTTGCCTCGGAGACCACCAGTATGACTCACGAGGGGCTCCAGAGTTCTGGCCAAGCCACCCCAGCCAGTGTCACTTCTGAGGCCCAGGACCAAATTTCAGCACTCTGTCTCAGTGCCCAGAACTGGCATCTCATCTGGTTAATTTAGAGAGTGGGCCCCCTGGGGAGGGGAGGTCTAACCCCATCAGCGTTTAAATAATGAGCTTCAGAGAAAGAGAAAAGCCGTCCACCCAGCTTAACCTGAGCCGGGTAACTGAGAGGGCTGGGTGCTGTGGGAAGGACAAGGGGGAAAGCCTATTACCCTCAGACACTAAGGTAAAAGTTGAAGATTAGACCATTTACAGGAAGACCATTTACAGGAAGAAATAGACCCGTCATTGAACCGGGAGAATGGGAGGATTGTTTGGGGCTAGAAATGCATCTCAAAGTTTAGATTCCTTTCGGGAAAGAAAGATTGTGATTTGGGTCTGAGGGTGCTGTCAGCATAGTCCCAGATGGCGGGGGAAGGAGGGAGCCTTCCCCCTCCCAGGGAGGCTGATGCCCCATCCCCCCAGCAGCCGAGGGCCCCCCATTACCATCACAACAGCCTGAGCCCCACTAATGTCCCAGACCCCACAAAGACAGCTGGGCTTTTAGCTAGCCCAGGACAAACATCAGAGTAACCCTAACCCTGCAGCCGATGGAAACAGATAGAGGAGGGATATCTCCCACACAATATCCCTCACCCCCCTCTCTTCTCTCCTCCTTCCTGCGCTTCCTCAAGAGCCTTTGTCCGCTGCTCCCTTGGGACGCCTGCCTTTCTCTCACTCCCCAGTAAACATTGCCCATGACAGTCAAACCAGGATCTCTGCGGGAAAGGTTCTGGCTCTCAGTCTATGGCTCTCCCTCCCACCTCTGTCTCCCACGATCCAGACCCCCCAGCCCCAATCCGGTCCGTGAGCGAGTGAGAGGCCCAGCCTGGGGCAGGAAGGAGGGGCTCGTCCCTCTGGGACTCTGGGGATTCCTCACTACATTCAAACGCCGGAAGGCCTGGGTCCCTTTCAATCTTTGCCCCTGCCGGAAGGCCGACAAGAGCATGGGTTATCTCCCAGAGTTCCGAGGATAAAGGCTCCCAGTGGTCATTGTCTCCCGCAGTCGGAAGCAACATGACACCGAGTCCATTCTCAGTGTGCCTCTGGTCCAGGGTTGTCCCGAATGGGGGCCGAGGATGGGCAGGGGGAAGAGAAGGAACTGATTCATAATACTGATCCCCTCTGGTGCAGGCAGCAGCATCAGGCCCATGGGGAGGAGGCCGATGGGTCAGCCTGAGAGAAAGCTCTGCAGTAGGGAGGTCTTTCTCCAGCCTCAGCCGAACAGTGTAGGAAGGAGATGTTTGGGGGAGGCTAGCCCCCTCTCCGTCCCAATCACCTTCAGGGCTGGGTTCCTCTGCTGTCCTCTGCCCACCAGCTTTTCTTCAATAACAACCAACTTCCCATGCCTTGGCTGCTCCTTGATGGAAGTCCCCTTCTTGGTCCAGCCGGAGGGGAGTCAGTTGGAGGAGCAGCCCCTTGAATTGTACATCTGCCTCCTCCCAGACCCGGGTCTGGACTTCAAATTCAATGTCAGATGGGGGAAAGTAGCAGGTGTTTCCCGCCAGCCCTGACTCTTGGTGCTGAATAAGGAGCACGGTCCAGATGCCCTCAAGAAATGTTTGTTGTTCATCCAACTAGGGGCAAAGCCCTGGGAATAGAAAGAGAAAAATGGGTCCTGCCTTCAAGGAACTTCCATTCTACCTGGGGAACAAGAGCAGGGAAGTTTATATTACATAGGTCAATAAATGCCTAGCAAATAATTTGAGGTGATGCAAACTAGGGGGATCAGTCAAGCCCTCATGCCAGAGATGGCACTTGAGCCTAGAGGGGAATTAGGAGTTCCAAGAGGTAGCTGGTGGTGCAGGGGATATGGTGCTGGGCCTGGGGTTGAGGAGACCAGAGTTCAAATTTGACACTCACTAGATATGTGACCTTGGGCAAGTCACTTGAACTGTTTGCCTCAGTTTCCTCCTCTGTAAAATGAGATCAATAGCACCTACTTTCCAGAATTGTGAGGATCAGATAAGGAATCTGTAAAGGGCTTAGCACAGTGCCTGGCACTGGATACTTGATGATTTTCTCCTAGTATACGTCTTGTCCCCAGCCTACATTTACCCCTCTCCTCTCAGCCTACACTTCTCCTCTGATATTTCTCCCAGACAGCTTCATTTCTTCCTTTCATTCTGTATCTCTTATCAGTCCATATATGTCTCCCAGACTCATCTCTTCCCATGCCAATCCATCCTCCACACACCTTCCTTAAGAGAAAACATGACCATGTTACTTCCCTGGGACTCAATCAACTTCCCTGGCTCCTTTTTGCCTTTTACTTTTCTGTGCTCAGTTTTTCAAGCTCTCCCTGACCTTGCTCTGGTCTATCTATCTTCGCAGCTCCCATCCTCCCCAGTCTGGCCAGACTGGTCTTCACTCTGTCCCTTGGAGGTGATGCTCTGTCTTCCTCATGTCTAGAAGGCACTCCCTGCACACCAGCATCTCATAGAATTCCTGTCTTCCTTCACGATCCAGCTCAATCTCCACTTTCTATATGGAGTCTTTCCTGGTTTCCCCAGCTGCTGGTTCCCTCCCTCCCTAGTCCTCGCACACAGATTCTTTTTTATATTTATCCTACATATTTATCATGTACTCATTTCCCTTGACAGAAGATAAGCTACGTGAGAGTAGACTGTGTTTTTGTATCTCTAGCACCAAGCACAGTGCCTAGCACATAGTAGATGCTTAATTAATGCCTTCTGATGGACTGATTCTACGCCCTTTCAGGGCGTAGATGCCACCAGTCAAGGCAGTGGAATTTAATGACAATGGGTTCATGTTCAGCCTTGACCACTTCCTGTGACCCCTTCTATGCTGGCTTCTGACCTTATCATGCCACCAAAAACACTCTCTCCAAAGTTATTAATGATTTTAGTTGCCAAATCCAATGACTTTTTAAATTCTCATTCACCTTGACCTCCCTGCAGCCTGTGACACTGTAGGTCTCTCTCTCTCTCTCTCTCTCTCTCTCTGTCCTAGTTCTCCTTCTACTTCTCTGACTGTTCCTTCTGTCTCCTTTACTGAATCTTCTTACAGATCACCCTCAGTGTTTTCTCTTTGGTCCTCTTCTCCCTCTGGATTACTTCACTTGGTGATCTCATCAGCTCCTATGGATTTAATTACCATCTCTACACAGATAATTCTCATATCTTTCTTGCCTCAATCTCTGTGCTGACCTTCAATCTCACATCTCCAACCACTTTTCAGACATCTCAAACTGGATATCTGGTATACATCTTAAACTCAACATGTCTAAAACCAAACTTGCTACCTTTCTCTCTAATCTTTCCCCATCAACCCTTCCTAAGACTGCAGAGGGCACTCAATGCCCTCCTTCTAGTCCCCTTGGAGTCACCCTAGATTCCTATCTCTCACCCCCCAACCCCAGATATTCAGTCTTTTAAGCCTTCACCTCCTCATACCTAGAGTATTGTAATAGCATGGTTGATATTTCTACCTCAGGTTTCCCCCCATTCCAGTTTATCCTCCATTCAACTGGAAATTAATCTTCCTACTGTATAGATTTGGTCACATTATTCCTCTCCTCAATAAACTCCAGTGACTCCCTATAACTTCCAGGACCAAATAGAAAATGCTCAGTTTGACATTTAAAGCCCTTCATAACCTATGCCCCTCCTGTTTCTAGTTCCATGCCTTAGCCCACTCCACATACCCTCCATTCCAGTGAGAGTAGCCTTCTCCTGACTTCTCCATACATAAGATGCTCCATCTCCCAGCGACAGGGATCCTCTTTGGCTGCCCCCCTCATCTCTGCCTCCCTTGAAGTCCCACCTGACATTCCATCTTCTGCAGGAAGCCTTCCCTGCATCTTCTTAATTCTGCCTCTGGTTACTGCCTACTCAGCTTGTTTGTACAAACTCATTGGCTTATCCCCCTCTTCCACCCCCAGCAGATTGTGAGGTCCTTGAGTATGGACTGTTTTTGCCTTTCTTTCTTAATTCCTAGTAAAGTGCCTAGCACATAGAAGGCATTTAATAAATGTTTATTGCCTGTCTTTGGATAGATAATTTTATTTACCTCACCTCATCAATAAAATAACTCATTTTGTTATTCATAATAATTCGTATGTATTGTTGCTTGGCCTTTTCAGTCATGTCTGACTCTTCGTGACCTTGTTTGGGGTTTTCTTGGCAAAGACACTGGAGCAGCATGCTAGTTGCTTCTCTAGCTCATTTTACAGATGAAGAAACTAAGGGGGTTAAGTGACTTGCCCAGGGTCACACAGATATTAAGTGTCTGAGGCTGGATTCAAACTCATGAAGTTGAGTCTTCCTGACTCCAGGCCCTGATGTTCTGTCCACTGAGGCAGCCAGCTGTCTGAACACTGCCAGAAAATAACACTTCTCAGACATTTTCTCATTTAACCCTTATGTGGTCCCTATGAGGGAGGCGCTATTGTTACCCCCATTTTAGAGGTGAGAAGACTGAGACTAGGAATGATTAATGACTTGCCCAAGTCACATTGCTAGTGTGTGGACAGGATTTGAACTCAAGACTTTCTCCTATACTGGCACTCTATCCACTCTAGATGTGGGTCAATGACAATGACCATCACAAGTGTAATGGAAACTTCCTGAAGACTGAGGATGTCTCACTTGTGTTTGTGTCTCCAGGGCTGAGCCTAGCACCTGGCACGCAGTAGGTGCATAATCAATGCTTTATGATGGTTCCTGGTGCTAACACTGGGCATCAGGGAAATGCTTCTGCATCCACTGGGCATAGAGGTTCCTCCGGGGCTCTCCACAAGGCTTTCTAGTGGAGTGCTGTCTTTGGTGAGTTAGTGAGGAAGCAGGAGGGGTCATGGAGCTAGGGCTGCAGGCCCTCCACAACCATGTTGTCCACATTGGACCCTATAAGGGAGCCCTGGCTCACACAGTGGGGAGGGGAGCAGAGCTGGGGCTGGGAGGCCCTCTGTGACCATCTTGTTCACTCTGGACCCTGTATAAGAGCCCAGGCTCACACAGTGGGGAGGTGGTGGAGCTGGGGCTCCAACCCAAGGTCTCAGACACTACACTGTGAGGACAGATGGAGTGATGGGCTGCCTGCCACTTCATGGACCTCCTGGTGAAATTGGTCGAGGCTTCCCACAAGAAGCCTGACTACCCAGCAGGGAAGCCTCTGGCATCTTCTGAGGGCCGCCATTTGAACAAGCACAGGGCTTGCCCCCATGAAGGAAATCACAGATCCATGAAGGAAGAATTATGGTGTTTACAGCCAGAGATGAGGAGAATTCCAGTGTAGAGATCAGGGTCCTTCCCAAGGCTGTACAAGGAATTGGGGACACAGTGTTCTAGGCCCAGGCCTCAGCTTCTGCATCTATAAATAAGGCCCAGAGATGCATTAATCACCCCAGGTCATAGTGCTGGTAAGTAGTAAAGCCTGGATTTGAGCCTCAGGTTCCACCCACCCAGCCATCTTTCCTTGATGACCCTCAGTATGACAGCTATGAACGTGTGTGTGTTTACTAGCAAAAACAAGCTGAAGCTTCACTCTTATTCAAAGGCTCATTTATCTAGAGCTGGAAGAGCCCTCTGAGGTCTTCTAGTCTGAACTCACTTCAGATTTGCCCTAGGTGACACAGCTGGTGGCAGTGCCAGGGTGTGAGGCCAAGTCCCTCAGGGATCTTACCCACTTCCCAGGGAACTCAGCTTCCTTTCCCAGCAGCCTTGGGAAAGTGCCCCAGATCCTGAGCTGGTTTCATAGAGAAAGCTTCATGGCTCATTTATGTCTACACAGCGCATGGATCCAGAACACCGGAAGGGACCCAAGTGATCACTTTACTGGGGAGGTAATGGGCCTGGAAAAAGGGGAGTGACTTGGACAAAGTATGTGGAAACCATGGTGAGTGTGATGTAGTGACTGTGGTTCACAGGGGATGGGAGAAGCAGAGGTTGGAAATGAAATTGGGGAGGGGGTTAGAAGCTTCCCAGCACTCCTGAGAAATTAAGCTGTTCCAAAGTGGAAAGAGTGGCCTTGAGGGTGGGGGTCCCCCTCCTTGATGCTCTCAAGCACAGGCTGGGTGACTATTTGCTGGGCACGTTACAGTGGGCATTCCATTCATGCGTGGATCGGATTTCATGGCCCCTGCTACCAATGCTCAGACTGGGAATCCTGTGACTTCTCCCAGAGGGTCCTGGCCTTGGAGAATCCAGAGCTTCTGGGAAGGGACCTCAGGGGCCATCGGCTCCAGCTCCCTCATCTGAGGCCCAAGGAAAGCTGCTGCGAGTCTGTGGCCCACCCAGCCCAGAGCTCCATTCTTAGCTTCTAGCCCAGAACATCTTCTCTCCATGGTGTGTATGTGTGTGCACATGCCTGTGTATGCAGATGCATGTATGAAAATGTCTGTGTACATGTTGGCATATGGAGAAAAAATTCTAAGCCATCAGGAGACTCCAGGAAGAGCTCAGAAGGCCTGACAACCATTTCTCCTTCCCACTGCCCCCAAGTCCTTCTCTCTCTGGCCACTGGGCCCTGTCCTCCCAGTCTTGTCTGTTTGGCTTGGGAAGTGAAGACCAACAGAGGCACTGAGGGGCCCTGCCCTGCCCCACCCCACCCCATCCCACCCCCTCACAGCCCAAGACCAGCGATCGAGAAGAAGGAGACCAAGCTCTGGTGCTCTGGTAAACAGGTACATTGGAGGTCTGGCTTACAAGGTGTTACAAGAGAAGTAAAGGAACAAGAAAGAAACATGCGCATTCCGGATACGTTCATCAGTGAACAGCAGTGCTGCCAACTTCGGCTTCCGCAGGATCTCTGTTGTTAAGTGGGAAACAACAGAAATGTCCCTTGCAATCGAAAAACAAAATTTCCTAAGATTCCCCATAAATGTGTGCAAAAAAAGGGAAAAAAAGCCATTTTCACCACATTTGTTTACAAAATGACCCAAAATATAAGAGAGACAGGAGGGAGGGAGGAAGAGAGAGAAGAAAGAGGGAGAAAATGAATGAAGGGATAAGGAAAGATATAAAGAACCTGGAGTGGTCAGGAGCTGAGACCTAAGGGCAGGGGCCAGAGGCAGGCTGCAGGGCACAGATCCAGGCATCCTCCCCCCAGAAGGAGTCAGCTCCTGGCAGTGGTCATCAGAGCTCCCCAGGGTGGCCCTTGGACAGTTCTCATGCCAAGGAAGTACAGGAGATCTTCCTGCTAGAGACTCTCCTGAAGGGAGATCTGTTCTCATGGCCAGTCCCCAGGGCTTCCCTTTCTGACACCCCCCACCCCTTCCTATTACAGGAGGAGAGAAGGGTAAGTAAGATATAGAGACTGAGGAGGGAGGGGAAAGGATGCAAGAAAAATGAGATGAGAGGTGGAAAAAGGAGGAAGAAAAGACAGTGGTTCTTATGGGGCTTAAGGAAGGAGGGCGTGTTGGACACTGAGAGTTTGTGGCTGACGCCAGACAATGCCCACCTGCAGCCGCTCCCATGGCTCTAGCCCTGTGGGGGAAGTGTCTGGTCAGGGGAGCTCCCCTTGGCTGTCCGTGTGATTGACATGGAGGGCAGCATCTTTTATCATGCCTCCTGTATTACAATTCTTGGGACCGAGCCTGGCAATGGCTAACAACAGTGTGGGACTGGGGACAACTCCAAGGCCTCATGACTTATTTCCAACCAGTCCTCCAGCATTATCCACAGAAATCTCCTGCCATCAAAAACCAGGTAGACTGCCCACTGCCTAGGGGGAACCTGAGGGATCCTCTAAGAAAGTCCTCCCTGGAAACAGGACCTTGTCCAACATGCCAGGGAGGAATCTCTCTGCCTCTGGCTCCTGCTCTGATACCCTCCATCATCTGCTCCAGGTTCTGATCAAATGACTTCTGCCTTCTGTATGGATCTGTGCAAACTGGCTAAGCCTAGACCAGAAGACCCAGGGAAGTTTGCCAGGGAGACGGGCAGATGTTTCATGGTGGGGATTTTGTCTCAGGAGGAGTGGGCCAGGAAGGACCAGGACAGCTTCTGTGGGCTGTTGGACGTTCCTCCATTTGCCAGTTGGGGGCACTGATGCCAGTCTGCTCTGCTAGGTGTTGGAGGTCTCAGCATAGGCATGGATAATAGCAGCCTTACCCAGAGGGTGGGGATGGGGTGGGGAGTGTCAACCACATATCTATTGGGGAAAAAAGCTTAAAAATTCATCTTTCTAGAGCAAGACTTACTTTTTTTCTTTTTTAAAGAGAAATGGCAACTATCTACATACACAGGTGGGTTAATAGCAGGAGAATGGGTTTGTTTTGTGTTGGGAGAAGGTGGATGGGGACTGGCTGAGAGAGAACAGTCTATGTACAGGTGGTTTTCCCTCCTGAGCCTTGATTGGGGGTATCTCTTTTTGAGAGGCCCTGAGGAGCCCAAGAGTAGATACAGGTGAGGGGCAGCACAGCTGTTTCCTCCACCCCAGGAGAGTTCAGCCTGAGGCCAACCAGAAACTGGCTATCTGCTGCTTCCTGCATAGGGCCCTCCAGTGTCGTCTGATCCCCTGGGAGGATTTCTGCCTCCATGCCAGGGGCTGGACAGGGCTTCAGAGAGAGAGAGAGAGAGAGAGAGAGAGAGATGGAAGCCTCCTTTCCTTTAGAAGGAGAAGATGGATGCTTGAAGGTCCCTGGGACAGAGGTCTGAGTGCCCTGCTGAGGGTGCTGCCCTAGGCCAGGGGCCTCAGCTAATTCCATGTGGTGGCCAAGGCCCCTGCTCATCCTTACCCAAGGGCCTAAGCCTTCAGAGTGGAACTCTGCTCAGCCATGGGGTCTCCTGGGTCCCTCCTGAGAAGGGACTGGGTGGGGGTTTTCTTTCCTTGGTTTATAAGAGGTGATGGAAGTGGGGGGTGGGATTTCAGAATAGCCAAGAGACAGTAGGAGGGGTGGGTGGGGGGAGAAGAGACAGAGAAGAGACAGGAGAGAGAGAGAGAGAGAGAGAGAGAGAGAGAGAGAGAGAGAGAGAGAGAGAGAGAGAGAGAGAATATCTCCGCCCTCCCCAGCAGCAAGTTAGCAGCTGACAAAAGTGATTAAGAATTCTGTTTAATGAGTCTGTCCTCCCACTAATAAAAACTGGAAATGCCAGTGAGGCGTCTCTGTCCCTGCTTGCAGATGCTCAGTTAGAGTGTCTCTGCCAGCAGCCACAGCAGTGCGAACTCCTGAAGGGCCTCCAAGTGCCTGTAGCTGTTGATGGTGATCTCTCTCTGTAGCCCCAGCTCCCACGGGACTCCCTACCCCCTCCTCCCATGTTGCCCGGCCCCCGGGGCTGCTCTATGCCAGGGCCCCAGAGGCTGGGGAGGAGAGATGGGAGCCCAAGGTGTCTGATCTTGCAGGAAGGGCCGGGGTGGAGACACTAATGAGGGTGCTGACTGAGTGTGCATCTTCCTTCCTCACACTGGTCAGGCTGGTGACTCAAATCCCCCCCTCCCCCCGCCAGAGACAAGCAGGCTACCCTAGCTCATCAGGATTTCTACTCTAAGGTTCCTTGAGTTGCTGTCAGGGACAAGCCCCAGAGGGCCAGGTGCTGGCCTGTCCTTCCATCTTTCTTTAGCGAGGAGCAGTGCCAGGTCCAGGAAGGGGCCACCTGGTGGCCTGAGTCCTCCGAGGGTCTGAGGCAGAGGAAAGGCTTGTTTGGACCAATTAGGGGCCAGGTCAGAGGCTGACTTCTGGTGGGACGTCAAAGTGGGAATGTTTAGTCTCAAAATGGAGAACTGCAGGTGCCTGATGAATAAGAGCCCAGGCCACTGGTGATACTAACCCCCATGTGGCCAGGGCTGCCCAGGCCCAAGAGATGCCTTGTCAAGCGAGGATGACAAACATTCTTACACCTGCTGCAAACAACCACTGTCTGGGCTATGGAGCTGTCTCCTTTTTTAAGGAAGGAAAGAAAGTTTTTTTCTTCTTTTGTGGGGTGGGGGGTCAGTGGGAGAGCTCTCTTCATTGTCTATCCAACAAAATCAAATAACAGACTGAAAGAAATACAAAGTCTGCATAGCTCCACTGTCCAAGAAGAAAGAGGGGGCTGCTTCCTCTCCCCCCAACACCAGCCAAGAAACTGACCAAAACACCCTGTTTCTGGGACCCTGGCAGGTCTGGCTATTTGTGAGGCTAGGCTCTACTGCCCAGATACACAGAAACATGCTGCTAACTTGGTACCCCAAACCAGGTGGCCAAGCTGGAAAAGTAGGGGGGGTGGGGGGGAGGGAGGGCCAATTTCAAATTCCATTTATACTGGACTGATCACCCAGCAAAATGTGAGGGCCTGTGTTTAGGATATAAGACCTTGCCTTTGGGGCACCCATGGGAGTGTGAAGGACAGATAGGAAGGGGGTTTATGCTCACCTTGACTGTGGCCCAACCTATAGAAGGAAATACATCCAATGAAGGAGGTTTGGAGAAGGCTTTGGCAGAACAGGGTACCCTCTTCCTCTCTGTTGTGGGGCTGCCTCAGGGTCACAGTAGCTTCTCAGGGCTCCAGGGCATTTGACTGGTGATCTTGTCACACCCTCTAGTTCCTCCTCTCAGTTAGTGAGAGTTTGAGGCTTGCCCAGGTGATCTCTGGTCCACTGAGGACATAGGCCCTTGGCATATAAGCCAGTGACCCTTTCTCCTTGATTCAGCTTGGGCTCTTCCTCCACCCTGGGCTGATATCAAGGTCTTAACTTTTGGATGGGAGAGTATAGGTGTGGGCAGAGTTGTGGCCCTCGGTGTGGCCAGGACAAGGCCCAGGGAGGCTAGAAGGGCAGGGGAACTGGACAAGAAGAAACCCCAAGGCAAGCCTGCAGAGATCTGGACCTGAAATGCAGATGCACTGCCCCTCCAGGCCACTATCTTGGCCACCTGCCCATGCCGAGGCCAGTTCCTCCCTCTGTTTTATCCCTTGCCCTGCCTGAGCATGCCCTGGATGCCCCTGGAGGCCACTGCCCCAGGCTCTCCTCTTCCTTGGATTAGTAACAAAAGCACAGACCTAAGGGAGACTAAGGCATCTCTTCCTCCAGGTCCCAGCCTGTTGGGTGGGGACGAAGGGGTCAGTTAGGCTGGGACCCCAGGAGGAGTGCCGGGCCTGCAGCAACATCACAGCCCTTGAATCCTGACCTAGCCCTCCCTCCCTCCATTTTTCTCTGCTCCAGGAGGAGGTTTTGTGGATACTGTACAGAAGGTGATACAAAAAATACATATATTCTCTTTGAAGAAGAATCCAAGGGCGCAGAGCCCCGCCCTCACGAGTGGTGGCTGTTGATAAGTCCCCGGAGTTGCTTGGCCACGGTGTCAATCAGTTTCTGCTTGTCTCGCTCATTCTTCCGAAACTGTGCAAACATGTTATTCTTACGGCTAGTGTCCTTCATCCTGGGTAGAGGGGAGGACAGAGGGCAGGGGGTCAGGGGGTACTCCCAGAATTCTCAAGCTGGCAGAGGCCAGGGGGCTCCCCAGAAGGGTTTGCCAGAGGCCCCTCCCCACAGGAAGCCCAAGAAGCCCCTGTGAGGATGGCTGTGGCAGGATGAACCTGTTCCCTCCCCCAAAGTCAGCTCCTCTCTCCTCCTCAGTTACTTTGTTTGGGGGCTGTGCTTCCAACCCTTGGGACATGAGCCTTCAGGAAGGAGGACTGAGGATCAAAGTTTCTGGGAACCTACCGAACTGATCCAGGAGACAGGTCAGGGAAAGCCCAGTGACCTTGAACTCTCAACCAACACTGGTCTTAGTAGAACCACAGGCAATCCCAGAACAGTGCACCCCCTTCCCCACACCACTGGTCAGAGCCAGTAAGTAGTAACCAGAGGGAGGGGTCTCCATGGGAAGCAATGACAGAAGAGGGGGCTAGAGAGGAGAGAAGGCAAAGTTATCCCTCTATTCCACGTTGCCCAGGGCAACAACCTGGGCAGCCCCTCCCAGGCTACTTTGGCACTCAGGGCCCATGCCTCTGAAGACCTTTCCTTTATTAAATAAACGGCTCCTAACTCATGAGGATGGCATTTCAACCAGCACCCAACAGTTGGATGTGGTGGCCAAGAAAGGGAATGTGCTGATTGTGGGCTGCCTCTACAGGGGCAGGGGTGGTGTGGGGCCTGGAACATAGAGATTCCAGGATGGAGAAAGGGAGCATCCCTGCCCTCCTTTACACGGGACAGCTCCATCATAGGCAGGACACAAGACAAACTGAAGAGGAGGAGGTGGGCTCTATGAGGATCGGTTAAACTGCCCCACAGAGATTCAAGAGACACAAGACTCTTGTCTTCAAGTCCCTCAGAGGCTTTGGTGTAGAAGAAGGGATAAGGGGTGGAAGCTGTGGGGGCAGATTAGGGAGCTGCCAGCCAGGGCTGGGGGCACTGATGTTTCTGGGTGGGGAGTGTGGAGGGGGATTAGACAACTCCTGAGGGTCCCTTCAGGTCTTGGTATTGAGGGCCTCCAGTAAAGTCCAGCCTGACTTGGGGAGGGGGGGGGCAGTCTCGAAGGCTGACAAAACTGTAGGACTAGGGAGCTCAGAACACTCAGCCCCTTCCTAGGCCTGAATCTGATCTGGCCAAGGAGGCAGACCCATGGGGTCTGAGCAGAGATGAGGTGAGGCAGATGTGTGTCCAAAGGCTCCCGACCAAATGACATCTGTCACCCCAAACTCTCTTCCTTGTCTCTTCTCTGAGTGGGCTACAGGCACAGAGGTTGTAAAGGGTCACTGGTCAGATGAATGTGTGTGTGAGAACAAGTGAACATGTGAGTGGATTTTAGGGAGTGTGCATGTGTGTGTGGTACACTGGTCTGGATGGGTGTGGGCTGCCTCTGCAGGGGCAGGGGTGGTGTGTGGCCTGGAACATAGAGAGAGATTCCAGGATGGAGAAAGGGAGCATCCCTGCCCTCCCTGCCTAGGATGAGGTGGAGGATGATGTTGGCAGATGGAAAGACACAAACAGATCCCATCATAGACCCTGGGTGTCAGAGGGATCATGAGATGGTGGGGACTGAGGTTCAGACAGGGCCAGTGACTTGGGTGGCCAGCAGCAGGTCCTCTCACTCTCCGTCCTGAGGTCTTTTCCATTGCACTGTGTGTTCTGTTGAGGTGTGAGTGTGTGTGTGTGTGTGTGTGGGATTCTCTGGGAGTGTCAAGAGCTGCTGCCCATGTGGGTTTCAGGTGAAGAGGTGGCCCAGTGAATGCAGGCAGGAAGTCTGGCCTCAGACATTCATTGGGCGTGTGACCCTGGGGATGTCACTTAGCCTCAGTTGGGAGGCAACAGTAATATCTACCTTGCAGGGTTGAGGGATTCAATGAGAGGATGTTTATAAAGTGCCTGCAAATCTTAGGGGCCTCTGTAAATGTGATCAATGTCCTCCTCATGGTTGTTAGAATGATTTCAGGTGACCCTAAGTCACCAGGCAGGACCTAGGGAAGGGCAGCAGCCTGCCTTTCTTTCTCATGACCAGTTCAAGCTTGAGGGGCTGCCCTGAGGTCCTCACTCCTCAGAATTCTGCCTGGAGCTGTTTCCATCTGGGGGGTAGGGGTTCTGGCTTCACATTTGGCCCTTAGCAGCCCCCGGCGGGGAGGAAGGTCACAAGGAGAACTGGAGGGGCAGAAGCTGCTGGTCAATCAGTGCCTAGCTTGCTTAGTGGATTAGTACGTCAGCTTGGATTGAGATGCTTCCCAGTGAGGTCATTAAGGGAAAGCAAGAAAGCAAGGCGACTCAGTGCCGGGGAGGGCGAAGGCCCAGCTGACTCTACTTACTCTCTGGATATCCTGGATGAAGGAAGTCATTGGGAGAAAGAGAACCATAAAAACACATTACAATGGTGGGGAGGTGGGACAGCTATCCAGCTGGCAGATTCCAACCTGGGCTGACCAATGCCCCAGGCAGGGCCAGGGACCCTCCTAAGCACTCAGGCTTTCCTTAGGAGGGAGATGTCCCAAAGGGACTGTGGCTATCTGCACACACTTGGATATCCTGGTCCATCTCCAGGACAGGGGCATCCAATAAGGAGGCCAAATGTAGCCTCTGCACAGGGTTCCATTAGTGCTGGTCTAGCCTGACCTGCCCCCACTCAGCTGCCTGACTGACTGACAAGCCCTCCTGGCAGCCTGGCCTGACCCTGGCACTCTCTGAAGATCAGTGCCCACCACTTTTCCATGCTGAACTCTTTTCTAGGCCTGAATGTATGATGCAGACTGACTGGTACAACAGTCCTAGGAGTCGAAGGCAGCAGCAAGAGGGCATGGGGCCACCTAGAGGTCTTTCACCTGTGTCCCTCCTGCTTCTCACAACTGTGACCCTGTGGGCTTTCTTCCTGTGGACACACATCTGGACAGGGGCCAAGGCAGTAAGGCCCTGTGGAGCTAGCTCGGCTGGATTTCAAAAACAGTCAGATAGGGCACATAGAACAAAAGTTCTTCAGGCAGGCCAGGAGACAGCTGACCTCTGCCGACCAAGCCCTCTGACGTCTCCCACAAGTCTGCCTAGCAAGGCGGCAGCAGCCCTGGGCTTGGGACAGGGCTCAGTGCCTTGTTGGGACAACATTTCTGGAGGAGGCAGACCTGAAGGGCCTGATCTAGGGCCTGACCACTTCTCAGCCTTTCCAAAGGCCTGGAGGCTATTGTGTTGATTTTTTTTAAAGGAATAGGAACTAGTTTTCCATGCTTCTCCTGTGGTTAGCCTAACATGGGCTGCTGCTTCTAGGAAGGCTTGGATGGGCTCGTCTCTATCTCCTCGACAGCCCAAGCCACAGGACTCCCAAGGTATACTCACTTTTCAAGCAGGGCCAGGGCTGTCACTGGGTTGACACGCAGATACTTGCAAGTAGGTTGGCCATAGTCAGCGAGGTATGTTGACCAGTCCCATTGGGTGAAGAGATCCAAGAGCTACAAAACACCCAAGGGCCAGAGGTTAATCACAAAAGATGCTCTCCAACCGGCTGCCAGCACACAGAGAGCACATTCCAGCTATCAAGGAACAACTTGGGGAAGTTGGCGGCTCAAGGCTCTCCCTGCCATCTGGAGGAGGAAGAGTCTTTTTGGTTTTGATTTGGTTTCCGTATGCCCAGTGCTGAGCACACAGCAGGTGCTTCATAAGTGCTGGATGACTTGTCTGGAGAGGGGGAAGGAGAAAAGAATGACAGAAACATTCCTTGCCTGGAATTTGGATGTTTGTCCCCCTGAGGTTAACGCAGGGGGTCTGGAGGCCCTGTGCGCTCACTCTCTGGGGCTCTGGGCTCTCACGGAGCATCGGTGGCCCAGTTACTTCATCTGTACAATTAGCATTGTACTAGACAGCCTGAGACCCCTTCCACTCTAGGAATCAGCAGGGTGTCAGCCCTCTGAAGTATGATGCTCTTTAAGGTGGGTGGACAGGTGGAAGGGAAGGCACAAAAGAGGAGAGGAAAGAAGGGAAGAGGAAAGGAAGGAAGGAGGAAGTGAGAAAGGGAAGGAAAGAAGAATTTAGTAAGAATCTACTATGTGTCAGGCACAGGGCTAAATATTATCCCATTTAATTCTCACAATAATTATATAAGGTAGGTACTATTATTACCTCTGTTTTACAGATGAGGAAACTGAGGCAACCAGAGGTCAAGTGTCTTACCTAGAATCACAGAGATAGTAAGATTTTTTGATGCTGGATTTGAATTCAGGTCTACCTGACTCCTGGTCCTATATTTTATCCAAGTCACCTCACTGCCTCTAATATTAAATGAAGTCTTAACTTGAAAACATTTATTTTTTTTTTTACTTATGCCTCTTGTCTTTACATTACACTTAATTTCAATTCTCCCCTTGCTAAAACTGAATCATCTCTTGTCACAAAGCAAAACAATTAAGAAAAATTCCCCAACTGGGACAAGATGGAAATTCACAATTTCTTATGTCTTTTCTGTTCTTTTAAAATATTGAAATATTTAAGTTTGTTGACGATTGTTCAAGTTCACAATAAAAAGAATCTAAATGAACAAATCCATTAGTGACTCTGACAATGCTATCTTGGCAATTCCTTGCCAATCTAAGAGCGTCGCAAGAAGAAAAACGACCTCACAAGAAGAATCGTAAGTTATTAACAACCATATGAAAGAATGTTCCAAATGACTAATATTAGGAGAAATGCAAATTAAAATGACTCAAGTTTCGGCCACATATCGAGCAAACTGGCAAAGACAAGAAAAGCGGGGAGTAGCCAATGCTGGAGCATCATGGAAAGAGGATCCACTGTGAGCTGGTCCAGCCATTCTAGAAATCCACTGGAAATTATTCTAAGAAAGTGGTTACAATGTCCATACCCTTCTTTGGCCCAGAGATTGCACTGCTAGGGGTATAACTCAAGGATGTCAGTGATAAAAAGGGAAGGCCTTATATACACCAAGCTATTCATAGCAGGACATTTTGTGGAGCAAACACAGATGCTTTGTTTAGAAAAATAAAAATGGAAGTCCATTGACTAGGGAATGGTTAAAGAAGTTATTCATGAATGTAGTCGAGTACTATTGTCATGACAAGAAATGAGGAATATAGTAAATTTATTCTTTACATTAAATATTTTTCATTCAATTTTATTTTTAATTTGGAATTCTCTCCCTTTCTTCTCTTCCACCTATTGAGAAGGTAAGGAAAAACAAAGGCCATTACAAATAGAGAGTCATGCACAAAAAATTTCTTCATTAACCATGTTTGAAAAAAGAAAAAAAAGAAAATATGCCTTAATCTGTACTCAGAGACCATGGATTCCCTGTCTGGAGCAAGGCAGCAGGTTTCAGGGAACACATACTATCACCTGCTCTGCCATTCCCCAGTGAATGAGCAACCCCTAAGTTTCCAGGACTTAGTCACCACAAAAAGAGCTGCTATGGACGTTATTGTATGTAAGGGTCCTCTCCCTCTTTCTTAAATCTCTTTGAGAAGCAGCACAAATTATCTCCATTGTAGCCACACAGAAAGTAGCAGGGGTCACTCAGCAGGACTCTTGACTTATCTAGCGCTGGGCACCAGCCCACACCTGCCAGGGGTCCTGGTTTTCTCCACTGCCTGTCTGGTGAGGTGCTTCTAGCCAGAGAAGGGCAGGAGAGTCTGCGCAGGGGTCGGCTCTTCCAGGATGAATTCCCAGCACGCTTCAGGCATCAACATGGCCTTGAAACGGAAAGAGGGGACCCACCATGCTTTGTCAGCAAAAAGTTCAACAAAGAGACTTCCCCCCCACAAAGGGCATCTCAGAACTCCCGCCTGAGTCAAATAATTCAGTCTTGTTCCTGATGTCATCTCTGCCTCCTGGCTTCCTTCAAATACCCTGAAAGCCAATGTCCTAAGAAACCTTTCCTGAGCCCCCTTAAGGTTCCTTCTACTGATTGTCAATGATTTGCCCTGTCAATACCTTGTTTGTAAATAATTATTTCCATGTTTTCTCCTCCACTGCACTGGGAGCTTGAGATCAGGGACTGTTTTTCACCTTTCTATGTGTCCCTGGCACTTAGCAAGGTGCCTGGCACTGAGCAGGCCTTTATGGCATTCTAGTTGACTTACTGACCCGTCAGAAATCATCAAGTTAAGAAGCTATCTCTGTTACAGAAGGCCTCTGCACAATTCGATCTTAGGCACCATCTAATCCAACTACTCTCTAGAGAAAGGGAAACTGAGAGGATCTGAGATGGAACAGTGTCCCAAATTCAGATGCTAAGACAGGAGAACGAGTCCAGGAGGCTAGGAGAAGAGGGTGGTCAATGGCAATAAGAAATTAAGTAGAAGATTAAGAATAATGGTCTTTGAGAAACAGTTATCCAACTTAGTAGTCAGGAGATCCTAGACAACTACTGAGAGCACTGTTTGAGTAGAAGGACAGGCTGGGGTAGGGAAGGGAATGGGCGGCCAGGCCCTGCTGCTAAGTGCTTCCCAACTGTCTCCCTTGATCCTCCCCACAACCTTGGGAGGTAGGTGCTGTTACTGTCATTACTGGACACAACTGAGGCAAGCCGAGGTGAAGTGACTTGCTCCAAGTCACACAACTCAGGTCTTCCTGACTCCAGGCTCAGCTCTACACGTCACCTCGTTCCCTGATGCCACCCTAGAGGAGCATTTGGTGAAGAAGCCATAGCAGGTAGTAAAGACCACTCTCTAATGGGAGCTTGGCAGTAAAAAGAAATCGTGTGGGATGACAGCTTGAGAGAATGGCCAAATCACAGGAAGCATTTGCTTTAAAAGGATGGGGCAATGACCAAAGGATGTCTGTAGAGCATAAGGAAGGAGCCAGAGGAGGCAGAAAGATAGAGAAGAGAAGGAACGATTGATAGTGTAAACTCTCAGGAGAGATAGGAGGAGATCTGACCAAGGACACAGGTAAGAGAAGGGACACCCCACCCTTGAGACTGGAGCAACGGAGTACAAGCACTCAAGGGAGATGGGAGAATTCAGAATGGATAGCTTGGCTTTCTTTTCAAATAAATAAAGTGGAAGTTGAGGGAAGGATTGGAGTGATATGGATATAATAGAGGGAAGGATAAGGGTGATATAGGGGAGTTAAAGAGAAGGCCTGGAATACCATGGAAGAGCAGTGAGAGTGCCATCCAAAAGGAGGGCCTAAAGGAGCTCAGAGGACATGCGTTGGCAGGGATTCAGCAAGCACCACGATCCATGTCTTGAGAGCTGAGATGGATGGCAAGGTGAGCCCTGAGGAGTGCAGACTGTGAATGGCAGGACAAAGGGGTTCAAGAGAAGAGGATTAGGACTTGATGAGCTGGGTCACTGTAAGCTGGAGACAGGGAAGGGAGGAAATGAGGCCAGAACAAAGTTGGGAGAACCCAGAGGAACAGAGGGCCTGGAGGTTGTGAGGACAGAGAAACCTCCCTGTGAGGCAGGGAGAGAAGGGCAGGGACAGGAGACTGTGATCAGCGGGAGGTTCAGATGGGAGCAAGGCTCCATGTGGGACAATCGGTTGAAATGGAAATGAAGGTTATGGCAACAAGGTGGCCCATGAGGACATGCCAGGGATTAAATGGAACAGGCTCTGGTGGGGATTACTGTGACTATCTCTCCTTGTATGAAGACAGTCCCAGAGTGACAGGTGGCTACCTCCAATGCCAGACCAGCATACTGGGAACACTCCCCAGGTCTGCCCCTTGTCCCTCGGATGTACAAGCAGGTCAGCAAAGATCAGGGCAGCTCAAACTTCCTCTTTCATACTCACCGACCAGAATAGCTAGGGGCCCTCCAAGCACGGGAGGAAGCCCTGGATATGGAAACTGAGCCTGGGACACTTGCTCTGAACTGTGGATTTCTAAAGGGGTTGTTTTAGTTGGCAAGTAAATGGGCTCTGATGTTGGGAAAGACTGAAGTTCAAAGAGGATGGAATGGATAAAGAGCACAGTGCAAGTAACGAACATGAGCTCAGACAGACTTTGGGAGGGGAAAGGGACCTGACGTGCTGTGGTCCAGGCGGTCACGAGGAGTCAGCTGTGACTGATGACTGAACAACAACAGAATGGGCCCCCAGCCCTCTCTCTATTCACTGCAGAGCCTTCTGGGACTCTCTGGAGGCAGCCAGCAGGTACCATGTTGCACACAGCGCTGGGCTAGAGTCAAGAGGACCCGAGTTCAAAATCAATCTCAGGCACTTACTAGCTATGTGACCCTGGGCAAATCACATAACCTTGGTTTGTCTCAGCTTTCTTATCTGTAAAATGGGGATAACAATAGCATCGACCTCCCAGGGTTGATGTGAGGACCCAAGATGGCGCATAGTGCATAGACTGAGATACAAATGGAAGTTAGCGTTGTCATTCTTTTCCTGACTTCCTTCCTGCCTTCTTGCCTTCCTGGTGCTTGCAGACTCAGACCCTTCTACCCCCAAGGATGTTGCCTCTAAACTACTTAGGTCATGGTTCTGGCAGGAGACAGTCTGGTGGTCATACCCTTGAGGTCTATGAGCAGTGGCTGACCAGTGGGAAGGCACAGATTCAGGGTGTACCTTGTGGAGGGGGTATCTCTCACAGACTGATAATGGTGAAGTCATATGTGAGCAACTCAAACTCACTTCTAGAGTGTCGAGGCCTGACAGGGGCTTGGATGCCTCATCCCTGGGGTCAAGAAAGGGAGTCTCCAGCCCAGTATACTTGGAGTAGAAGAGTAAGGATGGGTTCTCATCTTCTAGAGGACAGCTACACTAAGTGACTCCCTGGACCACTCAGTGACGTGCTCCATGGATGCCATCAGGTTTCTCTTGGACCCAAGGGAACAGGAATTCTAGCCCTAACTATGCCAAGCTTCGGACACTTTTGTTCAGACAGGACCCAGCCCCAATCTTCATTGCCTTTGACATGGATCCAAGAGGCAGGGAGGGCAGAGCTTCTCCATTCAATTACACACATCAAAAAAGGGAGGCTCAGAGAGGAAACACGTTTGATCTATGATCACACGCCAGTCTCGGTCAAGGTTACCTTCCCATTCTATTCTGCGGCTCCCCTTCAGATGAAAAAATATCACCTGGTGACTAAAATGTTGCTGCCCAATGTCTGAGCAACCACAAGTGCCTGATAGGAAGAGAAAAGACAAAGAGCCCAAGAACCCACAGGTAATTGGGGTCCAGTGGAGAGCCCCAGGCTGCTCCAGAGCCCCTCCACACCTCTGCATGACCTACTGGGGATGACTCATGACAACCCTCCACCTTTGGGGTTCCAGGCATCACAGATAATCCTACTGGGGCTAAGGCCAGCCAGATAAGCCCACATTATCGCCTGCGGAGAACTCACCCGCCTTTGTGTTTCCTGCTGTTAAGCCCGGCTCTGGAGCTGGGTGATTAACTGCTCTGAGCTTAATCGGTGGGGAGGGTATTGCATCCTGAGGGCCCAGCCCAGCCCCTTTGGGAAGGGATCTCCTGGAAAATGCCCTTTCCCACAGCGAGTAGCTGACTCGTGGGCACTGAGGCATCCAGGACCCAACTCCACCCACTTGTCACAGCAGGGCAGGAAACTGCTACTAGACAGAGGAAATCAGGGCACACGTCCAGTGGTTCTGAGAGGGTAGGTCAAAGCAGTGCAGGGAGGGGAGGAAAACCTTGGGCCCAATTTAGGAATTCTTTACCCCTTCCTCCTCTTCCTCACTGATGGTCTGAGAACCATGTCAGCTCTCTGGAATACTCCCAGCAGAAAATAACTGAACATGGGGTGCTGGGCCCCTCATGACATTCACAGCTTAGGCGCTGTGTGGCTCCCCTCTGGAACAGCTCAGAGAGGGCATTGCCTTCCAGAAGGGGCCTCGTGGAAGCCAGGAAAGCTTTAGCACTGAATAACCAGTCTTGCTTCAAGAATACTGCTGAGCACAATTTCAAAGTCCTTTGGGATTATCTGCATTTGTGCCCTGGGATGGGAAAAAACTACCCCAGTGACTATGGACACAGTGTGGTAGGCAGATGTTGGCTCCCTTTGCTCTCCTTCTTGGGATTCTCTTCCTTTCAGGGAGAGGGAGACCCAACAAGCCTCATCAGAGCCCCGCCCCCCCCACCCCCACCCCGTGGAGTCAGAGATGACAAGAGTGGAGATTTGCTGTGGAACAGCCTGGAGAGGGACAGGGTGGTAGGGTCTGTACTACCTGCTGTGCAGTTTCCTCTCCAGAGCCCCTCCCCTCCCTGTCCCGACCTACAAGGGGCCCTGAGGTCTCTTGTAACAGTGGTTGCCACAACAGGGACAATAGAAAACCAGGGAGAAAAGGCTTTTCTTTGGAAAAAATGCCAAGTAAGGATGGCAACTAAATAATACCTGGGGAAAGCCTCCATTTTCCATTCTTTGGCTATTTTCTTTTAAGAGCCTGGCAAAAGCAATGTAAAAAGCGTTGGACCACTGGGCTGATGAAGCGAGTCAAAGGGCAGGACAGAACTCCAGCTGCCCTCCTACCCTGGGAAGGGTCTTTCATCTGCTGCCAGGGTCCAGCAGCCCAGCCCACACCTGGCTCCCTTTCTCTGACCCTCCACAGCACATACAAGTTTTCATACACACTTTGGCCCTAACTCCGATGGTAGGTAATGTCACACAGGCCAACCCTGGGATCACACCAAGACAAGCCAGCCCAGTCCCAGGCTGATGTCTTCAGAGGGAGATTCCCTAAAGACAAATGCAAACTCCCCCAAACTGAGTACGTCATAACCAAGCCTGAAGGAACCTTTGGGCGACACCTAAATGAAGCAATAGCTAAGTAGGCAATGATACCTACATTCCTCCAGCCAAAAATGGTTAAAATAATTAAGGGTGGCTTGTTTATTGCGAAGGTAAACAGGCTAATTAGATGGGATGCTTTGTGGTAAAAGAGATGACTGTCTAAAAGTGACTGGGATGATTATATAAAGGATTAACTCATGGATCAACAAATGTAATAATGAGGATGGGAATGATGAGAGTCACTTCCATTTCTACAGCACTTTCCTCACAACGAACCAACAAGGGAGGCAGAGCAAGAATTATTATCCTTGTTTTATGGGTGAGGAAACTGAACTTCTGAGAAGTAAAGGGACTTTCCCAGGGTCATGAGTTAATCAATGTTGCTAAGAGGACCAGGCCCATTGACTGACCTCTCCAGCACCATGACTCAGAGAGGGCAGGGTTTTCCCTTGAGTCCACAGCATTCCAGAAACATGTTGTACCCCTACTGAGTGCAGTTGTCCTGGAAGGGATCTGAGAACTCATCTGGTCCCTCTCCCTCATCTCCTCCATAAAGAAACAGAGGCCTCGAGAAGTGACTGGCCCAGGGTCACACAAATGGGAAATAGAAGCACCATCTGCACCCAGGCCTCCTGACTCCAAGCCCCGCCTCTGCTGCTCCAGCACCCTTGCGTGGCCCCCACAAAGAACAGAAGAGAGGGCTATGTGCTGACCTGCTATGCTGAAGGATCTCTTCTTCATATTACATTAAGGGGGATGAGAAGTGGCCCTTCTGGACTTCTCCATGATGGCCCATCCACCTGGCTGTCCTGCCAGAGCAGGGTGACCTTTCCTTCCTGGGTGACTGATCAGAGGTGGAGAAATATAGGGCAGAGCGGCATCACTTTGCCATGGTGGCTTGAGGCCAGGACAACCTTCACCTTCCTCTGCATGAGCAGCTTCTAATGGAAGGGGAAGGTCCCTGGAGAAACTTGTGTCTGCAACAAAACATGTGGTTTTCTTGTTGGGACTTTTATCCTGTGAGGTTGGGCTTGTAAAATGTAAAGTGGATGATGGAGGGAAGCACCGGCAGGGCTCTTTCCCAAAGTGTGTGCGTGTGAGTGCTTGCATGTGTGTGTATGCATGTGCATGTGTTTGTGCACTTGTATGTTCATGCATGTGTGTGTGTGTGATAGCACCTCTCATTTCTGTGACAACAATCTTCAGCTTGATTAGGACAGAGACTGTGGAGGGGACTAGTGCACATTGTGCCTCCCTCTCTGTACCCTCCTGGGCGACCTGTGATCCCTCCAGAGAAGGCAGAGCTGGGGTTAAGATGGAAGGCTGAAGGGGGTGTGGAGGCCGTGGGTGCTAGGGAAGGGGGCCCTTGTCTAGCCCCAGACACTTGGCTCCATCAGGTGCTAGGAAGGTCTGCTGTTTGGAAGAAGCTTGGGGAAGGAGAAGAGAGCACCCACTGTATAGGGAGAGGATTGTTGCACTAACAATTTCTTCACTCATGATAGGGTGGAGGTAGTCAGGAAGGCTCCTCTTCCTAAGTTCTAATCTGCCCTCAGACACTTCCTAGCTGTGTGACCCTGGGCAAGGCACTTCACCCTGTTTGCCTCAGTTTTCTCATCTGTAAAATGAGCTGGAGAAGTAAATGGCAAACTGCTCCAGTAGTTTTGTCAAGAAAACCCCAAATGGGGTCACGGAGAGTTAGACACAACTGAAAAACAACTGAACAACATCATCGTCATCATCATCATCGTCATCATCATCATCATCATCGTCATCGTCATCATCGTCATCATCGTCATCATCATTGTCAGTGGCAGCTGCGGCGTGGAGGGCTGCATACAAGGTACAATCCTGTCTTGGCTCGCATTGAGGGTTCCTTACATTTCCATGTGGGAAGCCCAAAGTGAGGCACCTGTGTGAGCTCCCAGCTCCTTGGTGGCAGGTCCTGGGCTGCAGATTGCTGCAGCTCTCTTGGGAGTTGCACCCGCTGTGCTTGCTGGAGCTCAGTGCCAGCCTCTCCTTGAGAGAGGAGAGAAGCAGCTGCCAGATGCTGCAGTTCTCCCCACAGGGGAAGGCAGTGACTGTCACGGGCTAGGAGTGGGGATGTAGTCTTCTCCTCAGAGGACACACTGGGTGCCGGAGTTTGGGGAAGGGAGCAGCTCCAGGATTCCTGCTGCCCACAGATGGTGGCAGACAGTGGTGGCTGCTGGCAGAATGGCTCCTATGCCTTCACTTTTGCTCCTCCTCTTTGGGGATGCCCAGAAGCACCAGCAGCTGGCCACATAAAACTGGACGTCAGCCCTGGCAGGAGCCAGCTACACACCCTAGGAAGACAGGGCGCGGAAGCTGAATTCTGTCAGAATTATTGAGTGTCCGTGGCATGCTGGGTGCTGAGCAAACAAACTGGACAGAAACCACAGGCATGGCTGAGGGACCATGGTTCTTATGTTATTAACCTACAGAAATGTTCAACTAGGAAGGTGGCAGGGATCCGACTTCGCAGATAAGTAAACTGAGACACAAAACTGTGAGAAATGAACTTCTGGCCACCCATGTAATGACTATAAAGTGTAGCAGGAGGGATTTAGGGTATAAGACCTCTCTGAGAATGAAAGCCATGAAAACTTGGCAATAAGTGAGCCAAGATGTTCATGAGATCTTGCTTCTGGGAGGATTTTATAAGTAGAATGCTGTTTCATCATTGAATCAGTATGGTCTGACCTAAAAGCACATAGTAGGACACGTTCCCTTTTTAGAGACCCCCTCCTCACCCCATGAGCCCAATCAGGTCTCAACTTTAGAGGCAGCTTGGTACTCATGTTCTGTGTGACCTTAGGCAAAAGTCCATTTCACCAGCCCATCTCAGCCCTACTTTCCTCATCTGTCACATGAGGGGCTTGACCCAGATGGTCTCTAAGATCCCTTCCCAGTCTAACTTGATGATCCTTGGGTAGGAATCAGAAGCAGCAGGGCCCCAGTGGTGACGAGGAAGCCTCTGAGTCAGGATGACATGCTGGTTGTGTGACTGTCACTTCTCCCTTCTCCCTCCACTAAGTCACTCATCACAAAGAAGATGCCCATCTGCAGAAGGAGAGAGTGTTTCCTCAGCAAGGGTCATGCACTGGCTTTCCCCAGGGCCAAAGGGCTGGCTCATTAAAGGTCATTTATTGAAAGCTTGCTCTGTCAGAGGCTCTACTTTGGGCCTGCTCTCAAGGTGCTAGAGATGAGTTTGGAAGGCAGGACTCAAACATAACAGAGAACTAATCAGACTGGCAGAATCACAATGCTTGCCCCAGCAACGATGGCCTGGGAAAGGTAGGGAAGCCTTTAGTGAGGAGAGAGGGCTTCAAGGCAGAGAGGATTTAGAAGAGTGAGGGCCCAAGCCTCTTAAACCATTTGTATCCTTTGACCCAGTGATTCTGTATTGGGTCTATTTTTCAAAGAGGTCAAAGAAAGAGGAAAAGGATCCACATGGACAAATATATTGGGGTAGTGAAGAACGGAGAATTTAGGGGATAGCCACGAATGGCTGAACATGTTACGGTATGGGATTATGATGGAATGCTATCGTGTGGTAAGAAACAATGAACGGAATGGTTTCAGGAAAACCTGGAAAGGCTTGAATGAACTGATGCAAAGTGAAGGGAGCAGAACCAGAACGATTTTTACAAGGACTCTGTGAAAAAAATGAGTAAGTTTGATCAACACACTAACCAACCATGATTCCAAAGGACACACAATGAACCATTTACTCCACCTCCAGAAGGAGAAGTGAAGGGTCCCAAGAGTGAACACGGACACATATTTTTCCCTTCCTTCCTTGGACAAGGCTAATGAGGGTGTTGGTTTTATATATTTGGTTTATACATATTTGTATGATCATACATACATACATACACAATGGATGGGGGTAGGGGGCAGGGAGGGAGAGAAAGAGAATTTGGAACTGAAAAAAATGAAAACTGAATCTTAAAAATAAAGAAGACCATTGAAGGCAGAGGCGGGGAGGAAGGCCCCAAGGCAAGGGGAATGGATCTGCTGAATGACTAATAGACATCTCAAGTTGGATTTCCTGTAGACAAGTCAAGTCAACATATTTAAAACTGAACTCATTATCTTTCTCCCCAAATGCTCCCACTTCCAAATTGCCCTCTTGCTGTTGAGGGCACTGTCATCCTCCAAATCTCCTGGACTCTCAAGCCAGGTGCCATCCTCACATCCTCACTGTCTCTCATCGTCCATATCCAATCAGTGGTCAGACATTTCTGTGATCCACACCTTTCTCCTCTGAGACTGCTGTGGTCATCCTGAGGGTGCAGGCCCTTCCTTCTTCATGCCTGGGCTATTGCAAGAGCTTTCTGGTTGGTCTGCGGGTCACAAGTTTCTTCCCCCTGCAGGCCATCCCCTACTGAGCCATCAAAGTCCTTTTCCTAAATCCCAATTCTGGTAATGCCATCCCCCTATTCAACAAACTCCAGTGGTTCTCAGCACCATCTAGATCAAATCCAAGATCTTCTGTCTGATGTTCACAACCATCCTCCTCTCCTCCAAATCTTCCCAGTCTTCTTACCCCTCACCTCCCTGCACATATTCTGCAGTCCAGGGCCCTCATCTGCCAGCTGCTCCATCTCACAGTGTGGCCATTTTCACTGGCTGTCCCCCATGTCTGAAGCATTGTTTTTGTAGCTTAAATTCCACCTTCTACAGGAAGTCTTTCCCAATCTTTTTGAAATCATGCTTTCCCACTGGTGAGTTTTCCCAATATATCCTGCATAGAAGTTGTTTCTTCATAATTGTTCACGTTGTCTTGCTTGTCAGATTGTTAGTTCCTTGAGGGCAGGGCCTGTCTCTTCCCTTTCTTTGTAAACTCAACATTTAGCAAGTACGTCCTTGATGTTTACTGACTGATTTGTAGAGTGGCAATGTCAAAAGTGAGCCAGGTGAGGCTGAGGGAGCTGGGTAAGAATAGTGGGAGAGATATGATTTTGGGAGAGCACAGACTAGACCATGTTCACTTGCTCCTTCTGTCAATGGTCATTTTCTCAGCCCTCCCCCCCACTTCATGAAGGTCCCAAGTTCTTATCACATCTTCTGTATGTGACCCTGATTCTAGGCCCTCACTCCTGGCTGGCACCCTCTGGCCCTCTCCTTCTTCATTCTATCTGGCACATAGTTAAAGGGGTCTTCCTCAAGTACTTCTGTGCATGACCTTCCCCTATTCAGAAAACAATGAGGATGCCCCACCTTCACCCTCGCCGCCTTCAGGATCAAGTCCAGTGTCGTGGGACTGAAGAGAGCAAGGTGGGTGAGGAAGAAGCCAACAATGATGTCGTTCTCTGGAGCATGGGTGGCTGGGAAAGTGCCAACTGGCAGAGAAAGCAAGATGATGATACTAGCAAGCATTCAGAGAGGGCTTTAAGGTTGCCAGTGTTATCTCACGTGAGCCTCTCAGCAGCTCTGGGAGGTAAAATGCTGTTATACACTCATGTTGCACATGAGGAAACTGAGGCTCTGAGGGATTTGGTGACCTGCATGTGTCTGAGATGGGTCCCACCTGTTCTCCTCTGTGCCACATTTTTCCCTCTGAGATTGAGAAAAAGAGCTGACTGTGTAGCAGGGATGGTGAGGTGAAGAGGCATGACTCCCATCAGACTGAGGCAGAGGTATGGAACCTGCAGCCTCAAGGCTACATGTGGCCCCCTAGTTCCTCCAAAGAGATGTAATCAAAGGGCCACACTTGAGGACCTGGGGTCTTCATGTGGCCTTGAGGCTACAGGTTTCCCACCCCTGGACTGGGGGACCTGCAAGGGTAGGAATTATGGATCTCCCCAAGAGTAGAGGCTATTGCCCCACAGTGTCCGGTCCAAAGTTCTTTAACCTGAGGCACCTGTCTTGAGTGACAGTTGTCTGATTGTACTAAGGAAAGCTCTCCAATTCTGGGACCCAAAGCCCAGCTGGTACAGCCAAAGAGCCAAGTGTTGAATGAGGATAGTAGGGTCCTTCTGGTCAGACTACTTTTGCCCATCTCCCCTTTCCCCTCTTTATTTTGGGGGTGTGTGGGGGGGTGGGGTGGGAAAAGAAATGCAATGACCTAATATTCCTTATTCCCATCTGGAGGTAGGACTGATACATCTGGCTAAGAGGGAAAAGGGGCCAGAGGGAAAGTCAGATGTCCTCAGAGCCTGGGCTGTTCTCAAGGCTGTCTGGAACAACATTCCATGGAAGAAGCCAAAATCATGGAATCACCTTCTGGGGAGGCCATCCACAGTCTAGGGTCCAAGGAAGCAGGGTCCATGCTACTGAGAAGCCCTCCAACTTTCCCTATCCCAAGTCCCTGGGACCCAGTAATGCCTCCCAGGACAGGGCATCAGGAAACAGCATCGTACTGAAGGTCACACAGTCCACCTCCTAGCCTGGGCCTGGGCTGCTGGTGAGGGCTTTGGGATGGAGTGAAGGGAGAGTGGAGAATGAGAGAACTTCATTCAGAAGCAAGATCTCATCCCAGAACACAGAGCCTACAAAGGGGTTTACATCTATGTAACTCTCCCAGTGGAGAGAGGAATAGGTGAGTCACTGAAGGGGCCCAAAGATCAAAGCTCCCTCCATAGGACTGGCAAATAGGGCAGAGTCAATGAGAGCCAGTTCTCTGGAGGATGATCTCCTAAATACTGGTGCCAGCTTCAAGAGCTTCCAGAACCCCCAGTCCAGAGCTGGCTCAGACTAGAAATAGGCTGGAGATCAAAAGTTAAAATCTAGCCTTCTCAGAGGGCAGGCTGTGGAAGCCTCTACCCACCTCAGCCTGAAGATACCTCTTAGAATTGTGATTAGACCACTCTTAGCCAGGTTCTGAGTGGCCTAGGGGCACCATTAACTAGCAGACCTGGCAATGTTGGGGGCAGGAGGCTGGAGGCCTAGTGCAAAGCTGTTATTTCCACATGGATGGAAATGACTGGTCTGGGGCAAAAGGCTTGTGGCTGGCTTCTGGATCCAAAAGAAGTCAAGACCAAAAGAAAGAGCGAGTCCTTGAAAATTCCAGATGGCAGAAATTATAATCAGTCAGGAAACATTTGTTAAGCACCTACTATGTACCACTGAAGTGCTTATCAAGTACCTCTTGTGCTAAGTGTTGGGGATACAAAGATAGGCAGAGAAAGGTCCCTGATCTCGAAGGCGACAATGTTCAAACAGGTAAGTTCAAACAAGCCTAGACAGGATGAACTGAGGATAATCGATGGCAGGAAGGCACCAGAACGAAGGCAGATCAGGACGAGCTTCTTGCAGAAAGTTGGATTTCAGCTGGGCCTTGAAGGGAGCCAGAGCTGGGCACAGGGATGGCCAGAGAGAATGCCAGGGCTGAGAGAGGAACCACAGATCACAGAGTACTGGGGAGGAGAGGACTGGACACAGTCATTGTCCTATGCAGAAAGTCTCCTGTCTCAGTGCAATTTCCTCTTCCATCAGAATTTCCTTTTCCCCCAGAAATATCCTAACTGAGGGGTGAGAAGGAATACCTCATTTTCCCATTGTCTGAGTACAGTCAACATCTTCATAGTCATTCCCTGACACTAAAGAAACCCCAAAGATAATAAAAAGTGGGGGTAAGGATATGATTATTCACTTCTCGCAAGACTTGATGAATGTGCCAGGTTCTATGGTACCTAGTATCTGAGGGTCAGTCATAGCAATAATGGCATGAACATGGATGGAGAGCTGGTCTTGAAGCCAGGAAGGTTTGGGATCGAGTCCTCCCTTTGACCCTTCCTGGAGAGGTAACTCTGAGCAAGGAACAACCTCTTGGGCTCAGGTGATCAACTCCCTACTAATGCAGCATGGCAGCTGCCAAGGAGCTCTGCTAGAGGGGCTTTCTCATTCGGGGTTCCCTATTTCAATGAGAATACAAATGCAGCTTACAAACACAAGAATCATTCAAGTTTCTATAGTGCTTTGATGTTTGTAAAGCATCCCAACTCCATTCTCTCCTCTGGACCTCACCACGTTCCTAGTCCTGTGCTGTGAGGCAAGTGCTACAGGGATTACGTTTATCATCCCTGTTTGCAGGTTGAGAAACTAAGGCTCTGGATGGATAGATGACTTGTCCATAGCGTACTTCATTCTCTCTGTTCCTGTGTGTTCAGTTTCTGATTGTCACAGTAACCTGAAAAGAAGCCTATGACACTGGACGGCACTTGTCCACAGAGTCGAGTTGCCCAGGTGGGAGTGGGCAGCCACTGAGATTCTCTGCTGCTGAAATTCTTAACCTCAATCACCACCTTGACTCCAGCTCCAACACCCACAGAATGGGAATGAGTTGGTAGTCACCTGATCCACCATCAGGACATTGCCCTTACAAGTAAGGGCACCGAGGTCCCTCTAGTCCATTCGCAGAGGAGTGGCCCCTCTGACATTTCTCTATGACCCCACTTTGGCTATTGCTCTACGGTGGGGAACCAATGTTCTAGACTCTTTCTCTCCGACTCTTCTTTTTTCTTTCTTTGAACTTGTCTAGTTGGGGACTGGCCCTGAAATCCAAGGCTTATGTACCATACTCAAGGTTGGCCTTAGAAGCAGGTGAAAAGGGTTGTAAAAGTTTTGAGCTGCTCTATCCATCAGTGGAATCTGGGGCTCAGTGTTTTTCCCTTCTGTTAAATGAAAGAGCTAGACTACATGACCCTTCTTGTACTTTCTGGAGGCAGCACTATTGACAGAAGAATGAGCAGCAGCCCTCGCTCTGCCACTGACTAGCTAAAGTAAAAGACTTCCCTCTTCTGGGTCTCAGTTTACTAATCTGTAAAGCGATATCTACCCTGCCTGGGTCACAGCATTACTATGGAGAATGGTTAAGAACACAGATATGAAATAACTTTGAAAAGTTAAGAAAGCAATTAGGAAATGCAATGGTAGAAAATAATGAAAGGAAATAATGTCATGAGGTCTAATGGTAACTGGAGTAAGATGCACCATGAGCTAGTTTGGGATGAAAACTTTCTATGCAAAACAGGAAAGGTAGGGAAAGTAGAGAGAAGTATGGTTGGAGGCAAGAAGGCATGTGGACAGAGGATCACTGACACCTTACAGTACTACAGTGAGTTAGAGAGACAGAGAGGTTGGAGGGAATGAGAGACAAAGACGAGGGAGACAGAGGTGGGGAGAAGGAAACAAAGAGAAAGAAAGAAAGGAAGAGAAAGAAAGGAAGGAAGGAAGAAAGAATGGGAGAGAGACAGAGAGGAAGAAAAGTATGAGAGACAGGTGGGGAGAGGAAAATGAAGATGAAAGAAAGAGAAAGAGAAAGAAAGAAAGAGAGAGAGAGAAAGAAAGAAAGAGAGAGAGAGAAAGAAAGGAAGGAAGAAAGAAAAAAGAAAGAAAGAAGAATGGGAGAGAGACAGAGGTGGAGAGAGGGAAACAAAGAGAAAGAAAAAAAGGAAGGAAGAAGCAGGGAGAGAGAGACAAAGAAAGGGATGAGAGGCAGAGAGGACACAAGGGAGCAGGGGTTCTTGTTACAGCGGTCAGCGTCAGGCCAGCAGGACTGGGCTGTAGTCAGTGACCAGAACAGCCAAGGCAGTCAGGATAGCCCGAGTTAGAAGAATGAGTTTTCCTTTTCAAGTCATCATTGATCTTCTTCAAACCATACTGGAGCCTTCTGGGGCTAAGACCAGCCAGAAGAGCTTTCTGGATAACCCACTCCCTTTATTTCCCCTTTAGACACAGACATGAAAATTGCCCATTTCCTGTTGGAAAGGTTTCTTGTGATGCATGGCATCCAAATGATTAAAAAATGAGAGAGATTTGGAACTTAACCTTGTTACCAAAGTGAGCACCAACAACAGGGAACCTGCGTTTTGTACAGTTTGGACGTAAGAACAGGTTAGTGACAAACGAAAGTGACAGTTCAATCCAATGGCAAAATCTTGTCCACTGACTAAAGAGTCACCAAGAAGAGGCAAGAAGCCCATGAATAACTTCTCTGGGAAGTCCTTCCCACTGCCAGGAAGGAGAATGCAAACATTCGCAGAGATCCTCCTTTGTTACTGCTCACCCACTCAAAAAGAGCTTTCCAGTTTACAGAGCTCTTTTCTCACAATATCACACCCATTTTGCCAATGCAGACACTGAGGCTCAGAGAAGTTGAAGAATTTGTTTAGGAACACTCAATTACCAAGTGGCTAGCTAGCACTGGAACCCTTGTCCAAATGAAGGAAATAGGATAGAAAGGGGTCTTGAGTCATGCCGTAGAAAAATTGGTTGGAACTAGAAACTAAACATTTCTAGAAAGGAGAAGACTCAGAAAGATGTGAGAACTGCCTGTGAGTACTGGCAGGTCTATTGAGAGGTAGAAATCAAACTTGCTGCCCATGGCTTCAGAAAAAAGGCCCAGGAACAATGGGCAGAAATGACAAAGTCAGGAAAATCAGAGCTGGTCCTTAAGGGGAAGGGGCCACCTCAGGAAGACAGGGGTTTTTGTTCCCTGGCAGTCCTGAAGAGCATATTCTGACTCAAGTGGGAGGGAGGTGGCTCCAATGGTTACTGAGGTCCCTTCCCACTCTGACATTTTGTGGTTCTGTTTCCAATCTGAAGGCTGCTTGAACCCTATCAGGAGGTGGATGCTAAGTCTAAATTGCAAAAGAGAAAGGGAAGAGTTGCTCGTCTTGCTTATCGGCCAATTTTCGAGTTCCCAACTTCAGTGATAGGTCACTTTAAACAGAAGGGAGGTGGCGCTGGGGGTTTCCAGGACTTCATCTCAGATTCCCCAAGCCACAATTCCCTTTTACTTCTTGCATCCCCTTTCACTGCTACTCTCCGCTCCCCTCTGGGAGCCTTCTCTCACTGGGGTCTGGCATATGATACTGACTCCTGTTTGCTCAAGCATTGACTTCTGAGTACTTTCTTTCCTTTAAGAAACCTTCCTTCTCAACTCCATGGTACAGAGCTGGTGCTCTGCCTTCTCCCCCTGCTTCACTCTTACTGAGTTTGACCCTTCCACTAGATTTTCCATTATTTCTATATTTTTCCGTTCATATTTCCATTAATAATGACATTTTATATTACTAACTGCCAGCAAATAACACAAACTTCATGTAACTTATTCTACATATCTGCTTATGGCATAGCACATTCTTGGGATCTCCGTTCACATGATCACTGTGAGTGCCCCTGAAAGCACTGACTTTGTCTGTTTTAACTACGCACAATGTCCCACGCAGGAACAAGGTCAAGAAATGATCATTACAACTTTCGGTGATGATGATAACAACAAAGGCCTAATTGCACAGTCATTACCCTCAGGAAGCTTAAGTGAAGAAAGAGAGATGCTGGTCCTGAGAAAAGCCAAGCACTTTAAAGTCTGCTGGTTTGGTTACTAGGGATCTTGAACAATTACTGAAGACCTTAGCTTGAGACAATAATCCCTACCCTAGTTGACTGTGTAGGCATGTGATAAATGTACTTGAGAAAATCTAAGTGAAAGTGAGCTAGCAAAGGTGCCATGTATAGCTGAGAAATATGTATACTCCTTTCTAGTTTCATTTAAAAATTGCCAAAAGTCTATTACAGGGTGTTAAACCTTTTTCTGGTTTGTTTTTATTACATATACCTTGGACTGATGGGGGGCAAACTGAAGTATTCCATTATCATAGTTTTATTATTTATTTTACTTTGTAATTAATTTCATTTTTCCTTTAAGAAGCTTTGTCAGTGAATGCATATATGTTAACACGAAATCAATTCACTGTCTGCTACCTTACAACTAAATATAGTTCCCCCTTTATCTCTTTTAATTAAATCTATTCTTTTGCTATTGTGTTGTCTGAAACTATAATTTTATCCCTACTTTTTGAGTGTTCAAGAGAACCATAATAGAATTTGCTCTAACTCCTTCTTCACTTTTACTTGTGTCCTTATGTTTCAAGTGTGTTTCTTGTTGGATTTTGCTTTCTAATCCATTCTGCTAACTTATTTTATTTTACGGGTGAGTTCATCCCATTCACATTCAGTTATGATAGTTAGCTGTTTATTTCTTTCATTTTTATTTTATTATACTTTTCTTTTCTATACCCCTCTCTCCCTGTTAATTTAAACTTAGAAATGTTCTTCCTTTTTTCACTTCTTTTTAACCTTCTCTTCAATATCTCCTTTTTAAGCTTAAGATTTGTTCTGCTTTTGACTGATCCCTCCCTGAATCTATCCTCCCTCTTATATTCTCCCTTTCTCCTTTTCCTGTTCCTACATCTACCCTTACTGAGTTGAATATCTATCTATCTATGTGAAAACTCTTTTGTGTGTGTGAGTGTGTCTGTCCACATGCACATGTGCCCACATGCACATGGATTCTTCCCCCACATGCACATGGATTCTTCCCTCTTGTGAACAATTTAGACAAAAGGGAAGGTGAAAAGTGTCCCTCTTCTCTTTCTATGCTTGCACACAGTTCTACTTGCACAACCCAAGTGTGTGTTTTAACAAGTTTATTTCTCCCATTTTCACTTAACAAAAGAGAAAGATGGAAAGGAAGAATGGGAAAAAGGAGAAAAAAAGAGTTAGCTATGTGGTTTCCAAGGTCTTTTCCAGCTCTACCCCAACACATTCTCAATAGACTGTTTCCTGAAGACAGACCAGTACTATGCCCCTGTCCTGCCCCTGCATCTTCACCTATCAATATTTTCCCCATCTTTCAGGGCCTAGCTCCAACATTGCTTCTTTCATGAAGCCTTCCCTCTCCCTTCCCCGGATTCCCACAATACCGTCCCTTGTATGGGAATTATTTATGTTCATGTATGATTCTCCCTATTGTTCTACATGTTAAGGAGGGCAAGGGATGTGTCACGCTCATCTTGTTTACCTCCCCCAATTCCCCACTGAATGCTTTAAACAGAGTAGATGCTGGATCTGTGTTTGTTGAATGGAAAGCCCTCACACGGTACACATGGTAATTATTTTTAACAACAACCCTCATTACCATTATTTTTATTCAAGGAGATATGGAAATGACTTAAATCATGCCTTGATAATCAAAAGACCAGCTGTGTGACTCACTTGGACACAGAAAGGGGAGGAGGACACTGCCCTGGTACCCTGGCTTTCTTCCAAGCTGAAAACTATGGGGCCCCTTCCTCCTTCTCCCACCTGGGGACATGGTGTCCATATACTTCATGCACCGCAGCAGCTAGTTTCTGGGTTGCTGCCCCCTGAGACCATGCTTAGACAATCTCACACACACTCCATTTGGGAGGGACCACCCTCAGTCTGAACAAAACAAGCAAGTTCTTGAGGACAAGGCCACTCTCCCACCCTGAACATTTCCCTTCCCTCTGTAAGAAACAGGACCAGTGTCCAGAGGTGGTGCTGGCCTCTGGACACAGGCTCCAAGGTGGGCAGAAAGTCTTCCCTATAGTAAACCTGTGAGGCAGGCCATGTAAGGATGGGTACTTCCATTTCACAGATGGGGAAACTGAAGCTCAGAGTGGCTAGTGAATGTTAGGGTCAAGGCTCTCCTTCACATTTCCCGGATCTGGGTGCCATGCCATGCCCCTAGCTGAGTCACTGCCCACCTGGCCAGGACCCCCCTATCCAAGTGAGCCCCAAGGAGACAGTATCTTGTGGAGACTGAGTTCTCCATCATCTCCCACTCTAGCAGCAATTATGGGCGCGCTGATATGCTGACAAAGTACTCTTTAGGAGGGTCCCAAGGAGTCCAAGGCTTTCCTCCCCAGAGCACAATATGGGCTCTGTTCTGGGCCATGCTGCTCTGCCCATACTGAATCTCTCTTTGCTTCCTCCTGAACCCCAGCTTCACAAGGTTTCCTTGCTCCTTCAGGTCAAATGATCACCTGCCCCAGGAGGATGGTGAGGGCTGGGGCTCCCTCCTCTAGCTCCCCACACCAAGGCCTGGCCTGGATGGACACACATGTGCATTCTCTCTCTCACTGCCATGAAGACACCTTCATCAAGGGCCTCATACCTGGAGGGGTCCCCAGGGCTGGACAGGAGGCCTCTGTGTGCTATGTACCTAACTACTGTGATCCTAGATGAAAACAAGTCAGAGGACACAGGGAGAAGTTCCTGTGGGACGGAGCACTCCAAATGTGCTGACACAAAGTGAATCCAGCCTCAGATCACAGCTGCTCCCCAAAGGAAACTGAGGCAGGGAAGATGAAGCTCCTTTTCCATGTCAGCACAGGCCCAAAGGCTCCTGAACCCAAGATGTTAGACTTTAGGCAATGGTGGTGGGCACTGCCCTCGGGCAGGCTCCCCCACATTTCCAAGGATGAGGGGCTCATTCAGGGTGGAGATGCTTTTGCCAGCAGTCCCATCTGAGGCCTATCACTGAGAGAGAGGGGCTCCTTCCAGGGCCCAGCCCAGAAGCCACCAGCACGCCTCCCAGCTGTCAGCAACCTTCCCTGGACCGAGCCCCAGCCCCAGCTGTGGGGCCTCAGTCCTTCCCCCAAACAAGCCTCCACCCCCAAGCTCCAGGCCAGAAGAGAGTCAGTGGTCACCCCACATGACCTGGTCCCCAAGAAACTCGGGCACTCAGGGGCAGGAGTCCCCAAGATGATGGGGTACCCGGAGGTGGGGGCAGGTTCCCAAGGGCAGGCCCTCGGGTCCCCCAAGCTACAGCCCACAGGAAGATGGAAGAGCCGGCAGCAGGATGTGGGGCTGCTGACAGTTGGCCAAGCCAAGATTAGCACGAGCTGGGGATGCCAAGTTCATTGGAAGTCCCATTCTCCCTGTGTTTACACATGGAGGGGAGCAGGGAAGGCAGAGAAGCAGGTGACCCGTGGTTCACCCGGCGGTCTAGCAGAGGCTGCTGCCCTCACCTCTGGGTGAACTTTCCCATTATCTCAGACGAGATTCACCTTGTGCTGAACTTGTACGGCACTCCGGAGCCGCAGTCACGTAGCTGTGATTAAACATTACAACACGGTCATAAATTTGCAGGAACATTATTGTGGCCTGCTTCCTCGGGAGAGGAAGGGAGCCTGGAAGTCAACACCAAACACAGCGGAGATGGCCCCTGAAAGGGCATCAGCCAACCTGCGCCAGTGATGGTAGATCCCTGGTGCACATGGGGGTGCGGGCTCCCTGAGGACAGGAGACATGCCCAGCCTGCCCTCACCAGGCACGCAGGTCAGAAGCATTGGGTACCTTGGAGGGGAGGGACCGGGAGGCCAAGGCCTCCTTCTGAGGGCAGCACCCTCTAAAGGGTGTACAGTGGAGGGAGCCAGGGCACCCAGTCCAAGGGTCACTTCCAACGTGCTGGATGAGTTGCAGAGGCTCTGGAGGCCCTCAGCATCTCTCCAAGACTCCAAGTTGCAAAGAAGGGCCTGACCTCTACCTGTGCAATCAGAGATTGGATCCTTATCCCTACCTCATGGCAGAGGATGGGGCAGCCTTGGGGGAGGTAGACGACAGAGGGGAAGCTGATGCCAGGACATGGCCACCTCTCCTCCTCTGCCCTTCAGAACTCCTCCATGCTTAGGCACACTGGCATCTCAAACACTACCATCTCCTGCCACAGTGCAGCCTCCGAGGCTGCCCCCCTCCTCAACAGTCTGACATATAGCCTCGCCATCACCATGGCTGAACTCTGGATGTCCAGCTTCTGTCTTGGTGGTTCTCCATTCTATCTTTTGCCTCACTATGACCCCCAGGTCCTCTACCATCCCTTCCTCTCACCCTAATCCATCACTCCAGGTTCACTTTGCTCTCCTGGTTATCCTCATTGGCCAGTCCAACTATCGATGTGTGAGTCTCTGGCCATCTCCCTTCACTGCTCCTATTCCTGAGCAGCTCACCATAGGCAGATGTCACATAAGCTTCCCAGACCATATGGTGACTTTAGGCTATGGATTCTTAAGTGGGCAACACTGCATTTCGCTTGTGAATCCTGATGTGGCTCTTCCAAACTCTTCTTCTCCATTAGGAGAAGGCTTCAACTTCCACAGCTGAGAAAGCCAAGGCTATGAGCCATGAGCCCCCAAGCTTCCCCTGCTCCACACCCCAAATCCACACATATCTGGATCTCTCTTCTTAAGGTGAATCCTTCTAACTGTGCTGGGAGTGTGCCCAACGGCTAAGATTAGCCTTCTTTCTCCTCTTTACTTTCCATATCTACTAGCTTATTCCCAGCTGCCTAAAAGTATGGCTGGTTCTCTCCCCCACCCCTACCCCCCCAATTATTAAGCATCCACTTGATCAATAGCTAGGCAGCACAATGATAGAACACCGGGCCTGGAGTCAGGAGGAGCTGAGTTCAAATCCAGCCTCAGACACTTCCTGGTGGTGTGAACCTGGGCAAGTCACTTCATCCTGCTTGCCTGTTTCCTCATCTGTAAAGTGATCTGGAGAAGCAAATGTTAAACCTCTCCAGTATCTTTGTCAAGAAAACTCCAAATGGGATCACAGAGAGTCAGATATGGCTCTTCTCTCACTCAGTTTCCCACTAAACCTACCCCTCTTCCAAACTCCTCTCTCTCCCACTCAAGGGTACCACGGTCACCCAGGATCCCAACTTCGGTGTCACCTTCAGTCCTTACTCTCTCACCTTCCTCTCACCACTCTGTGGGCAAGCCTTCTTGCTTCTCTCTTCACACCCATGCCTCCTCTCTGTTCATACACTCATCACCTCATCCCTAGACAATTACAATGGCCACTGGTGGCTCTCCCCACCTCACTTCATCCTCCACTCTGCTACTAGCCTGATGCCTCAAAGCACTGGTCTGACTGCGTCCCCCTCCTACTCAATAAACTCCTTATTCTCTCCAGGATCAAACAAAATCTTCTGCTTGGCTTTGTACACCTTTTGCAGAATGATTCCTCCCTATCTCTCCCATCTTCTCTCACCTGACTCTCCTCAACTTAGGCTGTGGTCCAGGGATTCCAGTCTACTTGCCAGCCCTTGTACATGAACTCTGGGCTTGGAACTGTCCCCCCCACCCCTGTCTTCTGGCTTCTGGCTTCTCTGGCCTCCTTCAAGGCTCAGATCAAATCTTCCTTCCAACCTCCTCTACTGCTAGAGCTTTCCCTCTTACACTGATACATCTTGTATGTAACACAGTCATCTGGATGCTGTCTTCCTCATCTGAAGGTGCTCCTTGAGGGTAGAGACCAAGCCATTACCTTTCTTTGAATTCCTAGTGCTTAGTACAAGGTCTCACAATGTTGTGCACAGATAGAATAAGAAGGAAGGTAGCTGACGTGGAAGGAAATCTTTGAATCAAGTCTCTCTCATGTGGTCTACTACCTGAGATCCATAGGGAACTGAGCCAATCCCCAGGAGATGAGCATTGAGTGGCAGGAGGAGGACTGAATTTAGTCAGAGGACCTGAGTTTAAATCCTGGTTCTGTTTGACTTTGGCCAAGATTGTCCCTCCTGGGCCTAAGATTCCTTATCTGTAAAATGAGGGGGCTGGATTAAGTGATTTCTAAGGCCTCTTTCAGCTTCAAATCTGTGATCCTGTGATATGGGAGGGGGAGTCCGAATCACTTGTAAGAAGACAGATACCAACAGAAGAATTCTATGATTTTCTATTGGCAAAGACAACACAAAGAAGAGATAGTCAGCGATTGGGGTGCAGGGGAAGAGAATTTATGGGAAGGTGGGCACACTTCTGGTTGGGCAACAGACCAGGTCAGTCATTTTGGCAGGTAAACTGGTGTTGTAATAACAGCGACTGACACGCTCATGTTGCTGGATGCAGGGACCCTACTTCTGGGCAGCTATGCCGGGGTGGTCAAGGACTGAAAATGCAGACTCAGGCCCATCAGAGTCTCCTGTAGTAGCTAAGCTTGACCAAAGAATGATCAAACAAACTGGAATGTATTCTTAGTGCATCTCAGGAAAACTAAGCAGGAAGACTTCAGAGAAACATGGGAAGCCTTGCATGGCCTGATCCAGAGTAACATGCAAAGAACAAGGAAAACACCACACATGACCACTAGAGGAAGAATGGAAGAGCCTGGTGAATGCTGCCTGACTGTCATGGTGGAGGCTGGCTTGGGAAGAGCTGAGAGACAGTGCCTCCCTCCCCCTGGAGGGGCCACATGGCTTTGGAAAGCTGTTGGGTGTGCTGTCCTTGGCAGAGAGACCAGCCACTTAGCAGGCAACTCTCAGTTTCTCTTTCTTTTAAAATCGGTTTTACAAAAGATGGTTCATTGGGTATGGGAGGGGGAGAGATATATTTGGAAATGAATGTAATACAACAAAGGAATAAATTAAAATGAGATTAAACTTCTTAAAAAAAGTCATCCTCATGTTCTTTGAGGAAACACTGTGGAGTACCCTGGTGTCTGGCTTGGCCAAGTAATTTCAAAGGCAACCCTGCTCCTTCCTCTTTGCTTTCCAAGTGCCCCTCCCTCTGCACCAAAGCAGCTTTATTTTTTTCTTTTTTGGAGGGAAGCAAGGGATGGGGGTGGGGAGGATCCAGGTCCCTGGCCAGATTTCAAAGGATCTGTGAACTGAGATGGGGAAAAATAGTTACATGTTTATTTTCACTAACCTCTAAATGAACTGTAGAGTTTCCTTCAATTATGAATTTTTCTTTTTAACAAATTATTTTATTTTTCAAGTAACAAGTAGGTTTTTTTTTAAACACCACCCTCTGGGGAAAAGGAAGGGAATAAACATTTATATAGCTCCTACTATGTGCCAGGTGCTGCACTAAGCATTTTACAAAGATCTCATTTCATCCTCCCAGCGATCCTGGCAGTTAGGTACTATTACTACCCCCATTCTTTAGATGAGGAAACTAAGGTAAACAGAGGTGAAATGGCTTGACTTGCTCAGGAAAACACAGCTTCTAAGTGTCTGAGGCTGGATTTGAACACAGGTCTTCCTGACTTTAAGTCCAGGACTCTACGCCCTGTTCCACCAGCTGTCTAAAAACAAATGATCATGTCAGCCATGTCCACAAAGGCATGTTTCTTTATGTATTTTAAATTTGGCACCTCCTTAGTGGCATGTGTCATCATTATTTTGGGGTCATGGTTAAATCACTGCTTTGATCTGTTTTTCAAAATTGTTTTTTCTCTCTAATGTTAACAGTTTATAAACTCTTCTCCTGGTTCTGCTCATTTCACTCTGTATCAGTTCAGAAAAGTCTCTCCAGTTTCTCTTAAGCCTGCCACTTCATTATTTCTTATGGTACAATAATATTCCATTACATTCACACATACCACGTGTTGTTTAGCCATTCCCTGACAGGAGGGCAATGCCTTAGTTTCCAATTTTGGCTACCAAGAAGAGTTGCTATAAATATTTTGTGTATGTAGATCCTTTTCTTTTGGTTTCTTTGGGCTATTGACCTACCAGTGGAAGAGTTGGATCAAGGGGCATACGTAGTTTGATAACTTTTGGGGCATGCTTCCAAATTGTAAATCAATTTTCCAAAAGACTACCCTCAATAGAGTCTATTATAACTGAACACAAATAAATTAATAATAAAAAGTATAATATGACTCCTGTCCAAATTCTAGTACTAACCTCTGATGGAAACGGAGATTTTGGAGTGTCACATTTTAGGAAATGCATGGATACTCTGGAGTATGTTCAGAAAAGGGTGATGAGGAGCATGGTGTCTGGGAAGCAGATAGAAGCCATGTTAGATGAGGAATGGTCTAAGGAACTGAGGATATTTCTGGCTTTTGGGGTGGTGGTGGGGGAAGCCTTAGAGAAGGATTATGATGAAGTCAGAATTTTAGAGCTTGCATGGACCTATAAAGGCTCTTACTTCACAGACAATGATACCTTCAAATACATGAAAGACAATCACTCAAAGGGGCTTTAAGAGCCCCTCTATCTAATCTAGTGCCTTCAGTTTCTATCCAGGGAGGTGGACCTGCTCTGGACCACTTGAGGTCCTCCAGTCCCAGAACATATCCCTTCCATGACACCACCATGCTCAATGACATTAGAAGCTGTTCCAGAAGCCAGGGTTAGAACCCATGAGAAGATGCAAGAGGGAGATTTCGGTTCAACAACAGACAGTTTCTTATAACCAAGAGAGCTGATCGGCAGCTTCACCAAGACCTGATTTTTGTGTCTTGGGCAGTCAAATGTAAGGTCAGGGGTCCTGCATTTGAGTCCCAGATGTGTGACCATGGGCAAGTCTGACCTCTAAAGTGGGAACAATAAGAAGGAGCTGAATCCTTTTCCTCAAAGGGTTTTGTGAGGATCACATGAGATCAGTGTGCATGGATCCTTGGATCAGGATACATCAATGAGATCACTGTGCTCACAGAGAAACTCTTCCCTTCCTCCTTTGCAGGTCTTCAGAAGCCTGACTCCCCATCAAGATGTTCCATCTCTAGCCTCCAGGCTTTTGTACTGGTTGCCCCTAGTGCCTGGAACTCTTTGCTCTCTCACTGCCTAGAGGCAGTTGGGGGCCCCGGAGCGTACAGAGTGCTGGACCTTAAGTCAGGGAGATCTGAATTCAAATCTAGCTTCAGACCCAGACTTGCTGGGTGACCTTGAGCCATCTCTTCATTTCTGTCTACCTCAGTTTCCTCACCTATAAAATGGGAATCCTAACAGTGCCAGGGTTACTGTAAAGCTGAATGAGGTACTATCTGTAAAGTGTTTACACAGTGCTTGGTACACAGTAGGTGCTATGTAAATGCTTATTCTCTTCTCTTTTCCCTCCTGTGTTAAAGTGTAAGTGAGTATGTTGGTCTGTCCCCGCTTCCCCCCTCCCCAGCCAGTGCAGCCCCGACCATGGTCACGTGTGCAGTAGCGTCTAAGTGCTCACACCCTTCTTTTCTGTTTCAAAGCCCCCAAAGCTTCTTGCTGGTGATAGATGAGTGAAAAAACTGGAGAAGCTCCCCTTGCCTGTGCCTGGGAGCTGGGAAATCCTGGGTCTTATTGGCAAAAGTGTACTTCAGCCCTTCCCATTTTACGATTGGTCTATGGAGGCAAGAGAAGGGCCCAACCCTGACTCAGATGAAAGTGTTGGAGACAAGAGACTGTGGTCTAGAGCCGAGACCCCGTTTCTAATAGCTGAGCGTCTCTTTTCCCCAAGCGGGGAAACTGAGGGCACATCTCTCTTTAGGCTCTGAGATGACATGCTTAGATATGGGGGAGTAGGGGTAGACCTCTCTGGACCCACTGGGGGTTTCCTGACCCCAGCCCCAGAGGGTCTGTGTTAATGCAGCTAGTGAAGTGGGGAGAGGGAAGTGAGGCACACAGGGGCTTGTGGGAGGCTCTGACACAGGAAGCATTCAGAGAGAATGTGGGAGGGGGCTGGACACAGGCAATAGCCAAGAGGCTCCATCTTACTCCTCATGGAGAGCATCCTAAAGCTGAAACACAATCTGCCTCGCTCTGTTTATTTGGTCAGTTAACTAAACATTGCTGTTGTCTAGATTTTTAAAATAAAGTCCTGGATACAAATTTCAAAGACCAAATCCATTTTTTTTTAGAAGAGGAAAAAAATTAGAGAAAGCAGGCCACTTAAAACACTGTTCAAGAAAGACTTCAAAATAACCTGGATATTCAAACCAGATGTGAGGAAAAGACAGGTCGGAAATACTTGGCCCAAAGCAAACCTGAAAATAAATGATCTATTCAGAATTTGAAGATGAGGTTTAATAATCAATGGGCTTGGCTGACATGCACCACTAAAGGAAATACCTTCAGTTTTTCCACATCCAGCCTGCTTTCAAAAGCGATAGATGAAGAATGGAATCATCCTCTACTCGTCTAAGCGAAAAAATCCTTCCATTTAACCCGGCATTGCATTCCAACTCTCAATCTCTCCCAAAGGTTACGTGAGTTTGCCCACTAATAGCATCCTTCCCCAAATACAGACAAACGTTTGAACAGAGCCACACACTGGAAAGAGAGGCCAGGTGTACGTGCATTCACTGGTATATGGAGCTCCTAGGGAGGACCCATGCTGAGAATAGCTGTCTAGCCACTGGGCCACACTGCCAGCAGCCAGAGATATTAGTGCTAAAAAGAAGAGGGAGTCGAAGGTAGAAGGCAGGACAGAAGAAAATAAAAATTTGAAAATTTCCAATGGCAGCTCTCTTTGTACATTGAATTCCAAGGCCAGTGGTTTCAGCCTTTATTAGAGGGCAGTGTTTAAGCCTGGAAAATCTTTTCTACCTCCTCACCTCCTTGTGCAAATCTTGCTATTTCTAAAAGTGCAAATATATTTCATGAAGAGTTGTAGTTAAAAGTCGTGAGAAACCTGGGTTAAAATTCTATCTTTAACAAGTCCTAGGACAAATTACTCTAAGTCTCTGTTTCTTCATTTATAAAACAGGGATAACTATAATACTGTAGGATAATCACTCATAATTAGTATGGGGATCAAACCAGATCACTACATATTAGGTACTTGTAAACTCTGAAATGCGAAGTAAATGTCGGTTATTATGCTAGACTGCTTCTTAGCCTCCAGGGCCACCAGACACCTTCCCACCCAGATTTGGGGTTGTTTCTGCTGTTGTTTCACAGGACTGTCACCATTGGTTCCTAGGTTGTCATCTCTGGGCTACGGACCAGCAAGGATTTGAGGGATCCATCCATCGCTGAAACGGCAATTACTGTGAGAGAGCTGTCCAGAGTTGTGGTGGGGCCAGCTCCGACTGGCTCATGAAAGCCAACTGCTAATGTTCAGCGTGAGCCTTTACATCTTGGAAACTGGTGATCACTACAAATCAGTCGTGTTCGCTGTCTAGACCACAGGTTGGCAAACTATAGCCCAGGTCAAATGTTGCCCACTATTCAGTTTTTGTATGGCAAGACTTCATTTAAAAATGTAAAAACCATTTTTGTCCATCTCACTAGATGGACAAAAACAGGCTACAGCCCCTGTGCAGACCTCTGGTCTATCAAGATTTAAGAAAGTGATAGAGAAAAATAATGCAGATTAGACTTAAAAGTGTGTTGTAGACACCCCCACCCAGACCAAAGCTGCGGCTTAAACATTTACCAGAAACGCATGCCCCCCCACCCTGCACCAATCCATCTCTGTATAATAAAAACATGCAAACACATCTTCTCTGGACTGACTGGCACACACAGATAGGTTTCCATTTTTCAAAATGGATGAAGATGTTATTGTCATGAATAAAATACGAATTCTCTTAATAGCATTACTGAATTCCGGTGGCTTTGTGTCACTACGTATTTGTTCCATCCATCCATCCATCAACAGTAATAATTATCGCTAGTTTAAAGGGTGCTGCAGGGCTTACAAAGTGCTTTGACCAACATTTTCTCATAGCACAGCTCCTATCATGACAGAGTTCTACAACTATCTTTTCTTTTTGGATATTTACAAAGGTTTCTCATGCTCATGATGGTTGGGAGCTCCTGATCTAGTTCAGTCCTCTTATGAAGAACCAGAAACCATCACAGGCCAGCTCACAGGGTCAGCAGGGAGGCAGAGCCTGCATAGGACCTAAAGGCTGTTCTCTTTCTGCGACCTCCCCCATCTTCTCTGGTCCCTCCCTCCATAATCTGGTCTGTCCCTGCACAGGCTCAGGCCTCACACTCCCAGAAATGTCCTTGGTAGAATGCCTCTTCAAGAAAGGGGGAGGAGAATGGCCTTGCTTTTGTGAACAGTGAGACTGCATTTCAGTCATAGCACATACAAACTAAGTCATCTGGCTGTCAGGCACTCTGCCCTCAGCTCAGCAGTTTCTTCAAGATGTCCTTCTCCTTCTGTTTCCTGTAGACAGGTCAAGAGGGGAGAGGACGGACCAACACCCCCAAAATGCGAGGAAGTCACCAAGAGCTGGGGCCAGGCTGCTCAGGGGTCTGGGTGCCTACCCAGCATTGCCTACCACATGGGATGCTCCAAGAAGCTGGCAGTGCCTCTTTCAGCCTCCCCTCCCAAGTCCAGGATGGACTTTGGTCCTTTCCAACTGTGTGGGATATTTTCTCCTTCTCTGACTCACATCCCCAAGCTTCCTCAGAAGACTTTGCTTCTTCTGACCCCATGACCTCTCTCTTGTGGCACTAGATAAGAGATGTATTACATCTAATTCCGAATCCTCATTTCTGGCTTTGACTCACATCCTATCATTTCAATAATGGGGTGAACATTGTGAACGTTCATGGTAAAAGAGATTTTGGATTATATTAACTTTTCCAATTCTGCAAATGTCAGTCGTAGGTTATATAGGACTCAAGACACATAGCAGGGCAGTCATTCCTACTTGGATGGTAGACTATAAAACAGATTTTTAAAGCAACCATTAGGTCAAAATGCAGAAAACTGGAAGCTGACTGGGGTTGAGTCCCCTTTATAGGTATTTGGGAAGAGAATGCCATATTCCAAGAGAATATGCATGTATGTGCCAGTCTGCTTCTGGGATCTGGTTAATGCCTCAACCCCAGTCCACATGAAATGGTCTGGTGAAACTTGCAAACCATGTGCTTCTGTCCTGGCATGTGATTCTGGGAGCACTGGGCATTTGACCTTGGCTCCTCTCTTACAAATAAACTCTCCCAAGCTCCCGTTAACTTGAGGGTGAGCTGGGAAGGGGGCTAGACGCTTTTGATTTTCAGGGTAGACGTCAGAATGCAAACAGAGATGTGTTTTTGGAGAGGGGCTTTGTCTTGGATGCTGTATGTGGAGGCACATGAGCCTGCCCTGGGTGTTCACTGCAGCTATGGTATATGGCCTGGAGAGGTGGAGCTTGGTGAAGGGGATTTTTCCTGTCCTTTCCACCTGCAGTCCCTTGAAATGGCTCAGAGTCACAGAATCTCAGTGGTCCAAGAATTCCCTCTAAAACTTTCCTAAGAAATGATCATTCACCTTGTATCTGAAGACCTCTCTCTTGAGGCACTCACCATCTCCTGAGGCCCCCCATTCTACTTTCTGGGAAGCTCCATTGGCTTCCAGGTTTTTCCTCAGACCAACGCTAAATAATGGCTCGAGCTGCTTCCACTTGTTGGAGCTGCTTCCATTCTGTTTTCCTCTCCCTGCACAGACTAAACCATCACCATGAACTGGAGGGTCCTTGGCATCCCACCTGCCCTCTAGCCTGGCAACCACCCAGTAAAACTCCCAGAACTTGCCCTCATCTCCCTCCACACTGAGTGCTGACATCAACTTGCTATCCAATTTGCTAAATGGTTAGTAAATGCCTCCTGTCCTGTGCTGGGGATCTGAGGGAGAACAGTCATAAAAGCTAGCACTTTAAGGACCCTTTGAGCATCACAACTCTAGGAGAGAAGGGCTATTATGGTTACATTTTATAGAAGAAGAAACTGAGGCAGACAGAGCCTTGCTCAAGGTCATATAGCTAATAAGTGTCTGGGGCAGGATTTGAACTTAGGTCTTCTGTGCCCTGGACATGTGGCTGCCCCAGCTAAGGCAGTCTTTGCCCTCAAGCTTATGACCTGGTGGGGATGAGGAGAAAGACCCCTTAGCAGAGGATAAGTGATGGAGTCAAAAGAGTTGGTCCATGTTCAGAGGCAGAAAGGACAATGGCAACTGACCAGCCTGGGGTGGTGGCCGTGTCAGGACCTGACTGGTCAAGCCCAGACCTGTGACAGTGATACCTCTGACTGCTTGGGGTGGATGGGGAGGAGGCACAGTGAGAAGGTGCCTGGGGGAGGGAGGGAAGGAAAAGGAAGGGATCTGAGTTGAGTCTTAAGGAAGCTGGAGAGCTCAGGACAGTGAGGCAAGGACAGGAAGACTCCAGGTCTCGGGCTGACAGTGAGAGACAGAGTGCCAGGCAAGAGGCACCCTGGAGAAGGCAGGAGGGTGGAAGCAGAAAGGGATGGGGGCAAGGCCTTGCAGGCCACATGGAGTGTATGTGACCCTGAAGAGGATTCTCAGGTTGCCCCTGGGTGACTTTGAGAACAGTGGGGAGCCAGGAGGAGAGTCTGGCTTTGAGGGAGGGGGAGCTACACTGATCTGCACATGCTGAGGGAGCTTGGGGTGCCCAGGCAGAGGACAAAGATGCCCCCCAACAGTAGGAAATAGGCCTAGGATGGCTCCAGATGCACCCTGGTGGATGGTGCCAGAAGAGCTTTTCACCAGTGCCCATGGAGGCTGGCATAGGCTTCTTCCCCTTCCTTTTTTCTCTTCTTTCCCTGCATCCCCCCTCCTCTCCCCACTCCCTCCCCCCAGCCATCCCCCCCTCAGCGGTCCTCCCCCAGTCCCACAAGATGCTGCGGTTAGCGCTCAGGGCGGAAGGGGTGGCTGCTTTACGAGCCATTGTCAGCATTTGCTTTAATCACTAGCTTGTCACTGAGATGAACTTGAGCTCTGCACACACGCAGAGGCTGAGAGCTCCAAGGTAATGGCTCTATAAAAAAAGCGGGCGCTGCTGGCTGAGAAGGGACGGGAGAACGGTGCAATAAAAAAATCAAATGTCAGCCTAGAGAGGATTAACCTAAGCGAAAGCCCCAAAGCGCACCATAAAAACGCCTCGGTTTCAGAATGCTGCATCTGACTTCTCACAGGCTTCCCCGACAGTGTCGACCTTGGCTCAAAGGGCCTTCAGTCTGACCCTGCTGGGGAGACTCTGGAGCCTGGGAGATGCACCATCAGCTGCTCCCTAGAAGGTGGTCAATATGACACTACCCTGGCCAAAGGACACCTCTAGAATGTCATCCCAATGCGGGGGTGGTGGAGATGGAGCTGTTGCCTTGGGTGCCTCTGGAAGAGATGGGACTTCCTATCCACCTGGCATACCTTGCCCCTTTGGAGCAGCAGCGGTCCCTGGAGGGCCCGTCCCCTCTTACTTGGCTAGTGACTTCAGTGACAGTCAAAATACAATGCAATGAGCATTTGTGCTCCAGCCCATTGATCTCAGGGGTCCCCCTCCTGCTCTGCAGCCAAGCATAAACAGCCACTTTTTCAAGTAAAACAAGAATGAGGCAGGCCAGACCAGAGGGTCGCTTGGTGTGGGAGAGCGAGTTCATGGTGCCTGGGGAACACCATCTACTCCACACATCCTCTATCAGCCAGGCTTTGTTGCTGCTGCTGCTGTGGTAACCCAGCCTGGGCCTTCTTTACTTGGTCCACACATGGTTCCCACTGCAGCCTCAGCCAATGAGGGTGGCTTCCTCTGAGTCATATCTGCACAGTGCTGGAGTCCTCCTGCTTCCACTCCACCACCCATGAATTTACGAGGGGAGGACACTAGGCAGTGCTGAGACGGCTGGGGGTTACAGCCTCCCCTTCCCACCCCGGTGCCTGGATGAGTCTGCCGGACCCTCCCACCCATCGCTGGCTGACTGCGCTGGGAGAAGAGAAAGTCAGGCTCAGGGCTCACCATCCATCGGCCAGCAGCTCGGGGTTGATGCTGCTGCCTGTTTTTCTTTTTCTCTCTCTTTGGTGTGTGTAAACTTTGCTTAGGGGTTGTGAACTCTTTAAACAAACAGCTGAGGTCATTGCTAATGGGAGGCAGGGTGACTCTAGCAGCCTTGGTCAGGGCTGCGGCTTTTGGGAACGGAAAGTAACACACTGGGCTAGGTCATTCCACAATGAACTATCTTTCAAATTCATAAGCAAATGCCATAGCCCATTAATCAGAGGAGGCCAGCTCCTAATGTAGTGGAGAGCTGGAGATCCTTAGTCAAGTCGAGAGGCTTCCCTATCCACCGTCTTCATGACTACAGACTACAAGACAAGCACTGCCCAGGTGAGTCTTCTTCTGATCCCTACACAGAGGAAGAGGACGTACCATTCAGGGCAGTGATCTCAGGGTTCTCCAGCTTCCCTTGGAGGGCGCCTAGGGAGGACGTTACATCCTTGCTTGACTGAACCCCCAACTCCTTCGTTTACCTTCCCATCATTGAAACCCAGACACCCAGCATCATGGTATTGCTCCCCTGCCTTGTCACCCCAAGTCTTCGTTCCAAGGAGGAAACACATGGAAAAAAACCAAGAAAATCAAAGTGTTTTAAGAGATCTATGTTATCAGAGAATGAGTGTTGAAAAAGCTCACAAGAACAGACTATCTTTCCCTTCCCCATCTGACGGCTCACCCTGGCTTCTGTTTCTAAAGTCCTTCTTTCTCCGGGCAACAGACCTGGCTGCAGCCCTCTTAATTTCACCACCCTTGCCCAGTAACATCACTCTGGCTCAACTTCCCCTTTGCTATACACAACCTAGAAGTTGGGTGATGGCAAGTTCAACAGACAGTGCCAAATGACTGATGAGCCCGGCCCTAGGCCCTGGGACCTTGCAGGTCTTGGGCAACTTCACCTGCACTGGTCCCCAAGGCTTGATTTTCCCCTACTTTTCAATCCTCCTGATCCCTGAGGGGTACACCAAGCCTCTTGGACCTTCCTGGCCCTTAAGTTTGCTTGGTCTTCTGGGCTCAGAAATCTACCAAAGAGGACACCTTTTCCTCCTTTTTCTCCTTGGGATTTTTCTGAATCCTCCTCCTTCTCAATCCCTCTGTAGTCTCAGATACTGCTCCTCACTGTCTTTGTGATCTCCTCTGGTCTCTAGGCTTTTCTGGTTCCCCTCTACCCACCCAGCTGCTCCTCCTGTCCCCTTTGCTGGATTTTCCTCTACATCTTCCTCACTGTTTGCAGGGGTTCTGCCCCGGGCCTTCTCTTCTCCCTCAAGATGATTTCACTTGGGGATCTCCTCAGCTCCTTCCCTCTCCCTAAATTTCCCAGAATACTCTCCCTCCTCATTTCTGCCTCCTGGCTTCCAAGTTCCAGTTAAAATCCCTACCCCGCTCTCTCTCATGCTCTCCGTCACTCTTTGTCTCTGTCTCTTTCTCTCTCCATCTATCTCTTCTCTCTGAATTAGCTGTTTCAAAAATGTGAGCCAAAGTTATTTTAGGACTACAGTTAAAAACAACAGTCTATGTTTATGAAACTGTGAACTTAAATTCTTAGAGATAGGAGATACTTGGTAGATTTTCTAATCTATCTATGCAAGATTCCTGGTGACAGAATCTGTGACTGATGCTCATCTAGCCTTTGTATGAACATGGTGCTCACACTTCTCAGGCTGTTGGACAGAGCTACTTGTTAGTGACACTTCCAGATATAGCCTCCCCAAGTCCAAATGAAAACTGAGGCCAGGATGTGGAGTAAACCAGGATTCAGGTCAGAGAGAGTAGTACCACTAGTCAGAGGGAAGGGGAGGACAACTTTTCCTGATTGTAGGCTCAGATATGGGTCTTTTCATTATTTTTTGCTGTATAAATAACCTTTCTCTGTATTTAACGAATTGCTATTAGTTATTCTATGGGCTTACTGGGTAGGGCTCTTTTTGGGGGGGGGGAGCAAAATGAACCAGATACCAAAGTTCTCAGAAGGGGTGGGAAGGAGGTATGCCAGAGAGATTTTGTGAAAAGCATCCTCAAAATTATACTTATTTCCTTGAAATAGGACCCTGGTCCTAAACCATCATTCCTCATGTAAGGAAGACCTCCAGTGCACTAGGTAGGTATTTTATGAAGGGTGTATGGAAAAATGTGAATAAGAATCATAGCAAAGGAACATGACAAAACAGAAAAATGATCAATGTTGGAGAAGATATGGGGAAAATTGGAACACTGACGCATTGTTTGGTGGAGTTGTGAACTGATCCAACCATTCTGGAGAGCAACTTGAAACAATGCCCAAAGGGCTATAAAATGGTGCATACCCTTTGATTCAGCAAGGCCACTTCTAAGTCTGTATCCCAAAGAGATCATAAAAATGGGAAAAGGATCCACATGTGCAAAAATATTTATAGTAGCTCTTTTTGTGGTGGCAAAGAACTGGAAATTGAGAGGATGTCCATCAATTGGGGAACAGCTGAACAAGTTGTGGTGTACGGGCAAAGATTTTAATTGAAACACTGGGAGGAAAGAAAGATTGGACAGAGCAGGGATTGGAACAGGCTAAGGGCTGGATGAAGTGATGGAAAACCCCCCAGTGCCTAGAGCCTGGGGTCAGGGAAAGGGAGGCCAAAATGGCCTGAGGCCAGGGCATGGAGGATCCTCTGAGGCCTCTGTCATCCCCCTTTGGCTGGAACCAGGGAGCTGAGAGAGGCCAAAAGGTCAAAAAGAGGGCAAGGCCCAGGGTCAGGGTGGAACTTCTCTTGGCCAGGCTGATTAGAGCCTCAACAAAGGAGGGGAAGCTCTGTCCCTCCCTCCCTCCCTTGCAGCTGAAGGCCTGGCTCCCCTTGCCTTGGTGCTGCCTAAGAATGCCATTTTCTGCTAGATGTCCTCCTGCAGAACTATCCTCTGACAATATCAGGCATTATGAAGCTGGATGCAATGCTGACTTCCAGGCCTCCCCTCTGTTTGGACCAGGAGGTATGAGACCTCGGCATGAAAGGCCTGAGAATCTAACCAGAAAAGAAGGGTACTGTCCTGCAGACCACGGAAGCCAGTCTAAGTCCCAGCGATTTTTCCTGTGCTCCACCTGCTTTCTCTGGATCTCCAGGGGCAGCCCAGAACTGTGGGCTCTACACTGGCTTTGAACCACTTCCTATCTGCTCTGCCTGGGGTCCCATCGGCCAGTTTTTGGCATAGGGGCTGGGGCTGTATTCTGGCCCGTCTTTGTATCCCTGCACTGAGTATGAGCTGGGTACCTAAGAAACATCTGATACCAATGTCTGCCTTGACTGGTGCTGTGGGGGCACAGGCAAGTCACTAACTTCCATGAGGTTAGCACTGCTTGCCCAGGGAAAGCACACTATAACTCTGAAGAGCTAGAGTCCATACAGGAGACAGTGATGGGTCAGACTAGCTGTCCTCCAAGGTTCCTTCCTCCAGCTCTCAAGTCTATGATCCTCTTATTTATAACAACTGTAAAACTGGCCCTCACCCATCTGGATGGAGAGTGCCCTGTATGCAGAGTCATGGGCTAAGGACATGGGGGACATAAAAGGCCCACACCATTGGCAACATCCTTGGGGCACATCTGGTAGAATGGGGTGGTGCGCTGACTGTGCCCCTGAGGCAGCCTCCTCACTTGATGTGGAGGCATGGTCCTTGGGAAGTGCTGAGCTGAGAGAGGATGTGGACACCAGCCTTAGGTATGTTGGGGGAAATGTGACTCCTGCCCTGTGAAGAAACTCCCAGAAGCTTGGGGTTCAAAGACACCTTGGAGACGACTTGAGTTTGGAGCTCATTTAACACTGAGGTGAAGGTAAGCTCAAAGCTGGGTCTAGGCTAATTCAGAACACAGGATAGTCTGTGTGAAGCTAGGGACAGAGATGCTGATAGGAGAGCCAGGCCACAACCATGTGTTTTAGGTATTGCTATATGAGGGTTTGGGGGATGATGGAATAGCTGAGGTGGTTGGTGCTGAGTGCTTTGAGTCAGGGAAGGCTTAAGCAGCATTTGGAAGGAGGGGCACGACATGACATGGAAGAGTTTTCTTGGTTTGTGTATGCACAATGTGACAGATGCTGATCTCTCTTCCCCCTCTTCCTCTTCTTCCCTGCCCCTCCCCATGTCAACTGCAGGAACACCTTGTGGGTGGATGGGTTATGAGTGTGCCTAAGAGAGCTCATGCTTGCAAAGTACCAAGATCCACTGATGAAAGACACTGAACTTGGTATTGGCCCAGTATTGGCCTTGGTATCCAAATCTTGAAGCTTAGCATGCATGCTGAGGCCGTGCGGCAATTTGCTAGGAAATATTTCGGCTTCCATAATAAGCTGAAGATAGGAAAGTCATCCAATATGACTGATGCTGGTGTTCTCCAAGGGGTCCCCACCCTTTAAGACCTCTCAGTCTGCTGGGAAGACTGAGGCCCCGCCCTCATATAATTAAACTAAATGAAGCACTTATCATGAGCCTACTATGTGCCAGCTTCTGGAGATACAAAGATGAAATGCTGATTGGAGAAGGGAGCTCCAGCCTCTGTCTTGGGGAGGCCTCACTGCTAAGCACGGATTGATCCATATTCCTGGTCCCTTTTCAGCAATACTATGTCCTTGGGCTGACTTGGCAGCGAGTCACCCATTAGAAGACTGCCCTCAGTGTTCCTCCAGCCCCAGCAGGCTCTGGTATACTTCCACAGCCTTACCCTTTGTGCCCAACTGGAGCTGCAATTTTTGAACAGAGACTGTAACTCGGGGTTCCTGGATTCCCCTCTGATGCTAGGGTCATCTGAAGAAGGGTGCCTCCTGAACAAAATGCTCCTCTCCTGGACCCCTGACAAGGAGCAGCCACGAAGATTCTCTCTGAAGCCCTCTGGAGGCAGCTCATTCCCTCTGGGGAGGATCAGTGCAGAAGAGCCGGCCTGTGCTCACCCACTCCAGGCCCAAATTCTCTGAGCCAAATGGAAAATCGCCCTTCTCTTCCCAGGGTGAGCAGCACAAGGCCAAATTAGGGATTCAGCTGTCCACAGTACCAGTGGGACTGCTGGCAGGTTTGCCCCCTATGACCTGACCTACGGAATTTGGCCAATAATGCCAAGGTGTCTGAAGTCAACTGCAGAGCCCAGGAGGTGATGCTGTCCGTTGGATCAGCCTGGGTTGAAGAGCATTTTCTCCTGTATATGGCCCACAACAAGGAAGTGATGAAGAGGAGAAGTACCAGAAGGGGCAGAGCCCTTGCAGAAAGGCCCCAAGCCAAGCAGAACATGCTCCCACCCTGCCCAGCACAGGGGCAGCCACCATCATGCTGTGGACAATACTTTGCTTTCTTCCTTTCATGCTCACCCTTTACCCTCCATCACCTTTCCCCGACCCATCTATCGATAGCTTCCTGGATAATCATCATCAAAAAATAAACAGAGAAAGAAAAAAACCTGGGAAAGAACGAAGGATGAAGGCCAAATGAATGTTAAGAATATTTTTGGCTCCTGGATCTGCCCTCTCTTCTCCTAAAATAATCCCAATGATAACAACAGCAGTGGTGATCACGCCTGGCAGTGAGAGGCTGCTGTGCTTGCAGGGTCCCATGTGCTGGTCTGCCCGGGGAGTTTGGGGACTTTTTTTTTCACAGGTAACCATCACCTGCTCCACTCTTCTAAAGACAAGGTATGAGAAAGCCACCAGAGGGAGGTGGAGTCAAGAGGTCCAAAGAAGAGAAGGTTGAGGGGGAAAGAGGCCCCAGTTTCTTCATATGTAGGAGAGCTAGTATGTGGGTGGTAGAAAGCCAGCCTACTAGTTGGCATGTCTAAACTTTAGAAACAGAAAGGAGCCATGGGAGTGCTCAGGGTCAGCTGACTTCCCAAGGCTGGCCTCTCTCCCACCTTAGTCAGAGGCATCTAGCTTTAATAATCTAGCTTTATGGATGTGCTCCAAAGAATCGGTCCAGGAGGAGGTCCTGGTTCCTGGAGACCTCTCGGCTCTCTGGCTTCTTATCCTTTCTTTACACAGGTTGATCATTTCATGATCCCAAAGTTGAGGGAGATAAAGAGGGGGGAGCTGCCATTCTGAGAATGATTCATACTAAGAAGCAGAAATGATCAAGAGTCTTAGAAGTGACCATGTCACCTTAGCATAAGTGACCAGTACAAGGACTGCAAATGCAAGTGTGTGCTGTGTGGCCTTTGCACTGAGCTCATGCCAATCTTCAACGTGAAGATGCTAATTATTCAGCAGCAGCAGGAGGCTGTGTGTTCTCACCTGTCTTGCCAGCAGTGCAGAGAGATCCACATGGGTCAGGCCATATTTTTTCACCTTATCCCCAAGACCAGAGGAGATAAAGAGCCCACCTGGGGGGTGGGGCAGGAAGAGGTGGGTTCAAATGCTACCTCTGACACATAATGGTCATGTGATCTTTAACCTCTCAGTGTCATTGTCCCCCAACCCCCCAGCAATTCTTCAGGATGATAAACTGTACTGACAGAGGGAGTTTCTTACTGAGAGTTTCCCATATGAATAAAATCCCCAGGCTGGCCCAGTATCAAAAGCAGGGGTGGGGAGAAGCCTGATGTGTACAACAGACCTGGAAAGAGTAGATTTCAGTGAGTTCAGAGAAAGGGTAGCTACCTCCTGGCTTGAAGTTCAACATTCCATGAAGGATGAGAGACCCTGCGAACACCATTCTGATGACACATAGGCCAATTACTCCAATATGGAGGAAAAGGGGGAACTTGGCCACAGAGGCTGAGGTGGCCACACAAGGATCTCATCAATCAACTGGATTTTAGAAATACACGCAGGCTCATGGGCTCTGGTTAGGGATAGGGGTGAGGAGGGACACACTGGGAAATGTGGCTGATATAAAATCAAAGACATCTATACATTTTTAAAAAAAGGAATGCGTAGAAGATGGAAGCAAGGGTTCAGAGGAATCAAAGGTTCAGAGAACCTCTACATGAATACAGAAGAGAGGCCTGATTCTTTTAGGAATAAGGTTAGAATGCTAAACACAGCCCAGAACAAGCAGAGGCCTGTGGTGAATTCTGAGGACAATAAAAGGCGCTTTGGGAGCTATGCTGAGGGCAAAAGGCAGACTGAAGAAGAGATCAATAAATCACTCATTCAATAAGCATTCATGAAATGTCTTCTGTGCACGGGCACTAGGACGGGTGCTGGGGACAGTAAGGCAGAAATAGAGAATCTTTGCTCCAGAGCAGTGCCATTCTACAGGGAAACAACAGGAGGCGGAAAGCACTGGGTCTCCAGTCAGGAAAACCCAGGTTCAAATCCAGCCTCACACACAGCTGGGTGACACTGGGGAAGTTACTTCTCTGGAGAAGGAAATGGCAAACCACTCCAGTGTCCAGAGTCCAGCACTGGCGCACCATGGTGCTTGGGGTCATGAAGAGTCGGACATGACTGAAGGACGGAACAACCATGTGTACATAAAGCATACGCAGAAGAAACAGATAAAGAATAAATGCAAAATAGATACAAGGCAGGGAAGGGAGGAAGGAGGGCAGGCACTCAGCAACTAGGGAAATCAAGAAAGGGAGGTGATGATATACTGATGGCCCATGGAGAGAAGGCAGAACTACTCAATCCTCATGTTCCCTTTACCAAGGAGAAAGGGAGCCTTCAGAATGGTGAGGGACCTAGACACCATTCAATATCAAGGACCCATGAACAGGATTGGGAATGTTTGTTCCAGAGAAGGGAAAGAGAGTTATTTTCACATCTCTCCAAGAAGGCCAAGTCAGAACTTGGAGCATCACTGGAAGGAATGGAGAAGGGGATGGTGGCTCCATATACATAAAAATTTCCTGGTAGTAAGAACTATCTAAAAGCAGACTGGGTGAATTCCCTTTCATGGGGCCATGAAGCAGGGTTGGGATGACCTGATTTCTGGTGTGTTGTGAAGAAGGTTCCTGCCAAAGTTCGGGTAGAGTGGATGATGTCTGGGGATATTCTAACTCTAGACTCTGATTCTTTTACTTAAGACTGGTCTATTGCCTTAGAGTTCACTGTCCCTAATTCATTATTCCTTAGTTCAACAAGCATTTATTAAGAGGCTACTATGGGGCTAGGCAATAAGGTTATACAAACCAAAACAAATCAGTACCATCTCCTCTTAAGGGGCATACACTCTGCTGGAGTGAGAGTAACATGGACATAGAGAAATTCTAAATCTATATCATGCACATGCCAAGTCATTTCTGGGGGTTGGGAGGAGGGCATTAACAGCTGGTGGATGGGTGGGAGAGCATGAGAGGACACCAGGATGGCTTCCTGTAGTAGGTGGCACTTATTTGAATCCAAGGCTAGTGACCTCTAGCTCTGGGGTCCTGGGCCTTCAGATATACTTAGAGGTTCCAAGAGCTGGAGCTGGGGAGGACCTCAGAAGTCAGGTAGTCCCATGCTCTCATTCCACATAAGCAAACAGATCCAGAGAGGTGAGGTCACTCAGACAGGGGCCCTCTACCATGGCCTCCCTGGGGCACACACCTCCACCTTCCTACTTTCCCTAAGCCTCCGCATCCCCTCTCTCCAGCCCACCATGCTTCTGGTCTGGTAGACCAGAGCATCATTGCATAAGTAGCCTTTCCCCTTCTCTCATTCCTCCACCAAAGAGGACGCAGTCTGGTCTGAGCTCAGAACTGGAGGGGAAGGTTTGGTGCCTGGCTCCTGACTCACAGTGTGCCCCTAGGCAGGCCACTTAGCCGACTTGTGCCTAATCTCTAAAATGTGGATAATAATACTAACTTGCTTCCCAGGGAAGCTGTGGGGATTAATTAGCTAATAAACAATTGTCAAGGGATTTGGAAATACCAAGTATTACACAAATGTTTTAATAATAGCCATTTAATGTTAAGGCTCCATTAGCCACACATGGGTGGGAACCGAGTGAGTTGGTCTGCACGTTCATATTTTTGGAGATAAGCAGGTCTATGAGTTGGGCCCTGTTCTTTCCAAATCATCTGGTGCCCCTTTGCCTTGCCTACTTTGCACACTCATTTCCCAACCATATCAATAACAGTAAGTGTGAGCCAACTGGGCCCTCACTATCACAACACCCACCAGGCCCCACACACATGGGTACCATGGTGCCCTCTCAATCCAAGCTGATCTGATGCCCTCCAGGGCTCCAACTCCAAGTATCAATCTAGGATGGAGCCCTGTTCAAGGATGCACACGTGTGGATTGTGGATGAAAGTATGATCTATATGTATTTCCTTATGTATATGTATCTATTTCTCCATATGTGTGTGTATATGATATGTGCTCTGCTCACTCAGCATGGAGTCTAGCACAGAGTGGGAGCTTAATAAAGGCAGACAGATTGACTGGTCAAATGGGAAGGCTTTGTGTTTGCCTCAGTTTTCTAATCTGTAAAATCAGGGTAAAAGCAGTTGTCCAGCCTACCTCACAATGGATATCTGACAGACATCTCAAACTCATCATATTAAAAAAAGAGCTCAGAATGTTCCTATCTAAATTCCACCCTTCTTTGAACATCCCTGTTCCTACTGCAGAAAATGCCATCTATCTGGTCACCCAGTCTTGAGACGTCGGAGTCCTGTTTGATCCCTACCTCCAGGACAGCCTAGTTCATGCCTGGCCCCTTTTCTCCACTCATGGGGCCAGCATTGTCTGAGACCCTCATCACATCCTGCCTTCTCAGTGGTATTCCAGGCTTCTGTTCTTTGCCCTCTCCAATCTACACAGCTGCCAAAATCATCTTCCCCAGGTCCAATCCTGTCACCCTCCTGGTTTCCTCCTGTCTCCATGAAAAAATAAAAACACCTCAGCCTTGCCCTAAAAGCTCTTCCTTGTAGGCTTAGTTCACAGGATACCCCTTCACACATTCTACCTTTCAGCCAACCTGGCCAATTCACTTTCCCCTGAACTCGGCAGCATCCACCTCCACCTGTAGACCTCTGATTGGCATTCATTCTCTCTTCACTTTGGAATTCTTGGTTTCCTTGGTGGTTCAGGGTGTGGGTGCCCTCTCCTTCCTTCTCCTGCTGGTCTCCATTCGCATATGATCTCCTCTGTCTTTCTCTGGTTGCCTACTGTATGCCTTCCAGGAGAAGGTGTGTTTCTCAAGGGCAGGGTTACTTTTTCTCTTGTCCTTGGGTCTTCAGTACCAAGTATAGTGCCTTGTATACAGTAGGCAGTTAAATGCTTGTTCTCTAGAAATGAGATAACACATGTGAAGGAAGTGCTTTACAAATAGTCAGGGGTCTTATGATTCCCAAAGATTCTTCCAATACAGTAAAAGTCCTGGCTGGGCCAACCGATTGACAGACATTGCTTAAATTCTTCCTGTATGCCAGCAGCATGGGTCCAGAAATGATTGATCCACATCACCAGAATGCTAGTCAGCTGCTACTCTATTTTATTTTAGCATAAGCAACTGACAAAGACAAAATCTCAGAATCTAAAAGTTGTGAGAAACCTCAGCTATCATCTAGACCAAGCCACATTCACCTAGGATTCCCTACTAGGACCTCCACTAGTGGTGATCTGGTTTTTGCATGAAGCCCCCCAGAGAAATGGAGCCCATAACCTCCTGCTCTTTTGGAGAGCTGGAATTGTTAGGAAGTTTGGTCTTTCTATTAGACCTCCATCTACTAACTGTCAACCATTATCATTACAGTCTTGCCCTTCAGAATCAAGCAGAATCAATCTAATCTCTCATCCCCAGGAGAGCACCTCAAGTGTGAAAGCAGAGTGGCATGGAGGATAGACTGCTGGAATGAGTGGCACAGAGATGTGTAGCATGGTGGACAGAGAGCTGAAACAGGTAGAGACATGTGGCATGGTGAATACAGTGCCACAAAGGGTGGCAAGGAGACATATGGCAAGGTGGATAGAACACTGGAACAAGTAGCATGGAGATGTGCTTCATGGATCAGTTAAGATAAACCCCAAACTTCAGTGACCACAAGTGTTCCAGGCTGGCAAGGCTTGTGACCTCCATGCTCTCTTTTGGGTCTCCCAACAACTCCATGAGGCAGGTGCTATTAATTTAACAGCTGAAGAAGCTGAGGGTTCCAGGGGTTAAAGGACCTGTCCAGGGTCACCTCCTAGCAAGGGGTTGAGGCAAAATTTGCAGGCAGGTTTTCCTGATTCCAGGTTGGCCTGGTCTTCCATCCACCATGCCTCATGAAGATGAGTTATTGTGGGTTCCCGGTTCCCTGAATTATCCTTCTTTCCTGAGTCACTGATGATCAACACTTGGTACCATCTGCTTCTGTGAATGCTGGGATATCACTCATCTGTCAGTGGCTTCTTTTGAGTATGAGACCCTGGAGGCCCAATGTACTCTTTGCCCTCTCCCTTGTCCATCCCAAGAGGGCCACCCACCCACCAAGTAAGTTCCCTGGGCCACCCTATTGTGTTCAAAGTAGGTAGAAAGGGAGATGGGATCCTGAATATTTGTAACCAAGGCTTTGGATTAGCTTAATGAAGGTAAATTGATTTTCATAACTAACAGCCCTTAACGAAGGATAAGTGATCCAAATGCTCTTTGAACTTTTGAGAGAAAGAGACTGAGGGAGAGAGTAAGAGAAAGAGGAGCTATTTGAAAAATGCAGGGGGTGGGGGCAGGAAGAGAACTAGGGACTCCTTCAACTCATCAGTCCTTGTACCAAACTCAGTTAAACTCTGAGAAAGTGAGCAAAGGAGGGAGTTATGAGTGAAATTTATAAGAGATCGAGATCTGACTCATCCCCTTTTGTGGTCACAGATTATGAAACTGTCTCGGGCTCTCTTTCTCGACAGCATTCCCTGTGAACGTTAGATTACAAACAGGGTAAGCAGAAGGGTGGGTATCTCTGGTTACGGCCCTTTCAGGTTTTCTCCTAGGCATCCTCGTATAGTTTACAATTTAATTTTCTGCCTTTGTAATCTGTAGCCCTGGTGTATGTATCAGCTAATGAAAAGGGCCTTTTTCAAATTAACGTGGTATTTGGGGAAAGAACATATGTTTCTATTTCATTATTTAAATACATTTACAAAGGGAGAAAATGCTCTTAAGCTTAGAGATGATCTGTTTTGTTAGCAAGAATTCCGTGCCAGTCAGAGAACAGAGAATCAGCAATGGATGTCCACAGCAGATGAGCTGGGCCACCCTAAGATCTTGGGCAAAGAGTGCCAAGATGCCAAGACTGAGGAATTCTGATTCACTTTGCCTCAGGCATAAAAGCAGTTTCCCATCTTTTCCCAGTCGAGTGGTGAGTTGGGCACTCCCTCAAGCAGGACATTCTGGGCACAGGCCCTTCCAATTACCCAGAATGGTCTTGTGTTTCAAGACAGCCTGTTTATAAACACGGCCTCTTTCCATCTTCATTTCCCTCCTTTTCTTCTCCTTTGTTCAGGCTTCAGAGAAGAAAAACCCTCATCTCCCAGCCACTCACAGCTTTGTCTTTAAGGCCTTAGGACCTTCATGGCCATATTGTCCAATCTTCTCATTTGACAGAGGAGGAAACTGTGGCCCAGAGAGGCGGAGGGATTTCACCAAGATCTTAATAAACAATAAATAGTAAGGACAACACTGGAAGCTGAGCCCTTTGAAACCAAATCCAGTTATTTTTCCATTTTATAACTTCTGGTGCAAATGCATTAAAATGATTTGCTACAAAATCAGTGTCGGCGCCAGTGAAGCATCATTGAGCCCAGTGGCTGTCACGCTGCCACGCTCCCACATGTCCCCATAACAAGCTCCTAGCTGGCACCTTTGCTTGGGAACTCCAAGGCAGAGTGTGTTGTCCAAACCTGGGTCAGGCTGCCATCTGCTTTAAAACCGTAACCTTAATGGACCTAAGATGAACTAAGAGCTTGATAAATTCAGAGTGCATTACTACAAATAGCCAGCAAGAAGAGGCCAGGTCCTTTTTCTCCAGGTATGAACAGAGAGAAACCAAATGGAGGCCTCCACCTCCAAAGGCTCTTGAGTGGCTAGAATAATGGTCCAAAAAGGTAATTTGCTGCCTCTGGAGAGGAATAGAGGAAAGTGTTCTGTAAGGAGACAGGGAAAGAGAAAAAGACACCCCCTGAAGGTACCTATCATTTGATTTTCATTTATCTCTAGTTTCTGACTACCAGTTCTTCTGTTAATAAAAAGCTCCTTTAAAAAGAGAAATAGATTCTAAAAGCCCCCACTCAACTTGCTCAGGCACCACAGTGCTTCACGCCTTTATATAGCCTGATTATTACAGTCACATACCATAAGGACAAGAAAACTTTCCTTTAGCGAGTGTGGACCAGAGGAAGAACCTAGGCCAAGGGAATGGAAAAAGAGGTGGGAAGATGAATTCAAGTGTATGAGAGAGAGAGGAGAGGGAGCCTTTGTGCTGCTTTACTTGTGAACAGGACAACTTAGAATCACAGAACTCCAGAATTGAAAAGCCCTCCACGTAGTCCAACTTTCAACCTGATACAGGAATTCTGTCTCATGCCTCCCTGCTCTCTCTCTAACCCTGACAAAAGCTACTCCAGACTCTGCTTGAACCTGTCCGGTGATGGGGACCCTACCTTCCAGGAGGCCACCATGCCAGTATTGCACCAAAACCTGAAACTGGTCTCCATCCAGTAGAAACTACACAGAACAAGTCCAGTCTTTCAATTAATAACAACTAACACTGATATTATGTTGTATGGTTACAATATGTTTTAAACTTCTGATGATCTCATCTGATCTTCACAGAAACCCTGTGGGGTAGAAATTCATACTGAAGAGACCTCTCGTGTTCTACCCCAAGAATTCTCTTCTACACATTAAACATTCCCCTGTTGCTTCAACTGTTTCTCAGCTGATGTTCTTTTGATCCCCTTCTACTCTAGTTAATCTCTTTTGGATATGGTTGAGCTCATCAAAAACTCTTTTAATTTGTGATGCCCAGAATTAAAGACCAAACAAAATGAAATGAAACCCAATTCTCTGAGTATTACTGCCTTGGTATAGAATGTAATGGCATGAACACTGACTTTGCTATAAACACTATACTTCAATTGGTGTAGCCTAAGAAGAGGTCCCTCCAGGTATTTCTGTTTGTAGATGACACTGTCCCTGAGTTTTCTAAGTGAGATCTTTATTCACTCAGAAAAGCTGGGCAAAAAAACCCTCAAACCATCAAGTGAATGAAGAATGCATTGTGCAGAGCTCATGGCAGACAGAACAGGCAGTCCACCCTGAAGACAGAAATGAATTAGTGGCAGAAGGAAAGGGTGAGACAGAATTGCACTTGAGAAATTTCATGGCGCATTTAATGACCTTAAACTTTTTCTGAAAACAAAGGGACATCTTTTTAAAAATAATTCTGTGGATGCTCTATGGCCTGAATTAGAGCAAAATTCTACCTAAAAAGTTCTCCATCAACAAGGTGTGCCTCGTGCACATGCTAAAAGCACACAAGATTGCTGGAAACATGTAACAACAGAGGTACTTCTGGTCACTGGCCATCTTGGAATTTGTGAGAGGAAAAGAGGAACAACATCTAAGCACACTGAATAGCACAGGCCAAGAACAGAGAGCTGAGGCAACATCCTAAGAATTCCCTCTAAAGTTGTATACAGCCACTTCTATTTTTCCCTTGGGTCCAGTCATTCAATCAATATGAACTGCTTGTCCGGATTTCTTCATCCCGTTCATGAGGAGAGCACAGGAGGCTGTCAAATGCACTGCTGAATTGGCACAATTTGTCTGTGGCATTGCCCTGATCTACTAGTTTCATAACTCCAAAACAGAAAAAACGAGATGAGTGTGGCACCTGTTCTTGTTGAAGCCCTGCTGGCTCCTTATAATCACTGCTTCCCTTTCTAAATCTTCATAAATTACCCTTTTAATAATATATTCTAGAATAGGACCAGGAATCAAAGTCAAGGGCAGAGAGTACAGATTCTGTTCTTCAGTTTTTGAAAATAGGGACATTTGCATTTCTCTAGACGGATAATATCTCTTCCTTTTTCCAGAATCTCTCATATACACTGACAGGCAGCAGTTCTGAATGTATTGCAATAAGGTGATTTGGACTTATTTATGACAACTAGGTTCTCTCTATTTTTTAATTTGTTTGGGATCCCTTTTAACGTGTTGGGGGCAGGGTAAAGAGGAGAGGGGGTTGTCTTTTCCTGTCCAAAGCAATTTTCCTTGTTAGAGAAAAGAGAAAGTGGAAGCAAAATAAAAGTTAAGTATTTTTGCCTTCTGTTGTCCATTATCATCCTTCCATCCATGAAGTAGTGGTCTAATCCTCACTTTGCTCCCAACTTACAAAGAACCAAACTCTTAATTACCTTTTAGTACCTGTCACCAATATTCGCTCATTCTGGGCTTCAGGGCTTCTGGTCGTATTCTTTTTTGTTCTGATGCAATTCTTGAAGGACCTCTCATGCTTTTTTGTGCTTATGCTCTAAGTCTGTCTCCACTTGTAACATAAACATGTGCACTGTTTCTATCTAAGTTGCTCACTGAATTTCCTGTACACTCACAGTGGTTTCTTTAGACAGCTATACCTTTTCCTCACTGGAATTTTTCCTATTTGGGTCTTCAAGAATTTCATTCTTGAGTTTCCCATCCCTTTTGCTCCTACTAGCTATTCTTTCCCTGAAGCCTCTGAAATCTTTGATGAAGACACAGATGGTATATGCTTATCCAATATACTGAAGACATAAAGGTAGGAGGGACAGCTGACAGTTTAGATGAGACAGGATCCAAAAAAAAAAAATTAGCTAGCATTTATACAGTGTTCTAAGTACTGTACAAATATTTTCTCATTTCATCCTCACAACAATCCTGGGAGATGGAAGCTATTATTATTCCCATTTTGCAAACTGGGAAGCTGAAGCAGACAGGTTAAATGACTTGCCCTGGGTCACACAGCTAGGAAGTATCTGAGGTTAGATTGGTACTCAGGCTTTCTGACTTCAAGCCTGGCACTCTGTCCACTGTGCCAATTTAATAAAGTGAAATCTAAGAGAGATCAATACCAAATCTTACCATTGGGGTAAAAAAAAAAATTCACTTCAAAAGTTCTGCAGCATTTTTTCATGTTGTTACAGTCTGTGATTCTTCTGTGACCATGAAGCACCTATTTATTAGACACACACTATATTCCAGATAATGGAAGCGACAGAGAGATAATTAAGAGGTGGGCCTTGTCCTCATAGAGCTGACCATCTACTAAGGCATGTGTGGCATCCAAAGCTTTTCTCCCCCTGGACCTGTGACTTCATTAGCAAATGTGTGAGAGCAGAAGGAGCCCAGGTGACAGTGAGCCATATTTCACAAAGTTGAGAAGGGGGAGGGAACTGCAAGTCTGGGGTAGGGGTGAGGAAAAGGTGTAGAGGTTTACAGACATCCACAGAGGTGGATGGTATGAGGTACAGAGTGAGCAAGCAGGCTGTTCTGGCCAGAGCAAAGTGAGTCAGGAGAGATCAGACATGGCTGCAAAGGCAGCGAGACACCAGGTTGTGGATAACCTTGAATGCTGGACAAAGAAGTTTCAGCTTGTCATCAGTCAGCTCAAACTAACTAAATATACTATGGAGCAGGCCTAAAGAACAGAGCCATCCCTCACTGAGCCTTCATTTTCTCATCCGTCAAATGGGACTAGTGATACTTGTCTAGCCGAAGACTACAACTACCAGAGCCACTGTGGAACGTCAGTGGGACTGCAAGGGGCCACATGGTCCAACCTTCCCTGCTCCCAAACCCCTCCACATCCTCAGTGATGAGGCGCCATCCAGCCTCCCCCTTCAGGACAGCTTTTCCTTCCACAGAGCCTACATTTATTTCTGTAAACCCAACTGTTGCTCCTGGTTCTGTACTGGGGGCAATGCAGAGAAAATCGATGGTCTTATAGCCCTTCGTGTGTGTGTTCGAGGGATATTCCTAGGAAAAGTGCAACACTACGATGATTTGGGTGATTCTCGATGACAAGATCAAGCTCAGGACAGAACAAAGCTCTGTGGTCAGAGACACGTGGCCCCCAGCCAAGCCAGGTGACTGCTGACACGCTTCTTCAAGAAGCCTGAGGCTGGGGGGACCTGACCTTATTTCTGGATGACGAAGGCTCAGAGCTGCCTGAGAAAACCCGAAGTTTCACGCTGGTTTCTGTTGATCAGCAAAGACAGACTTGATGATCACATTACACTGACAGAAGTTGCCTGGGGGTGGGGGTGGGGTGAGGGGCAGGGGTAGAACTTGCAGCACTGCCCAGACTTTCTACACCTTAATGTCTTTCCAAGAAAAGTAACCGAGAAAAGCAAACCTACAGTGTTCTCTGCTCATCAATTCCTAATTAGAAAGCTACAAGGAGAGAATAAATGAGTGGATGTGCCCTCCTTGCTGAACTAATATTGGATCAGGCAGGTGATTGCTGACTGTGGCTCAGCATCGGCAGGCCTCATGTACAGCTCCACTTTCTCCTGGGCTGCTTCTGAAGAGGCACAGCCATGTTCCTGCAGCTCCTCTGCACACAGGGTCTAAGCCCCTGGTCTCCAGTGTCCCAGCACAGGCTCCAGTGACCGGCAGAGCAGAGTGGTCCTAGCCCTGGAGTCCAGGGACTGCCGATGGAACCCTGGATTTTTTTACTTTCAGGATTAATAATTCGGAAGGAGTGTGGTCTGGGCATGCTGTGCTGAGAGCTAATGCAAACAAGCTTTAGATCATTTCGGAAAACTGCATGATTATACAATATCATCCATGGTATGTGTCTCCAAACAAATGAGAAACAGACAAACCCATCAACTTGTCAAGCTGTGCTTCAGTTACAGGGAAAGATATTATGAATCCAACCAATGTTTCTTGAGTCCCTGCTCTGTGTAAGGCATTGTGAGAGATGCCTGGGTGAGGGAGGAGGTGTGCAAGATGGTACAAGGGCTCTGGTCCCTGACCTCAAAGAGTGAGACAGGCTCCCTGAAAACACAGGCCGCATGTGCTGAGTGCACCATGAGGGCCATAGATGGAGTAACAGGGCAAGCAGAGCAGGGGGAGCCCTCCTGGCCAAGCAGTGGAGGCCTATTAAAACCACTGACTTTTCCCAGCATTTCTTACTTAAGGGGCAAAGGCCTAGCTAGAAATGGTGCAGTTAGAGATCAGAGATGCTAGGGAAGATCTGAGTGCTCTTCCCTTGGCAGCAAGGTGATGGGTTCTATCCTGGGCAATTTGGGCCTGTGTACAGTGGCTCTGAAATACGGGACAATCAGAAAAGAATCTTTTTCTCTGCTGCTCTTTGTGATGCTGACATCTGGACTGAGGATAAGGAAAGCTCATTATTTGGACAGCCTCTCTTCTTTGGTACACAAAGTCTACATAGTAAACCATGGGTGGACCCACTGGGTGAAGTAGGACAACTGAACATGGGGAACTAGGTGTCCAGTCTGGCCTGAGTGAGCAAGTGACCCGTGACCCATCCCTTAGACCCTTGATCCACAGAAATACTGAGCTTCAACCTCTAACATTAAAAAAGATAGCAAAAGATGGGAACAATAAGGCTAGAAGGGTTGTGGAAAGAGACAGGCACACTAGTACATTGTTGGTGGAGCTGTAAATCAGTATAACCATTTTGGAAAGGAATTTGGAATTATGCAAAGTAACTAAAATGTCCACACCCTTTAACCCAGGAGTTCCATTATGAGGCTTATACTCCAAGCAGTATAATGATGAGAAGAAAGTACTCATATATTAATAAATGTTTATAGTAGCACTTTTTGTGGTAGAAAAGAGTTGGAAACAAAATCAGTACCCACTGATTAGGTAATGGCTAAACAAATTGTGGTGTATGAATGCAGTGGAATGTTACAATGTTATAAGACAAATACGATGAATGGAGAGAAACGTGAAGACTGACATGAACTGATTCAGACAGAAGTAAGTAGGGCCAAGAAAACTTGTTACATAATAACTATGACAATATAAAGTGAGAGAACAATTACCAAACAATCCAAAGCGAATGCTACACAATTACAAAGAACAACCGTGGCCTGAAAGAACAGCTGCTAGAAGACACATCTTTGCGGAGGCGGGAGGTCCAACATGGAGACCACAGCACATACTGACTTTTTGGATGTGCTGACCAAGTTTTTTAATTTTATTTTATTCTCTTTGTTTTCTTTAATAATAATAATAGCTATCACTTATATAACTCTCCCCAGTTTGCAAAGTGCTTTACAAATATTATTGATCCTTACAACGCTGGGAGGCAGGTGCAATTATTTTCATTTTACAGTCGTAAGACCTGAGGGAGAAAGAGATCAAGTGACTTGTCAAGGGTCACACAACCAGTATATGTTGGAAGCTGGATTTGAATTCAGGTCTTCTGGATTCCAAGTCTAGTGCTCTAACTGCGGCATTGCATAGCTTTAAAAATTTAATTTAATTTAAAAATGATTAAATGGAATAGTTCTCTGGAAGAAGGGAGGGGAGAGGATATTGAGAGAAATTTTGGAGATGTAAAAAAGATATCAATAAAGATTATTTTTTTAAATGAATGCTGCAAAATTATAAAGAAAACGCATGGTCCCTAAGAAGGCATATGAGAAGATACCTCCCCTCTCATTCTTTTGCCAAGGTCAGAGGTCTGTGGGAGTGGAAGGCTATGTAAATGTCAGATTTTTTTCAATATATTGATTTGTTTTGCTCATTTTGCTCATTTCTTCTTCCTCTTTTTCTTTTTTCTTAAAAAACAACAACCTGTTAAAAGGGACAGCTCTCCTGGAGGGAGGAGAGGGAAGGATAGGAGGAGGAATTTGTAAAAATAAGAATGATGACATAAACACAAAATGAATCCATAGAAAATATATATTTTTTGAAATAAAAGGAAGAAAATGGGGCCTACCACCTGCTTCTCAACTGGATTCTGTTGAATGCTACTTAATTCCACCTCTTTGGTCACCTGTGGTTTTTGAAAAAACGGTAAGGAAAGATAACTGCTCAGAAAAGGAGAAAGAAACGTCCTTAGGTCCCAACATTAATGCTTCTACGGGAAGAAAATGAATAATAAGTATTTACGCAGGTCATTAAGGCACATACAGCGCTCTCTGCTCCTTCTACTTATCATCTCCTCCCCCATGGGCCCCACGTTCTGGGTAGACTCGTCCTGTCAGCTCTTACAGAGAAGGTGGCTGAGGCTGAGGCAGGTCTGGCTTGCCCCTGGTCTTCCAGGGAAGGACTGTCAGAGGTGGCACTTTTACTGCCTTCACATTTCCTTCATTCTGCAACACTGCGCTGTCAGTCTGAAGCAGAAGACGTGAAGACGTCGGGGAGCTCCCTTTGGAAGCCAAGCCCGTCCATCCTCTGGGCAGCGTCTGAGGCCTTAGTCTTTTTCTTCAGGGTAGCATGGCACAAACACCACCAGATTCAGAGGCTCTGGGGGCCATATCAGTGACTTATTTCCTCTATGTCTTTTGGCAAGACTACTCTGGGTCTTGGTTTCTGTAAAATGGATCAGATGATTTCAAAATCTATTATTATATTTTGGGAGCAGACTTCTCTTGCTTTCATTTACAACGTCACAGTTGCATGAGCACAGTAACCCAGTAATTCCAAGAATTTCTCTTCTTAGGGAGGCCAAAGAAAAGCAATAGATGTTGGGTCTTCATCTGAGTCTTCAACCATTGGCCAGGATTTAGGCATTCACTGGGATTTTGAATTTTCTTGACTTTATGATTTTGTTGACAATGGAAAATGAAATCCTAACATGGCTCAGTACTTGCCTGGTAGAGGACTGTAAGGCACAAGGAGAGTCCAAATGCTTTGGACAAGGTTTCCTACCTCTCCCTAAGTATCCCATACACATAATTAGTTGCACCTGATGGAGAGAGTGACAATGCCTTCAAATTATGGCACAAATTAGGATAAATTACTTGTCCTCCACCCATGCATCAGATTATTGAAAACATAATGAATGCATCTATAAGGCATCCAGTGACTCCTCTGAAGGCACATTCCACACATAAACAAAGCAACCAGTGCTACAGACCTAGAGGCTAGGATTCATGCTCCTGGAATTGGTTTCCTCCTACAGTTATCTCCCCATCCCAACCAGGTGTGAGGATGATGCAAGACCACTTTGTCGTCCCCCATCATTTCATTAACAATGAATTCAATGAGGCTAAATAACAGTGGACCAGACCCTGTGCTAAATGTCGGCTAAACTTGGCGACTATTATCCGTCTGGGCCCAGCTTTGCATGGGGCAGCCCCGCCACTTACTATCTGGGGAAACCACTTTTGTCTCTGTGGGTCCCAATTTCCTTGGTCCCTTCCAAGGCTAAATCCAGAGTCCCATGAGGAAACAGAACAGCCACATAGTGTGCCCTCAAGAAGTTCATCTGGGAGGCTAATGCAAAGAACATTAATGTAAGGAAGTCATGACCAAAAACACAAGACTGGAGGACTGTGGTAGCTTATGGCAACATGAACCCAATAATTACTTTTATCATCACCATGTAATGAAAACAGCTGTCATGTATGTCGTTTACAAAGCAGTTACTTTAGAGTCTACAGAGCAATTTACATTTGTTATTTCATTTGATTAACAAAACACCTCTCTGTGGTGGAAGCGATAACTATTACTATCCCCATTTAACAGATGACGAAATTGAGGCTGCATGAGGTTACGTGATTTATACAGGGTCACACATTTGGTCAGTGGCCAGAACGCTGGTCCCTCTGCTTCCTAACTACTCTAATGCTACCACCATTTTCTAGTTGTTTTCCGGTGTTCTGAAGGATTCCCTATACTTTCTCACATCTATTATGCAAAGCGAGCAGGCAGGCAGGGCATGGCAGGCCTTTATAATCTTCAGCTGAGGCAAGAGGTTCACAGATGACATGTCTAAGGTCATCCAGTCTTCTGACCCTTGGCCCAGATTGGCCCTTCTGTCCCGATGCCCTCCCTAATCAAGGCAGGTCTCTTTGCCTAGAGCAGGAGGCCAATAACATGCACACTACTCCAAATGTTTCAAGGACTTTCTCCACGGTCTTATGATTTTTAATTATTTTGAATAAAGTTGGGCTGATGTCTGTTTTTCTGTGACAAACATTTACATTTGCCTCCCACTTGGGTCTTGTGACAAAGCAAAGCAATGAAGTAAATCTAACACTAAGCTAATCAGTGGCCTCATCTCAAAGCACAGCGACAAACTCCACCTCTCTACTTAACAAGGGGATGGAAATCAATTTTCTTTTTCTCCTACCCCACCTCATCAAAGAAGAATAAAAGAAAAACATATTTCTTGTAACACAATAGGCAAGCAAAACAAAGGTAGTTAATGACCAAATATACATAACCACACATGCACGTGTGTGTGTGTGTGTGTGTGTGTGTGTCATTCGGCCCATCTCCTTCATGGCCAGCAGCTCTGTCCTGAGTTCTCTGGCATTAGGAACAGCCACTGAGTCAGTTAGCGTCCTTTCAGAATCATGATTGTTCGTCTTTGCCCTGCTGTTGTTACAAACTGTGCTCACTTCATTCTTCCTCAGTCATGAAAGTCCTCAGAATTGTCCATTTTTATAATATCGAGGGAATAATGCCAAGTGTTCTCCTGGCTCCGCTCACTTAATTTTGCACTGGCTCCCAGAAGTCTTTCCATGACTCTTTGAAATCATCCATTTCCTCATAACACTTTGCCATCACATTCACACACCATAATTTATTCACCAGTTCCTCGAGTGACGGGAATCCCCTTAGTTTTCAGCTGTAGCTGTCTTTTGCTGCCATGAAGAAGAATTGTTCCAAATATTTTTCTACATTAAAGACTATTTCCTCTCTCTTCATTCTCTTTCGGGTATAGGCCTAGTAGTCATGCAGCTGGGTCAAAGGGGCCTCACTGTTTAGTAACTTTTTGTGTATAATTCCAAATGGATTTCCAGAATGGGGAGTACCCATTTCCAGGTCTGCCAACAGGTGGATCCAGGTGCCTGTTTCCCACAGCCTCTCCAGCATCTATTATGTTCCTTTATTGGTCATCTTTGCTAATCTGATGGTTGTGCTGCTTTCATCTGCATTTCTCTAATTAGTAGTGATTTGAAGCACTTTTTCGTACAGCTCTAGATGGCTTGGGTTTCTTCTCTTGAGAGCTGCCAGTTCATGTCTTTAGACGTATTTTTCATTTGGGACAGGCTTACAGAACAATATCCAAGGTCTTTACCTTGCCTTTCAAGTTTGTTCACAATCTGCTGCCCATCTTACCTCTCTCTACTAACCCAAAGTTTCAGACAATCCACTTTTCTTGCAGATCCTAAATCTCATCTGGCTCTCCTCATTTATGCCAGGTGGGAGTCATCTGGATCTTTGGGACTCCCTTTTTGCAGGAGGAATGAGACACAAAGACCCTGAAGAGGCAGAAGAACTCGTGCCTCAGGGCCCTGGGGATTCACTTCTCCCTAAGTACCCAGAGAACATTCATTCCTTTATCACCCTGATTCAGAAGATGTTTTTGTGCTTTTTTTTTGGGGGGGGGGGGAGGTAGGTAATGAAGGGGTGGGTATGACCATGTCAGGGTGGGGCAGATCATCCCATTAAATCCCCATATTGCTCAGGAAGACATAGTTTGAACAACCAGTTTATCTTGTGGAGCTTGCCTCCTTACCCCTGTTCATGGCTACACCCCCACCTAGTTTCCAGCTTTTCCCAACCTATTGGTCTTAGTAGCTGGGAGGAGGAAGGTTTTTGTTCAATCTGGGGAAAATTTTGAGCTGCAAAACAATGGAATGGGCTGCTTTGGGGACAGGGGGGAAAGGGAGTTTCCTGACCCTGGAGGTCTTTAAGCAGAGAATGGCTGGCTATTCAACTCAATTCAACAAATAAACATTTATTTGGTAACTCCTACCTGTAAGGGGCTATGTGATGGACAGTGAGGACAAAAACCAAAATTGCTTCTGTTCTAAAGAACCTTAAACTTTACTGGGGGCTCCTAAAATATACACATATAAGTGTAATATAAAGGTAGGCATAAATAGGGCCTTGGGAATATGGGAGGAGTGATTCCAAGAGGAGGCAGACCCAGCTCAATCTGAAAGGTGACGTGGCGGAGGGCTGAGGGGACTGCAGGTGTGGGGGACTGTCTGTGGGAAGGCCCAGAGATGGCACATCCAATTTGGGGGATGGCCAGGGGTTCAGTTTGCCTAGAATACAGAATATAAGTGTGAAACAAGGCTAGAAAAGGAGGATGGGGCCATATTGTGGAGGGCCTTCAATGTCCGACTAAGGGATTTGCTTTTTGCCCTAGAGGCAATGGGAAGCCACTGTAGGCTCTATAGAGTGAGTATGTGAAATGGTGCACTCTTGGCAATTGTGTGAGGACAGACTGGAGGGAGGAGAGACAAGAGGTTCTTCCTCCTTGTGGAGGATGCTGCTTAGGGATGGGTTAGACAAAGTGATTTCTAACATGGCAGCTCAGATCCTATAGTCTGACTTTGTGCCTGATCCTGCCCCCTAGGCCTATCACTGAATTCTGCCTCTAGAGTCTCCCTCTCGCCAGCCCCGTGCTAGAAAATGCCATTTGGGAATTCTGAGTTTTTCTGCTTGGGGTCTTTTGAGTCTGGCTACTCAGCAGACACCATGCCTGTCTTGCTGCCTCTATGTTATGGTACAGGGAAAGGGTCCAATCCTATCTAGGTATGACCTCTGGCAAGTCACTCCATTTCTTTGGCCTTGATTTTTTTTCCTTGTTTCAAAAATGAGAGGGTGAGACTGTATGACCTCTATGCCACTGGTCATAGAGTATCCCACACACGTGTCCAAGATATGTTCAGTGATGGTGATCATGATGACAGGCACTGATAAGTATGAGAGGCTGCTAAGATGGTGAAGGGACGTTAGGACCCATGAGGATCATGAGGATCCATGAGGTCATAAAGATCCATGGAAGGAAATGGGCATGTTTAGCTTGGAGAAGAGAAGATTTGGGACATGCATGATAGCAGCAGACTGTCAGGTGAAGAAGGGATGCTGGCTCCAAAGGGTGGAATCAGGACCACAGGAGGAAGTCGGGAAGAGTCTAGATGCCACAACAATTTTCCTAACACTTGCAAAAGGGGTCCCCCCCCTTGGAGGTTTCTGAACATAGCCTTGATGGCCACTTGAGATTCCTTTTTTCTACAAGTTGGACTAGATGTCTACTGAGGATCCTTCTAAGTTTCAAATGTCATGTTCTTGGATATTGTAAAGGTAAAGATTGGTGAAGACTGAGATCTGGAAAAACTAGCTTGCTTGACATGGATTCTTAGGTTGTACCCAAATTTACTGACAGTTCTCCACTCCTTCCTAGACTGGGCTGCTTCCCAGAAAAATTTGGCTACATAATCCCCACCTGTGACACTGACTGTAACCAATGCCAATTTTTTAACATGATAGGTACTGATTAACACCTTTAGGCTCCTGACAACTAGGTTAATAGGGCTGCCACCTTAGGATTTGGTGGACACCAGAGGAGAATGAGTGTAGTTTGTAACATCCCAAGTTCTGCTTACCTCCAGTTTGGACAACTGCCCTTGGGGTCCCACTGTCTTAGGGCAAACGGAAGCAAAGCTTGGCACTGTCTTTAACCCAGCTTCGAGAGCCCTCAACATTTGGTTTTCAAATGCAATACAACTTTCAATATGTTTCACTGCATGACAATCCCCGATAAACACAAGTATTTTTAGCCTTTGCAGACGTCCCATGGAAATTTCATAAGAGTACTGTCACCATTTCTTGGATTGTTTTGACATGTTCAGTTCAGGATGACTCAATCAATTAGCAATGTTATACCACAGGCAAAGTAAAGTGGATGAGGCTCCCAGAACTCTGAAACTCATTTGAAGGACAATGGAACACTCAGTCACCCTCTTGGCAAACTTTTGACCTCAATTACTTTCTCTAAACACATTCAGTGCACACAGGTAAGCAGCAGGAATGCAGGACAGTTGTCTTGTCAAAATTCAGGGAACATGGGGCAGCTTCTACTTCCTTATGTGTAACATGAGGTGACAGGGACCTTGCTTTCTAATAGCAAGTATAAATGGTGATAGCAGAGCTGTGTTTGACTGGTCCAGGATCACTTTTATACTCATCAAAGTTATAATCACATATTTTTTTCTCCTCTGAAGGCATAGTCTATTGAGACTATGGTAAGAAAAACCAAGGTGATAATTATAAAGCCTGAACAGAGCTAGAAGTCTGCAGGAGCCGGAGATTTGGGAAGGGAAGGAAAGAAGGAAGATAGAAGAGGGAAGGGCAAAGAGAAGAAAAATGGGAAGAGAGAAGGGCAGTAAAGGGAGAAGGCAGCCAACTCATTGTCCCTAAAGTACAGTAATAATAACAACACCTATTTCCATCCTGCTTTAGGTTTACAAAGTATGTTCTTCCCAATCAGTCTGCGAAGTGGATCTCTTGGGAGGGATGAGTGACGCGTGACAGGTTATGGAAGAATGCCCACAGCCAGAAAACTCAGGGAATCAACAAAACTACTGACTGTGGCACTGACCTGATGTGTCAGTGGCCAAACTAGAGACTTTTACCTAGGGGACAAGTGCAGATCCGAAAACAATGCTCATCCAGACTTCAAATCTAACAGACAATTGTTCACAAAGTTGAGGCAGAGATCTGAGGAGGACCAGGGGCTGGTCAATGCACATGGCACAGGAGACAGAGAGATAATCTGTGAGCTCAGAGGGAACCTCAGGCCATCCAGCCCAATTTCTACCAGGGCAGGCTGCCCTCCTCAAAGTTCTGGACCCAGTGGCTTTGGCTACAGGAAGCAGAACCTCTCCCGTGCCAGAACAGCTCATCTCACTTTAGGATAATTCTATATTTGTCACGGGGCCCAAGAGCAAACCCTGGAATGATGAAACACAGGTTTCCAACAGACATTTTTGGAAATCCAAGTATAAGGAAAACTGCATGCTGGTTGACAGTACTGGATTTTCTTTCTGGTTTAGAAAAGAATTTTAAAAACTGTTTTTTACATTCAGAACCTAATAAACACTAAACCCAAACTTTCCACATAGAAAGACAAGACAAAGAGTATTACATATGAAATCATAAATCAGTCAATAAGTAAGCATTTGTTAATAAGCACATACCGTACATTTTGCACTATGTTAAACCCTAGAGATAAAGAGAAAAAGCAAATCCTGTTCCTGCCTTCAAAGAGTTTCCATTCTAAAGGGGGAGACAACATCACTAAATGAGTGTGTACCGGATGTGTCTGGGCCTGGCAGCCAGTCAAAGGCTGGGCAGAGAAAGGCCTGGAGAAAGAAGCAGGTCTCTAAGAGCCAGAGTTGGTCATTTTTTGGGCAGAGCAGCACACAGACAAGGGGCAACCCAGTGACTTGTCCAAAGTACCTTGAGATAGTGGGAAGGATGGAGAAAAGATTTTTGCCTTCAAACTCCAAACAAGTTTAATTTAGCAACCATTCACTAAGCCCCCACTGAAGGGCAGGCACTGTTCTAGCTGAGACAGAAACAAAGTAATATTAGCAGCTCTCCCAAGGTGGGCACTCCATTGGGAGATGTGCCAGGGCCCCAGCAGGAAGGCAGAGCAGAGAAGATAAAGGATGTGAGACTTGAGGCCCTAGAGAGGATGTGCTCCAGGCAGAAGGATAACCATGCAAAGGCATGGAAAGGGGGGTGGTGGTGAAGGCAGAGTGTGGGGAGCAATTCAAGGCCCTGTTTAGCTGACACAGGGTATGATGTGGAACAGGTAGCATGTACTTCAGAAAGCTAGTTTGAAAACACATGATGGAAGGCCTGTATCCCCAGGGAAAAGAATCTCTCACTTTCCCTCGAGTCAATAGGTGGCCTTGAAGGCTTTAAGAAGGGGCCTGACATGGTCAGACACGTGCTTAAGAGAGATTCTGGCAGAAGGAGAGACTGGAGAGACAGGGAGTAGGAGGCTGTCACTGTAGTGTAGCTGAAAGGCAATGAGGGTCTGAATCAGGTGAGTAGAATGTAAGAAGTGGAAGCTGCCTTCGTAGGGATGGGAGGGGTGATGAGTTAGAATCTAAAGGAATCGGTGGTCCACTCATTAACGATTATAAGGTTGGATGACTTGGAGGAGGAGTGCGTTTTTAAAAGAAGCAAATTTGGAGCTGAAAGAAGATGAAGAGCTTGTTTTGGACATTTTGATTCTGAGATGCTGACTGAACAGACAGCTGCAAGAAGATATCAGTGAGGTAGCTGGCAAGAGAAGATGAGAGGTCAGAAGAGAAAATTAGGGCTCTGAATATCTGAGGGTCACCTTCAGAGAGACGATTACAAACGCAGTGGATCAGATGAGAGCACCTGGGAAGACACTGCTCCTCTCAGATCAATCTGGGGCAATCCAAGGGAAGTCCATAGTGGGTCACTGAGTCCCTGGTGCTACTGGGCTCCTTCCATTGGAGAAGTAGCCAGTACCTCAAGAAGTCCCTCCCGACTATCCACAAGCTGGTTCAAGACAAGTCTCCATAACTGGGCACAGTCAACTCTCCCAAGGCAGCAAGGTCACCCAGGACACGGTCATTACACCGTGGACACTCTGGTTTGCTTACACTCACTTTGGAACATGGTTCGACTTGCAGTACTTTGTCCAGGATTTCCAAGCTCTCTCCCCAGGAGAGCAATATACTATGCTGACCTGATGGTGCACTTTGGCCCTTCCCAGCTCCTCCAGATGTCTGCAGTCCTCCCCTAGCTGTCTTGGGCCTGCTTCAGGCTTGGGACACTTCTTTGCAGCTTGGGCTTCTGACTGTCCACTCACTAAAGCTCCCAGCTTCCTTTCTACATACCGTCACCTTACAAAGCCTTGGAAGGCCAATAGGGGATGACTGTAAATTTATCAGAGTTGGATGATCAGCACACGGATAAGATTTTAGGGGTGTGCATGTGAATATGGAATCAGCACTTTGGGTCCTTAGCAATCTGTTTTGATTCAACATACAGGGAGGTTTGGGAGGCAACTGCAAGGCCTAATAGTTGTCCTGGATTTGAACTTGGATTTCTCTCCTAGGGAACCCTGGGAAGTTGGAACAGTCGCCATCTGGCTTTTATAATGTAGGCGGAGGCTGTCTGTAGACAGAGGGATGAATTAGAAGTCTTCAGAGATCTTTTTCACCAAGGATGTCCCCCCCACCTCCATCAGTGCCTAGAGGGAACATTTGGATTGCTAGGGATAGGCCTGGCAAATGAGAATGCCACTTGAGAACACTGTTGGCCTGCTCTCCACCCTCCTAGAAAGAGGATTACTGCTTGCCTTAAGCCAAAAATGGAAATATCACAAAAAGCTAAGCTTTGTTATTATTATTTGACATGGGACTTTGGGTTATTTGTGCCTTTACTAGATTGTCAGCTCCGCAAGGGCATGGAGTAGTAGGTCTTTTCTTCTGATCTCTCTAATGCCTGACATGGTGCTCTGTGCTCTGCTGAACTGAAGGGATTGCATTTGCGTGCTCATGAACCAGCACAGACTGTCTGCTGTTCACATGGCCTTTAACTTTGGATTATAAGCAATGTATGGACAAGATGGTGCCTGTTTTGGTTAAAATTTCCATATCTGGCTAAGCAGCAAAGACAGTGTGGGCTCTGACTGCAAATTCAATTCAAAGAACACATATTCAAGTGACCTTTGAGTAGAAGGTCCTGTGCTGGGTACATTTACCTCAAAGAAACCCATTTACTTGACATTTATGCCCTTTGTCCAGAGCCTTTCCCTGATACCACAGACTCATGGACTGAATACTATGACCAAACGGCTAGCCCTGAACACTTTCTAGTTGTGTAGCCTAAGATGAGAAGCAGTTAAGGATTCCCAGAGTCAGAAGGTAGACCAGTCTCTCTCCTACCAGGTACTTATCACCAAAAGGCACGACACATGCTGCTCTTGGTCTAAGGATGGTGCTCCCTGAGCAGTCCTTCCAGGAGACAGGGTGAATTTGTCCTGGACCTACCAGATGTGTTAATGATTTAACAGCATGCATTGAAAAGAGGAGCATCAGAGGGAGACAGAATTTTTCACTGGATGAAAATAACTAGACTACATGGGAGATGAATCCAAGATCTTCTTGTTAGCTCTACTCATTGGAAGGACAAAGACAGAAATAACTATATTATACATATGATGAGATTGGGGTTACTCCTTCAATCAGTTCTGTGAATATGTGTGTTTGTTGTTTGTATCCTGTTATTTAGAGGTAGTCAGGTGGCTAAGTGGGTAGAGTGCCAGACCTTGAGTCAGGAGGACTTGAGTTCACATGTGGCCTCAGATACTTACTAGCTGGGTGATCCTGGTGTAACAGTAAGCACCCCAACATACACAAGGAGACCTGCTACCACAAGTTCTTAGATCTGCATTCATAAAAGGAAAGCGACTTTCAAGAGGTTAACAATCACGTTAGTCAAGCACAGGTATCAGAGAAAATCAAAATGCAAAGTCAACACACATGCTTCCAAAATGTCTGACTATTGTAGGGGGGTTCCTTAACGGCTTCCCAGTCTCTCGGGCCAAAGAAACATTTCCAGTCAATAAGTCCCAAAGTAAAGTAAAACCTCCCCCTCAGAGGATTTATACACTTTTTAGAGTCAGAGGACATAACCCTTCGACCCAGTGCTTCAACAGAAAAAACAAAAGGTACTTGGGACCCTCCTACAAAACAACTCCCCTAATCAAGCTTCCTTCCCACAATGGGCAGGTCCATCAATGGATAGGAAAGATCCTCCCCAATCACATTATTCAATCAGAGGCATTTTGAGTAAAACAAAAACAGCAAAAGATCCTAATTTGATTGCCATTACACCTGGGCAAGTCATGTGACCTCTGTCTGCCTTAATCCACTGGTAAAGGAGATGGCCCATCACTCCAGTATCCTTGTCAAGAAAACTCTGTTGTTCATGGGGTCACAAAGAGTGGGATGTGACTAAAAGACTTACTTCTATGTTGTCTTCCCCATTAGAAGGTGAACTCCTTGAGGGCAGGGACTGTTTTTTGCCTCTTTTTGTATTTCTAACATTTAGCCTAATGTATCACATAGCAGGCACTTCATAATCACTTGCTAACTAGTCACTGGGAGTAGAAGTAAACTTTGATTGAGGGAATTAATTCATCTATTGCTCAGCCAACCAGAAACAACACAAATAAGCTACAATTTATCAATGATTAAGAGATTCTTCACATAACACATAGTACTATGTCATCACTCTCTCCACTCAATGTGAGCGTTCAGAAGGCAATAATTAAGTGTTCAAATGATTATGAACAAAAGTGGGGGATGAAGGATGAAGCTTAGAAAGGCATCACTGGAACTTTGGATTTGGGGAATTTGCGGCTATTGTTCTATTTAATGCATTTTGTCTGTCCTTTGTGAATTCTGCCCCAAGTGACTGAGTGTACCACGTTTTACAGGTTCTGATCCTATGGCTGCTGGGAAAACCCTCTCATGTGAGTCTAAAGCCTCTCAAAAGTTCTGATGTCCATCTTCGTTGCATGCTGTTGTAAAAAGGAGATGCACCATTCCCCACACATAGAACACCCTCAAATATATTCACAACTGGAAGAAGCAAGGAAGGGAGCCCCTGCCACCAGGCAGGCAGAGGTATAGCAGAAGCCCACAGTGATAATGTGACTTAGCCAAGGTCATACAGTGAGACACAAAGAAGGGGCAAGGCAAAGGGCCAAAGCTGCTCACCTTGTCTTGTGGCCTAAAAAGGGGATGATTTGGGAACATGTGCATTTCATTCCTGGAGCTGCAGCCTAGGGTGAGTTACCTAACAGTTCTAGGCCTCAGTTATCCCTCTGGAAAAACAAAGGCCTTGAACTAGATAGCTTATGTCCCTTTCTGAATAGTCTACAACTTCACACTTGGTGGTTGCAGATTTGTTCCCAAAGTTTGTGGCATCTACATATCCTTTTAGAAACATTTGGCATCTTTAGTTTTATATTATCTTTGTTTCCCAATATATTCCTTCCTCTTCACCCACTCAGAAAGTCATGCCTTAAAACAAAGAAGAAAGGAAGGAAGAAAGAAAAGTAGTTTACTTAAAACTAACAGCAACCAGGTTAGACAGACTTCCATATCCAAAGAACGGAGGCAAGTACCTTCTTCTGTCTCTTCTTCAGGATCAAGCTTGGCCATCCTTATTATAGAGTTCATGTTGATTCTGTGTCCACTGAGGGAATTAATGGGTCGAAGGTTTTCTAGGTTCTGCTGACTTCATTTTGCATCAGGTCATTTGGGTCTCCCCATGCTTCCTTGTCTTCTTGATAAACAGGGTTTTTCACCTTGTGGTAACTTTCCATTACATTCATGTGCCATGAATCAATTAACCAATTAATGATCATCTGCTTTACAAAAAGAACAGCACAGAACAGTACAAAAGGTGCTGCTATAAATATTTTGGGATATTCTTTTGGAGATTTTTATCTTTATCGAGAAATATTTTAGGGACTTTTCTTCTTCTGTTTGCTCTCCTTGGGATAGATGCTTTAAAGTGAAATCTCTGGGTCACAGAATGTGACAAGTTTAGTCACTTTCTCAGCACACTTCAAAACTGCATTTCTGAATGGATGGCCCAGTTCAAGGCCCACAAAGAGTACATCAGTGGGCCTGTTCTTACACAGCCCCTGTAATAACTCCTACTCTGATCTTTTGGAACCTCTGGCAATTTCTTGAGTGTGAGGTGACTTTAATTGAAATACTCCCATGGTTGTTGTGCCTAGGTCTTCTGGTGTGTGTGTGTGTGTGTGTGTGCGTGTGTGTGCTTATGTACATAGGGCCCCCACGTGTCCACGAGTAGAAATATAAATATGGGTACAAAAAATAGACTTGCTAACACACCAAACTTGATTTGGCATGGTATGATGGAAATGGTACAAGATTTAGAGGCAGAAGAACTGGATTCAGATCTTAGGTTCTGCCACCTAATGCCTGTGTGATTTCAGGAATCTCATTCAAATCTTCTATGCATCAGTTTTTAATTATTAAATGGGAGAGTTGGAATAGGTGTCTTCTAAGGTGCCTTTTAGCCTGAAATCCCTGATTCCAGGCTAGCCCTCTTGGCTGGTTAAGCATCTTCCTAAATGAGTCCAATGAGCCTGTTTTTAGGGCTGTGTGAGCACAAAGGAAAACAATGTGTGCTTTAGGACATAAGCTCATTCAAGCTCTAAATTCTACCAGGTGATCTGTGTGTCTTAGCACATGTCTTAGCACATGTGGCTACCTCTACAGAACATATATTTGTCATACGTAGGAGTAACAGGGCTTGGGAATGGCCATTGGTACAGATGAAGAAACTCCCTCTCCCAAGGGAGGGTAACCCCTTCTCTGCCAGGCCTTAGAGTCTTAAGAGAGTGGCCTGGAGCCATGAGAGTTGAAGAAGACACTTGTGCAGGTTCTCAAACCAAGATCGTCCTGGCTTTGGGGCCTGCTCTTTAGTCTATTTCAAGTTTTCAGAAAGAAAACCAAGATTAAAATGGAAGCAAACATGCCCAGCCTACCCACTCCTGCTGTCTCACCCAGACCCTGATGCTTCAAGCTTTGGCTTGGCTTGTTTGTGTCCTGCAGAGGGCTCATTCTTGTTCCACTGGTTCTCTGACCACTCTAGGGATATTAGAGCCATGGCAGCTTTTCTGATGGAAGACTGTTCTGCATCACCATTACCACAGGCTGCTCCAGTGCCACTGGACACATGGAAACTCCATGGGTATTAGAAACAAAGGAAATCAGCTGATTCTGAGGAAACTTTGTTAAGACCATACTTCATGAACTGAAGAAGCGAAGTAGAGAGGTCACTAAATCAATACTGGGAACCAGTGTTTGCTATCACGTCAGTTGGAAAGGCAGACAAGGTCATTTAGCAAGGGCCTGCATGCTGCACACGCTGTCAGCTGCTTAGAAAGTGTTACCAAGTCAACATCTGGGAAGCTTGGGAGATGCTTATCACCTTCTTGGTGGGAAGACCAGTTGATCCTCCACAAGTGCCTGGCCTTTCACACCCAGTCACGCTGCTTGTCTCTGGGGCACTGGCTAGAACCAGTCCTGCTCTTGCTGAGACAAAGTGCCTTGTTTAGCCGGATTCTCTGTAGCATCTCCACTGTGGCCTTCCCACAGCAGGTCACATCCTGTCCCAAAGTCTAAGGCAGGATAGTTATTTTCAGGGTGTGAAGGGGGCAACTGGAATGCACCCCATTCTAAAGAGAAGGTTAACTCAGATCTGGGAGGAGGCACTGCCAAGAAGATGGGATCTGTGAACTTCCCTGCATCCCTTACACACCCAGTCTTAAACCAAGAGCATCCTCCTGGTGATAGGCACCATTTGGATTCCATTCTTAGACATCACATAGTACCACCTACTTCTCCACTATTCAGAGATATCACAGGGATATCTCTAACCTCCTCAAGGCAAAGTCAGACACATCCAGGATGGAAGTTTTTCTTCTCTGGTGAACAGCACCCTTTATATAGCATGCACCAGCCACACATCCTGCAGGGCTTGGTCGCTGATACCATGGAAACTCCAAGGGCTGCCTTCTCCTGACATTGCAGCTCTCACTTCCCAAAGGTCAGTGACAGTTCTTTCCAGCTGGATCCTGAAGGCTGCCATAAACTCCATTTTTTTTTTTTTTGGCTAAATGCTTTGGAAATTGTCACAACTCCTTCTATTTCCCCAACAGCCTGCCATTCTAGACTCTTTGTACAGAGAACATCATCTCAGAGCTTTTCTTCCAAGTCACCATTCGAACATAAAGAGGGCGGGGTGAAAAGCAGTCGTATTAATTATACATTAATGAAAGAGAGATGGATAAAGGAAATTTGAGCTGTACCTGTGCAAAGCAAAGTCCCAGGAATACTAAAGAGGGCTCTGGGTTTCAGGCTAGTGTTCTAGGAAGTTAGGCAGCATTAGCATAGCTGGGAGTAGACAGGGAGTAATCTGTTGTCACAATCCCACCCAAAATGTGCAAGTATTCAGAAAGCAGTCTTCAGGATAACAGAAATCCTTTCACATGTGGCCTTTGGAATACAACAATTCTGGAGAAAGACACACACACAGGCAGGACTTCAGTGGCTGCAGGGAAGGAGGTGTTATTATTGAAGAGAGGGTTGGTGAACACCTAGAAAAGGAAGCAATGATCACAATCAACATGCCTTCAAGGGCAGGTCACGTCAGTCTAACCTAGGTCCTTTTAGGGCACAGTCAGTAAACTGATAGATGAAAAGGACAGATTTTTTCATCTACATTTTAGCAAAACATTGGATGTTCTGAAAGTCCTTGACTAGTTGAACTCCAAGAGGAGCCACCTGTGGTGGTTGGCCCTGTGCTATTTAACATTTTTATCAATGAGTTGGATGAAAGCATGGATGGACTGTTAATCAAATTAGCCCAGTGTACAAAGCCAGAAGGGAGCTAGCTAACTCACTGGATGACAGAGTCAGGATCCATATGGACCATACCAATTTTTTTCTCCTTAATTCCTGCCTTTATATCAAGGGACTTCAAGATACATATTGACCCTCCCTCAAACTCAGCTCCATAACCTACTTACCTCCCATGAGCTACTCCTCCGTCCCACTTCAGCCACACATAAAGATGGTCATACTCTTGACCTTGCCACCACCTACAAATGTACCACCTCTGTGTTCAATAATTCCCCAGATCCCCTCATCTAACCATCATCTATTGGTTTTTCACCTCTCTCTGCCTTCCCTTACCCACTTCTCTTTGACTGCATGGTGACCTCCAATCCCTTGATCTGTTAATTCTCTCCTAGGCTATCTCCCCTGAGCTAGCCACTCTCTCTTCTTTCTAACGTTTGACCCCTTGGTGAACCAATTCATTTCTACACCAGAAGTGTCAAACTTGCAGCCCTGCCTTGGGGCAAAACTCTCTAGTCAGAACCAGATTAAAATGTAATTGGGAAATATTTAACAAGTAAATAAAAACACAATACAACATAATTTGTGGTTTTCTAAATCCATATGTGGCTGGCAGACACCCAGATTCTACTGGAGTTCAACACTACTACCCCATACTCTTCTCTTCTCTTGATTCTCTTTCACCTTACCTTCCCCTCTACAGTATGCTGCTAGGCTTCCGTCTTGGATAACTCCCATCAGCTGCATCATGGTCCACTACAAATTTATGTTACATAACTTCACCTGGGCCCTCACTGCTGCTAGGTAATCCCACCACACTGCCCTCACCAACTCACTCTCCCACTGTCCACAGCAGCTCTTCCAGATCTTTTCATCCCTCCTCAAATTTCCCATGGCTTCCCTATCTTCACCTGCTCAGCTGAGAACCCAGCTTCAAAATTTAAAGAAGAAATGCAGGCCGTTTGCTGGGAACTCTCTCTTTCCCGTCCTCCTCATCTCCTATCACTGGTTGGCCTTCTGTTTAACTCCTCTACTTGTTCAAGCAATCCCATTCCATTCCATTTACACCGTCAGAATGCCTCCTCTGGCATTTCACTTAGCTTTGCTCTCTCCTGTCTACTGATTCCTTCACCAACACCTAGAAACACATTCATGTTTCCTGACCTTTCCATCCTCACTAGCTACTGTCCTTTGTGGATTGAACTCTTCAAAAAGGCCTCCTACAATAGGAGCCTCTACTCTCATCTCAAACACCTCACAATCTGGCTTTCAACCTCATTATTCTGCCCAAACTGCTCTCTCCAAAGTGACCAGTGACCTCTTAATGGCCAGATTCAATGGTCTTTTCTCAGTCCTTTCTCTCTGTGGCCTGACACTGCTGATCATCTGCTTTACTTGATAATCTCTTTACTCTGGGCTTTTTGGACACTACTCTTTCCTTGTTCTCCTCCTACCTATCTGACTGCTCTTTCTCAGTCTCCTTTGCTGGATCCTCACCCAGATCATGTCATTGAATAGTAAGTGTCCATGGAGCTCTTTTCTGGGCCCTGTTCTCTTCTCCCTCTGTGCTACTTAGTAATCTCATCAGCCCCCAAGTTACCATCTCTATACTGACAATTCTCAAACTGACCTATCCTGCCCCAACTTCTCTGCTGACTTCCAACCTCAGATCCTCCTCTTTGCTCCCCTGGGCTTCTTTGAATTCACAACTAAAATTCTACTTCTATAGGAAGCCCTTGAGTCAGCCCCTCTGAATTCTAGTGCCTTCCCTCTCTTAATTATTTCCTGTTTTTGTTTGCTTATCTCTTCCATTAGATTATGAGCTCCATGAGAGCAGGGACTACCTTTCACCTCTTTCTGTATCCACAATGCTTAGCAAAGGGCCTGGATCATAGGAGGTATTTAATAAATATTTATCAACTAACCCACTGCTTTGCTAGAACACTGGGCTGTCAAAAGGAAATTAAAAGTTAAAACAACCAACTTCCCAAGTATAAGATTAGGAAGGCTTAGGTTATCCTGAAGAGAAGCTGGGAATTGTGGAGTCAATGAATCAGCAGTGTGGTACAACAGGCGAGAATGCTCATGCTCCCTTGGGCTGTGTGCAGGGGGAGCACAGTTGCTAGGAAGAAGACCATGGTCTGCCCGTCTTCTGAATACCCTTGTTCATGTTTCAGGACTGGATGAAGAGAGAGGGCAATGAGAGTGAGAAATGGCTTATGTTTAACACACATAAGGGCTGCTTGAAGGAAGAGATAGTTAGCCTGGAGAAGATGTGTGTGTGTGTGTGTGTGTGTGTGTGTGTGTATGTGTGTGTGTGTGTGTGTGTGTGTGTAAATACATTCTTTCAAGTATTCAAAGGGCTATGAAAGAGACTTGACTTCTGCTTGATTCCTAGAGGACAAAATTAGAAACAACTATTCGAAACTGTGAAAAGGCCAATTTAGGTTTGATAACCGGAAAAAACTTCTGAAAGCAGAGTGGCCAGCCTGGGTAGGTAGCAGGTTCAGGGGCTCCCAGGCTCATGCCATGACTACTTGGTCAATGTGCCATCTAGCAGATTCTTTGTTCAGTAAATGGCTCGTGAGGCACCTTCTGGCTCTAATGTTCTGTGATTTTCTGAAATGTTCCCATGCAAAACAAGTTAACCTGTCCATGGTTTCTTTTTCCCTAGCCCCCATGGCCAGAAGCTTGGACGGTATTTCAGACACCCTGAAAACATAATTGAAAAGGATCTCATATAAAATATGGGCCCCAGCAGATTTTGGGAGGAGGGGCAGAAAAGCAAAAATAGCCATTGTGATCCCTCAATAAGACAGCAGAACTGATCTCGGCAATTTCCTCATAACAGGGCAATTCCTGGTAACTTAATCCTGGGGGGAAGGGAGGAGAGGATAGAGATAGACTCTGCTGCTGTGTGTGGGATGAACAGCCTGACACTCTCAAACAGAAAAGGCTGCCTACTCAAAGGAGGACACACACCTATCTGGTGATAATCTACAGAATTTATTTTTCCCAAATCCCAAACAATGAATCCAAAGGTGACTAAGTGAATGCAGTTAGACCAGTGGAGCCCCTGAGGAATTTCTCATTTGTGTCTGCTGAGTGCAATGGTTGTTATGTCATGGACGGCCATTGCATGGTCTTCAGAAGGATGGAAGGATGAAGACAGAATCTGTTTTGTCAACATGTACTATAAGCTAAGCAGCTCCAAAATACTTCTACTCCAGGCTCCCAGAATCCAAGGGGGAAAAAAGTAATCACTCTAAATGACCCTCGACTATTTGGAAGTTCATACCATCAAGTCAGAAGAAACTAAATTGTTACCACCTGTTAGGGTCCCAAGTAATACAAAAATCACAGAGGGAGAGAGGCAGGCAGATGGGCTTGGAGGAAGGGTTTGACAAAGGCTCAGGGATGTTAGACTGTGAGCAGCTCCTCTGAGCAGCTGAGGCACAGGAAAGGAGAATTCTGGGCAGGTCAGCAAATGGATGATCATTATTCTAGAGTCTTCTTAATTCTAAGGTGACTATGAATGGAGGTTGTGGTCCCCCACATGACATGCTTTCAAATATTTGAATGCAGACCTTGTATTTTCCCTTAGTCTTTTCATCTCTAGGCAAATCCTTTTCAATTCCTTCACTCAGGAATCTGTTGAAGAATGTGATTTCCACATTCCTTGTCCCACTGTTCTGCACATGACCCTGGAGCTTAGAATGGCAGCCTGTGATCCAGCTGTAGCTAAGCAGTACTCTAGGAGATTGGCCTGATTACTGCTTTGGATCTAGGTGTCCATTAAGTAGGAGAAAGTAAACTGGCTGGATCACATCTGATAAACTGCATCGTCTTTTCATCAATACCAAGATTCTCCCTAATACAATAATAATTTTTTTTTTTTTTGCATCAATGTTCTCCAAGGGTTGCTAAATGGTTCCTGGAACATCGTAGTCTCTAAAAGGATAAAAGCTGTGGGACACTCAAAGGGCAATGGAAAGAGTAGTGGCCACAAGCAGGCAGCAGCATATCTCCCACAATGACCTGTTTGCATCTTGGTCATGCCATCCAGTCTGCTCTCTAAGGTCCAGTCTCCCTAAGAGATGACAGAGATGCCAACTGCAGGCCCAGAGAAGGCAGAGATGGCAGTGTTTGGGTCAAGTCGGGCTGCTCCTGGGAGCTATCATTAGGGACTGTGACCATGACTCCTCTGATGACCTGCTTGTGAAGGGCATCCAGAGCTGGAAAGGATGTCAGCGAGCCCATCCCTCCACTCTTCCTCACACTAAGTGTACCAGGAACCCCTAAAAGAGAGAACCTAGGAGAAGTGAAGATCTGAGCCTCTGACTTGGGCTCCTTAGAGTTCCTCCCTTTAGTTTAGATGCCATTTAGCACATGTATGCTGATCTCTAAAAAATAAATACACAGGATGAAGAGCTGCTATCTCTACCAGTGGAGGAAGGAGTTCTTAGACTCGCTGATGAATACCTGACACTGATAGGGCTCTAGATGGTTCAAAGCACTTCATACACATTATCTCATTTAAGCCTTGTAATCAATCCGTCAGCAAATATTTATGAAGCACCTACTATGTGCCAGGCACTCTCTCAGTTGCTGGGGATACAAAGGTAAAGAATGCAACATCTCCACTGGTAAGGACCTCACCTTCTAAGAGAGGAGACACATTCAAATAAATAAAAACAGGTTCAAAGTAGTTAGACCCAGGATGGTGTGAGGAGGCCACTGGAAGTTGGGGGAATGGGGAAAGGCTCCATGGAGAAGATAGTATCTGAGAGGACTCAGGGAGATGGAGGGAAGATGGGAGGGCACGTGCAGGATGTAGATGCAAAGGCACAAAGATGGAAGATGTCGTGTCATGTGTGAAAAGATCAGAGGGACGGCCACTTTCGTTGGATTGGGGGAGGATCCAGGTTGCTCAGGAGTTGTTGAGGAGGCAACAGAGAGGCCCTGCAGATGACTATGAGACAGGCACCATAGCTCTTAGTGTTCACTTTTTGAAGATGGACTGAGGAAACCGAGGCTCCCCTAGTTATCAAGCGTTAAGGCAGACTGTGGATCCAATCTGATCTCTCACTTGCCCTACTACGACAAGATGTCTGTGCAAGGGGACAAAGGAGAGATGAATGGAGACTGATCTTTGGGTCATGGATCTAGCACAGAAAGGGGCTGGAAAAATCATCTAGTTAAACCCCTTCATTTTACAGATGATGAAACTGAGGCCCAGACAATTTAGGTGACTTGTCCAAGGCCACATAGCTAGTAAGTGACAGGATTTTAACTCAAGTCCTCCAATCTAGGCATCTTTTTCACTGTAATACACTGGCTATCTGAACAGAGTTGGAGAAATCAAACAACCATGCTGACTAAGTCATAAATTCCCATTCCCTAAATCCCACAAGACCACATTTACTCTTCCCTAACATTTTTTACCTCTCTCCCCACAAAGCTTCTCCCAAACCTTCTCTTGTCCCCTTCTCTCTCAGCAAAGGATCTCACTTCTTTACTTTAAGAAGAACCCTGAGACCATTAGTTCCCTTTCTCTCCTTCTTTTCATCTTAAACCCCCTTAATATCATCTCCCACTTTCTCCTCCTTTTAGTCCTCCCTCATCTTCCTCAGTGGATTGTCCCTTCTCTCTAAGCTCCCCTATCAACTCATCCCTAATGTCTTCAAAACATGCCAAAGTGTCCCCAACCCTCAAACAAACTTTCAATGCACTTTACCAACCCCTCGAGCCATCCATGTCTACTCCCCTTATTAGGCTGCGTTCACTTGCTGCTATGTCCTCTTTTCTAACTGACTCTTCAGCCCATTGCAACATGGCATTTGACTTCATCAGGAAGCATCGAACTGCTTTCTCCAAAGTTAACAATGATGAAAAGTTCTAAATCCTCTGAACAACCTGCTGTCTTTTCAATCATCAACCACTGTCTCCTGCTAGAAACTCTCTCTTCTCCAGACTTTTATGATACTGTTTTCTTTTGGCTCTCTTACCTAATGACTCCTTCTCACTCTCCTTTGCTGGTTCATAACCCAGGTCATCCTTCCTAACAGTGGGCATCCTACATGACCTGATCATGTCCCATGGATTATCCTATGGGTTATTACCACTATGACTCCCAGGTTCAGACAAGTGTGCTTCAATCTTGCATCAACTATTTCCTATTGGATGTTTCAAACTGGATGTCCTGAAGACACCTCAAACCTCAACATGTCCAAAAGAGAACTCACTAAAATTTCAACCAAACTGAACCATCTTTCAAACTTCCTTTGTTCTCTCAAGGTTTAGTGGATGGAAAGTGAGCCTTGAAGTCCGAAAAACATGGAAAAACAACATCTTGTCTCTGACACATACGGGCTACATCACCTTGGGCAAATCACACAACTTCTCAGGGCTTCATGTAACACTACAAGTTGTAGAGAAGGTGCCTACCTGCACTGACAGAGGGAGTTCTTTGCCCAGGAGCTATCTCTACTTGTGAATTCACAGGTCTAGCCCCTGTCTACTCAGTATCTCGATCACTTGATTACTTGTCAAAATGTATGGCACACTGTAGACGCTTACGAAATGCATGTTGACCGCCTGATGAGTAGGACTCTGGCAGGTCAGCTGAACTAGGTTCCTGCCTGCCATTCTCTGTGTCCTTCCCCTTCTTTCCATCAACTGGTCAAGCTCTGGAGTTGGCAGAGGTCTTTTTTCACAATAAAGAAACTGTTCCCATTTCTGAGGTGAGTGGGTTTAATGAGTCAAATGAAAAACCTGGGAATGCTGAATTGTATGGGGAAATCCAAAAGAGAAATGCCAGTTTTTGACTTATTTTCCCAGTGGGGCTATGGAAGGAAGGTTGAATAAAGAAAATCCAGAAGATGCATTCCCAAATCCTTACTGTTTATTCCACTGCAAGTAATGGGCTGATGTTTTTACTCTGGACAATGAACTGGGAGAAGACAAGTCGGAGGTCATTACTAAATCACGCTATGGAAAGTCACATGTGTATGGCAGAATGCTCTGATCAATCCTTCATCAGCCCTACAAAGGGAAGATTTTTTTCTTAAAGATTGTTTTAGACAAATACTGTCTGATGTGGACTGCTAGCTTCACAAGGCAGAGAGTACACCATACCATTTCCGTATCTCATCACACACCACTCTGCCTAAAGTAGGCATTTAATAAATGTTTGCTGAATGAATAAGGGATGAGTTCATGTGGAAGTCCTAAGACAAAACATGATTTTGTTTGTTTCCTGGATGAGGATTGGGCCAATCCCAGTGTATAAAGAAAGAATAATGAACAAACAAGGGTGGAAGTCAGATGTCTGAAGACTGGAAGACAGGTGGGGCATCCTAGCAGGGCGGGTCTTTGGGCCCACAAAAATGATGCCATGTTAGGCCTACTACGCTTGCAAAACCATGTGGTCCTTATCCGGCATCACACTGGACTGCAAGAATACAAGAGCCTGCTAGTGTCAGATAAACTCAGGGCCCCTTCCCCTAATGAAAGACCCAAGAAAACCAAATGCAGACAGAAGCTTGAGAGGCTATTCAGGCATTCATATTCAGGTCTGCACGTTGTCTCCCTTGGATGTGGGTGTGAGGGCATGTGCATAGCATGGCCTAGATATCTACAAGATGAAGCCCCAGAGTCTTCTCCTGTTCAGCTGTCAAGGATATAAATTAGCAGGGAATAGGTGAGGGTCACCTGAGAGGAAAAGGACAGTCCTCAGTGAGGGGCTGAGGCTTTGGGAGGCAGGTCAGCATGGGAGGTTGTCTGGCTGTAGCCAGGGGTGGCACCAGCCCCTGCTGTCTCATGGCTCTGAGTCCTGTGAGCCCTTCACTGGGCGACAGCGAAAGCCTCTGGGCCTACAGGCCATGTAAGAGCCCAGAACGTGCTAGGGGTCCCATCCTGAGCCCTGGATTAGCCAGGTCTGACAGAGCTCAAAACAGTGGGAATACAGGAAGTCATTACTGCTCCCAGCCTCAGTTTCCCTGTCCAAGAGAAATGTGGCTATTTCCCTCCACAGGACGGGTCAGGATTCAGGAGAGAAAGCATCAGAGTTTGCCCAGCCTCTAGACAGAGAACCATGGATTGTGAAGGGGTCTCATGAGGGCCAGTCTCTTACCTTATGGCTCCATCTAGAACAGATCTTAACTTTTCCAGAAGGAGAGCACAGAATTGCCCTGCCTTTATTGCTATGGAAGGGCTTCCTGACAGCTAACTCAGACTTGCTCCAAAGCATGCATAGGAAATGCATTCCCTAGACAGATACATCTCTCCACCTCCTCCCCTGACCATGGACTCGAGCGGCCTGGTGCACTGGTAAGCTTGGGCTGCTCCGTGGAATGGGCAGACAGGTGCTGGGAGAGTTCCTGGGGCCTGAGTGGGGCCCAGGGCAAGGTTTTAAAGAAGGATCGCTCCTCTTCTCTGGTTCAGGGATGAAATGTCTCCCTGAATGCAGCTAGCCTCCTTATCTTTTCAATCTCTAAGTGAGAATGCAAGCTAGCCACAGGCATAGACAAGCCACTTCAGAACTGTGATGGAAGGGTTCGGCAAGGGGGGGTGGGAGCACTGTAAATGTGACTGGCTTCTGCACAGGGCAGGGGCTGCCTGTTGCATCTCTTGGCATCCCCAGAGCTTAGCACAATGCGTAGTACACAGCCACACTCAATAAACAATTACTGAATGAGTAGTTGGTGCATCTGATGAGCTGGGCTAATGGTGAAAGTACCTAGGAAGCTCAGGCTGGCGTTCTGTTTCTTCAGGAAGCCCCTGGTCTGTCCCCCAGTTCTTGGAGAGGGGATCTAGAGGAATGGTTCCACAAGAAAACCAGCAAGGGCCATTTTGACCTCCATAGCCCCTGCAGGACACCCACCAGCACTGAAGCTGATTCTAGAGTTTCCAGTGGAGGGGAGGGGGGCTCCATTTTGCCCCTGTTGCTCAACACAGCTGGGTGGCGAAGGAACAACACCTCCCAGAAAAGAGGCTGCAAGTTGCTGGAGGCTTTCCTGCAGCCCTAGGCTGCCAAGGTCAGCCAGGGGTCAGGCAGGGCTGCTCCCCTTGGCCCTGTCTGTTTTCTCCCCTCCCTTGTGTACACACTGATACGGTTTCCAGCCTGTGCCTCACCAGCATTATCACCGGCCTTGTTATCACACTTGGGTTCAGGGAAAGCAGGAAAGGAGGTCGGCTGTGGGTCAGGGCGTGGTGGCGTGGCCCTTCTGGGCCTTATCAGCAAGGGAAGAAAGTGAATCCACCTGGGAGGCTGCAAGGTCGGCCAGGGTGCCAGGGGTCACTGAGAGTTCACTCAGAACAAGTCCCCTGCTGTTCGCAGGACCTCGTTCATCCACTTCTCCAACTTGCAAGACTGATTTCCTGCTGGGTTTCTCCCTCCCTGTCATGTAGACAGAGGAGCCTGGAGTGCTGCCTGGCTGGCAGCGGATTACTGCACAGGCACCACCACCCTAGCATCCAACTCAGTTATGGCAATTCATTCAGAAAATCCCTGGGATCGGGGTCACAAGTCAGACCGCACAGGGTAGGGCCAGGTAGTGAGTGACAGGGACAATTTGCCAAGGCTGCCTGGGCTTCCCTCTCCACCCTTGAAGTGATTTGCACTGGATTCCCTTATCCCACTCCCCACCCCCTCTGGCAATCCCCACAAGCTTCATTTCCTCTCCTGTCTTTTTAATTTATTCCTGGGTAGCCTTTGCTAACTTCCTAGGGGTCCCTTAAGAGCTGAGTGTAGCACAGTCATCAAACTAACTTTTAAGGAAAGAAGAGTCTGGGGACTCACTTTTCTGGACCTCTCCATGGGACCCCTCTGTCCAGCCCTGAAGGTTGGACCCTGATTTGTATTTGGTGTTACAGCCCTTCTATTTCTTGGTGGGCAACGCTGTCTGCCACCATTTCAAAAACAGATCATGGGATACAGAGCTGGAGAGGATCTCTGAGGTCAAGTTAAACTCCCCCAGTTCTGCAGATGAGGGACTCAATGCCCAAAGAGGGCACCTCATTTGTCCAAGGCTGGGCAGGTAGTAGGTGGAACAACCTAGGTCTGAAGCCGACTCCTCCAACTTGGAGTCAAAAGACAAAAACAGAGGATGGAGTGTGGGGCAAAGGCAAACCCAGGGATCTTCTGAATGAAGTAAAAGCCCCACAAAGCAGTGGGAGTCACAATTAGCATATGTATTAATTATCAGAGATAGTATGAGGAGCTCCTAACCTTGGAGCCATGAGTTGGTTTTCAGAAATGTGTTGATAAATGTATTTCAGTACAACTGGCTTCCCAGTATGGCTGTGGCTACAACTCAGGTCTCTTACATTACACCACGCTGGAGTCTAGAAAGAACTGCTCAGCATTGATGGCACAACCGTTCCTGCTCAAATCTGGAGCCTGGGCTCGACCAGAAGCAGGCGTCATCTGGTTCCCTCCCTTCCCAACTCCCAGCTACTTCTCTTCTAAGAGAAGAACAGCTGAGTCCAAGGATATTCTCCTTAAGGAGCTCAAACGCTAGAGATGAAACTGAGTGGCACACAAGCTCATTCCTCAGTGTACCGTTGGGAAAGACATGACTTGACTTGCTGTTTGGTCAATTTATTCAAGACACTTCGCCTGCACCTAGTGCAGGTTGACCTACCGTGAGGGACACAAACAGCCCTCACCGTGCCTGTGTCCCCAGGTTCACACCCTGAGTCTCCCCTTTCCAGCTTGGTGCACATAAGTCCATGCAAAGTGACCCAGCTGCTGTTCTCTGTGCACAACATCCCATCTCCCACTAGTGTGCCTCAGCACAGGCCATCCCCTGTGCTAGAATCCATTCCTCCTCACAGCATCCTCTTGGAGTCTTTGGCTTCCTTCCTTTCAAGGCTCAGTTTAGGGGCCATTTCCTATAGGAAGTCTGCCCTGATCTATGTAGTTGCCAGTTCCCTGTCCTTGGAAATTTCTTTGAATTGTGTGTGTGTGTGTAATTTTCCATGCTGTTTTTCTCTAATAAAATGTAAAATTCTTGAGTGTAAAGAGTGGATTTTTTGGTTAGGTTTTTTTTGTCTTTATAACACTAGTCCAGTGCCAGGCATACAATAGGCATCAAATACATGCTTGCTGAATAGTATAAAATATTTACTAGGGACCCTTCAGGAGATAAACTGGTACACAAATGACTATAATGCAGTGCAGGAATATTATACAGAAAATAAGTACTAAAAGAATTCAGCAATGGAAAGATTATTTTGGACTAGGCTTTGGGCTATGCCTTGAAAGATGAGTAGGATTTCACTTGGTGAGGCAATGGGGGGAGGATTCCAGATCTGACATTTGATACAAGCAAAGGCAGGGAGTCTGCAAACTCCCAAGCATCTTTGGATGATGGTGAGTAGACAATTTTGTTTTATTAGAAACAAAGAGTATATCTGACTGGGTCACTCATTGACTTATATGATGAGGCAAATGAAGACAGCCCCAATAATTTTACAGAGGTATTAGTTTCAGGCCACACAACACACACACATACACACACACACACACACACACACACACACACACACACAGCCCAGCTATGACCATAGGTCTAACTGTGAACTCAAAATGGCCCAGCTCTGTGTGACTGCCTCTGTCTCTCCATCTGTACATATGTGTCTGAGATGAAACATATCCCCAGCAAGTACAAAGTGTTCTCCTTCCAAAGGACATAAATGGCTCCAGACTGTTCAGCCCTAGACCCAGTAAGGCGGATGCCCAGCACTGGAAATACCGAGACTGGTCACTTCTTAGCACCTTGTTCTTGGGCAGGAAATCAAAGCATGTGGTTTGTGCTGCTGCCAAAGGAGGAGGGTAAATGTGAAGGGGACAAAAGGATAAAGGAGTGCTCCTCACCAAGTGAAATGTCTCCTGATGTTGGGCTGAGAAATGTCCCCCATGACAAGAGAAAGAAAAACTGGGTCGTGCCAAGCTCAGTCCTGCCTTGTTACAAGACTCACGTTAGCCTGGGATTCTTCATTTATTAAACTAACAAAAGCATTCATTTCAGCCAGCCTGTCAAAACAGTAAACCGAAACTAAACAGTTTGTTTAGTCTAATGAAGAGTTCTCTGGGCCAAAACAAAGTGGAACCCAAAACAATTTTTTTTAAACCTACTTTCATCAAATTTGACTCTACCATGTTAAGACATTACCTAATTAGAGGGGAAGGGGGTGAAGACAGAAGAGACAGAATAATACATATGTGCCAGTTGGCTCATCCCCAGCATGGCTGTGAGGGTCAGAAAGAAAGAACTCTTCACCAGTCCCCACAAGGAGTGACAACGCTGAGGGATGCAAATCTCCAAATCTTTCCATGATCACAAATGAGATTCCATTTTGCCGACTGTACAGAGCAGTCACGTAGAATTTGAGAAAATGTTTCATGGTCTGGTTCCCCTTCCCTCCACTCCAGGCTCTCTCATTAACCACCACCCACTTAGCACTCGGGAGAACGTCTGGTCTCAGTTCAGGCAACACCTTGAAGCCCTCCCAAGTCTGGCAGTGATGGCCTCTTCCTAAGCATGCCTATGAAATGTCATTTGCAGGCAGGCCACTGATAGGCCAGTCAGCTGCCCATTCCTTCAACGACCACATCAATTCGCTGACTGGTCGGGGGGAGTCATTTACCTCAATGGTTTTAACAAATTGTTCTGCTCCACGGAGCAGAGATGACCAGACCCCATTTTTATCTTCTGATTAGCAATGCTCAATTAATCCCTACCTCCGCTGCACTCTAGTTAATCGGCTCTAAAAGGGTCATAATCTTCTTTCTAAAAGTACAATTGGCCCCGGCCTGGCGTGATTTCACCTGTTCGGTCTCTGGGTGTTCAATAAAGCAAGTTCAGCCACTGTGCCAAGAGGCCACACAGAGTTCAAGGTAACACCTCGCAGCCATCAGCAGGTTAATTATAACTTCATTTTCAAACACGGCCGACGGCATGCTTGTTTCAACTCCAAATGACCTCACCTGTTTAATTTTTTTTGTCTATGTGGAGTAAATTTCTGTCAGCAAAGCTGAAAGGCCACTGAGAGTTCATGGTCACAATTCACATTTTGAACAGGTTGTCCAGACCTCAATCCTCATCTTCCAACATTCCAGGGACAGCTCTGGGTAGGAAGTGGGGGCTGGGCGCCTTCCCGGCAGGGCAGGGATGCTGCTATGTGGCTCAGCCTGGGCCTTGGGTCAATCCTGTCTTCTCGATTTGCTCAGAAGAGCCTCAGGCTGGACTCTGAAATCCTGACAGCAACAGGAGGTCAGCGTGGTGGAAGCACAAGACCACCTTTCACTGTTCTGGTGAGGGGGAGAGCGCTAGACCTCTTCAGAAAAGGGACTGGGCTTTGAGTACCCTTCATGGGGTGGTCTTTGCTGCTCAGAACAGACCCTTGTCAGCAGAGGGGCATCATTTCCAACGTGATTGTCTCCTCCCAAGTCTGCCTCTGCCCTGGTCTGCGGCCCCTGGTGTCAGGAGGAGGGGGCTCCCTCTCCCACTTTCCTCCTCCAAAGATGCCTGTCTCCAGCCCCCCCCCCCCCCCCCCATCACTCTATGGGATCCTCGCTCTTCTACCATTTTTTCTGCTCTCAAAATGCGCTCAAGTGCTTTCCTAGGGGCTGGTTCACTGGTTGAGATCAGAGGCACAACAGCCCAGTCCCCGCCCGCCCGCCTGCCTTCTTGGGGCGCTGGGTCTCCTGGGCAGATCATGAGTCATGCCTGACCCAGCCTGGGACACTTGGGAGCAGCCTTGGACCCATCTCGATGCCTCCCTCCCTGGCGGGGTTGGGTCCACACTCTTCTCTGATAATATGACACGATTTTTGTGGTGCTCCCTTGTTTCCTCTTCACTGCAAATTGTGGGCGTTGTAAAAATCCTTTTACTTCTCCAGTGTTAACCACAAGATTATGCCAGTGCTTCCTGTCAGTATGCTGTCAAATCAGGAGGGTAATTTTTGGTTGCTGCAATACCACTAAGTGATTATATCAATGCGATGTATGTACTAAATGGTGTTCTAAGCACCCATCATAAAGCCTTAATGTTCTGTTACTGTGTAATGCATGGACGGTGGCAGTAATTAGACAGTAAATCATATTCATAAAGGACAAATTATTTCTGTAACCCCAGAAAGGTAGAGCTCACTAGCCACTGCCTGATTCTTGGCCACTGTCCTGCAGGCTGGTGTTCTAGGCACTCCTGATAAGTGCCACATCTGCTCCCATCTCAGGGTTATCGATCTCAGGAAGACTTGTGCCCTGAGGTCTGAGCCTGGTCAGGAGTGAAACCCGCCTGGTGACTCTGAGCAAGCTGCCTTTGTTTGCCTCCTCCTCATTTTGGCTTTTACTGCTGAGGACCAACAATGCCAGTCTGGGCACTGAGCTACAGACCTAGTTTCCCTGCCTTGCCACCCTCAAATCTTGGCTTTCTTGGCTTTTCGACCACTGGAGCTCATCTCTTCCCATCCAAAGACTCTACAGAGCTGGAAGGGGGCTTACTCCAAAATAGTGTGTCCCTGCTGCTATCATCCCTACCCAGCTTCCTCTCTGCCTCCCTCACACTGCCCAGCATCTAGATCTCTTCCCCAAGGCATGACCCAGAATTGGAACTGGATTACTCTCTAGGGACAGGGAAGGGAGGTTAATCTCACTAGCATCTTTCATCCCTGAAAGTATTCCCACAGGTTCCAATCCTGGGACCCAAGTACCCTAGGGAAGTCCATCACTGACCATTTCTCCTTGTAATTGGTCTCTACGATGAAAGAAAGGCCAGGGCCACTTGACTAGTTAGGGGAGCAGAGCTTTCCACCAAACTACAGGGCAGGAATCCTTTCCTCCCAAGGTCAGGGGCCTACCCTTTACCTACACGGTTCATGTCAGTTCAGGAGAACATCAGCAAGGAGAGAGGGCCACTGCCCAGGTGGCCAGCAGCAAAGATGATGTGGCAAACAGTCCTACCAAGGAAGGCATGCACAAGCACACAGGCTCTCTGCAGTTCTCTCCACCCCCAGAAATAGGCTCTCTCCAGTTAACATTTAAAAACATCTTTGGATAATTTTCAGCAGAGAAACAATAAATCAGAGATGTCAGTGAATAGGAGGGGAGAGCGTTTCCAATTTTCACAAACAAAAGTGTAACTGACAGTCACTTTCAGTTTGGGGATGTAATTTTCCTGACGCCCTTGCCGAAGCGTGCCTTGGCGGTTCTCCATTTGTTAGCCAATCTTTGGAGAAGTGTGATTTATGTCAATGCTGTGTCAATGTAAAAACCTGACCAGTTAAAGGAAAACGTCAGTTTGGCAGAGGGTTGGTAGGGAATAAGTGAACACCCTTCTGGAGGCACCATGAAGGCAAGTTGTCTGTAAGAGGCCAGAAAACAAAGAAAGCATCTTGATTCATTTCTAAGTTCAGGTGAGTATCTAATTTTCATCATCTTTCCAAAAGGGACATTCATTCAATGCGTATCCTACAGCATTTTCAATGGTAGGATTTCTAATAGCCCACTGCCTGGACTCCCCCAGCAATTAGAAGGTCCCAGGCTGAAGTCAGAGGACACAAGCCCTTCATTAGTACTAAGTCCAATGACTTTGGGCCTCAGCTTTTTCAGCTGTAAATGAAGAATAACAGCAGCTTTGCTTCAACATTCATTAAAATGTGATACAACAAGGTCTATAAAGCATCCCTGGAAAAGGACATGGGGGGAGGAGGGTAGTTTGAGTTACTGGGTTCGTGTGTCTGGTGCTCTCCCCCAAAGACTGGGAGCTCCCTTAGAGCAGGGAGGGGATTTAGGGGGAGGGGTACCTTTCTTTTTATCCCCAGAACTTGAGAAAGACAAAGCCTGGCACACAGTAGGCTCTCAATCACTGCTGGGTGATGGTCTAATATGTTAGGCTCAGAACACTTAGACAAGCATACTTCACATGGTGGGTCCTTAATCATTTGGAAGAGACAGTGATGATGAAGGCTATGGCTTCTCTCATTTGTTAAAATTTCAAAAAATTTAAAAGGAAAATTGTCTTTGCTTATAATCATGCCAAACCAAAAATAATATGCATAGTATAGATGACTATATTCTTAACAAAAGGCTTGGGAAATCCTGATAATCCAAATCCATGAGTACGGTAAAAATCACATTTCAAAGCAAAAGCTTCTGTTTCCTTCTCCCAGTCCAAACCATTCAAGGCTGAAAAGCTGGAATTACACCTACCAAAGGTCACTGTTCATATTTTAAACACCCATTAACTGGATAGATGAGATCTAAAGGGTGCAAGGGAAATCCTTTTTGCTTGGTTATAGAGTGGCTGGTTGGCTCAATGGGTAGAGTGTTGGGGCCTGAAGTAAGGAAGACATGAGTTCAAATTCAACCTCAGACATTTACTAGCTGCATGACCCTAGATAAGTCACTTCACCCTGTTTGCCTCAGTTTCCTCATTGTAAAATGGGCTGGGGAAGGAAATGGTAAACTACTCCAGTCTTCTTTGCCAAGAAAATCCCAAATAGGGTGATGAGGAGTCAGACATGATTGAAAAATGACTCAACAACAACAACACATTTTAGATTTTCTATCAATTAGGGCATGAAGTCTAGGGTCCCAAAGGAGAAATCCTGTTTTACTGTGCTTGATGAGGAAGTCCCTTCCTCTGGTTTGAGCCTCAGTTTCCCTCTCTGAGGGGGCTAGGTGAGAAGATCTTTGAGTGCTCTTCAAATCCCACATTTTATAAGTCTTTAATGGTCCTCCCAAGGGAAGGCTGAAGTCCATGCCATAAAGTGAGAGTAACAGCACGCTGATCTTGCTTCCCCCTGGATCACCACCATGATCTAACCCTTTTATGAGCTCAGATATGATCCCACATATTATGTCTTCCAGAGGGCCTGTGCCTATATTACCACGTTTGGCTCTTAAAATGCTTCTCTGAAGTAGAGCTATTATACAGATGAAGAAACTGAGGTAGGGAAAGGCTGCAGGACTTGGCCAGGCTCAAAGAGCTGGCCAGTAGGAAATCTGAGGTAAAAGCCACTCCTCAGCCCAGAGATGAAGGTCCTGCCCCTGGGGAATGTTTGCAATTTAAAGGATACAGTTTCAAAAGGTAGTGAAAGAGATTGATGGGAAGGGCCAAGCCAAGCAGTCATGAAGACCAGAAACCGTTTGCTCACCAATCTTTCCAAGTGTCTAGTCCCGGTTTGGTGTCAAGAATGATCTAATACAACATGGTGGAAAAAAGCCGCCTCTCAGTCTCCCACCATTTCCTCAAAAGTTTAGCTGGAACACTTTCTTAGCTCTCTCTGAGCTTTCAAATTTACGTAAAACAACTTCCTTTGAAGTCCTCAATTGTGGGGTTACAGCTTTATTGTCTGGGCATAACTGGTTTAAACATGTGTAAAATTAATTTGAGGGAACAGCTGTGAAATTACCTACAACTACACGAAGTAATTGACTGAGCTAACAGGAAGGCTGAAATTGACAGCCTAGTCCCACCTCCCTCCCCAAAAATTCATGCACATTTTTTCTCTCATTCCACAAAGCAAATGATCTGACTTCATCAAAAACAAGGCTGGAGAATTCTCCTCTCTTGTGGCTGTGGCTTCTCCTGGAAGCCTGTCTGGAAACAGCCTGGGATTTGAGGATGAGCAGCAAGGTCCATCTGGTCCAGCTTTCAACTTCTGACCTGGGCTTCAAGTCCCCGCCACCCTTCTCATCTGGGTGTCTGGACCCTGTCCATCAGATTTCAGTTGTAAGCTTCTGGATGGGGCCACATCTCAGTCTGTACTCAGGTTAGGCCAGGGTGAGCTCTCAAGTAGTGATTAACATGATGACCTGACTGCGCTACAAAAGTCAATGAGCCAGATGGTCATCACTGCCCTTCCTTGTGCAGTGCCCAGTCACGTCAGGCTCTGCCTTCGTGGTCTCCAATGACTTTTTCATCCTTTCAGAAACAGATCAGGGTCAGTCAATCAGCAGGTCTTCACTAAGCCTATACAGCATCCTAAGTGTCCAGTTGGTATTTAATGCAACATGAAAAGACCTTCCTAAAATTAACCCTGATTATCCCCTTCATTACTGGACTTTTCACCTGATCAAACAGCAGAGCCACCCAGAATCTAAGAGGCACCTACAAGGCTCACACTGGACCAAATGGTTCAGATTTCATCGTGCCAGGGATGTGCAGAGAGGCCACCGTTATCCCACGTACCTTTCTTTCCTCCCCCTCCAATCCTCACTGAGCCAGCAATGGCTTGAGAATAATTCGCTGTCTTTTTTTTTTACTTGCTTTTCTGCCCCTTTTCTGCCCTAATCCCAAAGCTGAGACTGAAAAGTAAAAGGCTTAGCTGTCTTTGCCACTGAAATGCCCAGCCCAAGAATAACATCTGATGAAATTAGGTGCATTCTGAGATGCTGCTCCATAGCTAGCAACATCCTTGAAAGAAACTCAATCTATGGGGACTTCTGGCTTTCTCTACTGAGTGGATCTCTTGAAAATCAATTTTGAATACAGGACAATTTCTTTAAACTGGCTGTGAGCTCCCTGGGCCTTCACAGAAAGATCGTGGCCCTGTTCTCTCTCACCTCAAGCTACAAGGTCAAGAAGGAGCTCATGGCCTCGAACCACCACCACAAGACTGCTTCTGTTCCAGGTGCAGGACTGATCTGCACTAGGAGAGGCGACAGAGAAACCTTCCTCATCTACTGGGAGCAGGAGCTCCCTCTATGAATGATATCACATGGTCACCCCAAAAACAACACTGACCCTTCCTTATCTCATGTGATGTTTATAGACACCCCACGAGAGAAAGGCTGTGATGATTACCCTCAGTGCACAGATGAAGAACATGTTTCTCAGAGAGGTTTAGTAATATGCCCAGAGTCACCCAGATAATAAGTGTCTGAGGCAGCACTGGAATGTTGGTCGGCCTGACTCTCAGGCCCACGTACCATCTACCTCTCCATGCTGTACAACTAGGCTGCTTTCTTTCACTTTCCTTTTTCATTGGTTTCCTTGATATTCTTGACCTTTTACACTTCCAGATGATCTGCTTATTTTTTCTAGCTCTATAAAATTCTTTAGTAGTTTGATTGATATGGCATTGAATACGTTAATTTAGGTAGTATTGTCATTTTTATTGCATTGGCTCAGCCTCCCCACAAGAAATTAATATTTCTCCAATTGTTAGATATGATTTCACTTATATGAAAAGTATTTTGTAGCTGTGTTCATATAGTCTCTGGGTATGCCTTGGTAGACTCTCAAGTAATTTATACTGGACCATAAGTATTTTTAAAAATAAAATATTAGGATGAGGACCTCAGAACCAGAAGAGATTTAGGTGTCCATATGGCTGAATAAACGGTGTAATACAAATGTAATGAAATGTGAACTAAGAAAAGGCAAATATGAATAATTCAGAGGAACCTGGGAAATATTTAATTATTTGATGAGAAGCAAAGTAAACAGAGAAGTTCATATGATAACTACAAAGATGTAGTGGAAAATAACAAAGATTTAAGAACTCTGATCAATGCAGTGGCCAGTCTTGATTACAGAGGGCTGATGGTGTAGCTTGTCTCCAACCTTTAAATAGAGGGGTGATGAATTAGAGCTATGGAATAAGGCATACCTTTTCAGACCTGGCCAATGTGTAGGTTTGTTTTACTTTACTACAATTACTTGTTAAAAGGGAAGATTTAGGGGGAATATCTAGGAGTTCATGGAAAGTGGCAGTAATTTTTTTTAAAGCATCAAGAAAAGAGGTTTAAAACATGGAACTTTAATCATCCATCTAAAAAATGCAGTATTTTTTACCTTTCAGTTGAATCCATTTCACTTTGTTCTGTCCTTAGTGGAGCCTGAGAAACATTTGTAGGCTTGGAAACCATTAGAGAGTCTTCTCAGCCTTTATTTCTCCAGGTTAACATCCCACGACCCTTTCATACTAACTCGTTCCCTTAAACCGACACTTTAGGCATCCTTTGGATCAGTCTCCAGACATTTTATCTGAGTGCCTTTGGTTACCTTCTTGCTGGTATGTTCCTTCCTATATAGTACTCTAGTGGCAACAGGTCACAGACCCCCAAGCTGTCCTGTGTGTTCAGTTTTACACAAGGCAGTAGCTACGGGGAAGTAAAGAACATGATCCCTTAAAGCCAGTGTGGATCTGGATTACTGTAGGGGTGTGCTTTATTGCCTTAAGATACCAGAACTTCCCAAACAGGCCTGTACTAAGCCCTTGTTTCAAGGTACCTATAGCAAGGGTAACCTGGGGAACATTTGGATTCCAACTGTCTTTAAGGGAGTGGGGGGTGCTGCTCACTGGGTCCCCATTCTGAGTCACTGAGAATAGCTTCTTGGGGCTTGGCAAGAGCCTGTTTTAACATCCTTCCCAAGAATAATTTCCTTCCTTCCTTCCTTCCTTCCTTCCTTCCTTCCTTCCTTCCTTCCTTCCTTCCTTCCTTCCTTCCTTCCTTCCTCCCATCCTTTTTCCCTTCCTTCCTTCCTTCCTTCCTTCCTTCCTTCCTTCCTTCCTTCCATAAGAAACACTTGGATGTTTCCAATGACTTCTCTGAAGCTGTTAACAGAGCAGAACCATGGTCCAGTTATAATCTCTGAGCCCTATAGGAATACAATCCCTGAGAGAAGAATTCACCTAAAAATACATGGGCACTAACCCACTAACAGCTGTGCGTGAGGATGCGAGGATCTCCCAATAGGGAGAACTTCAAAGTACCTTGGGTCTACATCTTTACAAAGGGCCAGGCAATGAGACTGGCCTCATGCTGATACTTATCATGTAAGTCTGCTCCATTCTTTCAGGAATCTCTCCCACATGAATCATGCACATGGAATAATGTACAAAGGAAGTTTAAAGAAACACACTGACTTGCCTCTAACTACAATCTTAAATAGACAACACTGACGTAAATAACAAGTAAACAGATGAATTTGAAACCAGTATGCTTATGGAAATGACTCAAAAGATAAAAATGAAGGATGAAGAAATATTTGCCAGAGATAAAAATACCAGGAGGAAAAGACCTGGAGTTCCTGGATGGCCACAATTGTGTAAATCAGCAACTTAGGACCGCTGTTAAAGAACTGAACACAGTAAAGGGATGTTCTAAAGATGCTGTGATCTGCAGATGTCAGTAATATCGTGACGGTCATCACTCCCTAATTATAAGGCCTTGAATGTGGCAGGTAAGACGCTGTAAATGTCACTGAATTATCAGAACACTGTATACAATTTGGGAACTATATTTTTAAAAAAAGTTTAGAGAAGATGGAGGTGATCCAAAGAAGAACAAAGATGAATACAGCCTAGTGAGGAAGGAGTTTAATCTGGAAAAAGCAGCCTGAGGAGTCACTACGTGTGACTATCTTTAAGCCTGACAAGGGTGACTGGGAAGAAAGGGCCATGGCTCTACTTGGTGGTATTGGCATCCTGTCCATACAAGGTAAAAATGATCACTTTTTCTTTTATTTCTCAGAGAGTATACAAGAATATATTACAGAAAGTTAATTTCAAAAATATATTTTTTATCTTAAGTATAAAATAAAGATATTGACCTACGCATATGTATGTTTAAACCTGGCAATTCATAAGTTTTAGTGTTATATGAATTATTTTAAAAATAATTTTTAAAAAATTCATTTAAAACATTAAAAAAATACCCAACCCCAACCTGAAACCTAACCTAAGCATTCTTTACGTCCATGGGGGATCAAACACAGAGCTGGACAAAGCAAACCAGATGATGACTGATTCTATGGAAGAACCTCCTTACTATTAGAAAGGCCAAAAGCCAGAAGGAGTAACCAAGGAAGGGATTAATGTGTCTGTCCCTGGAGAGCTTTAAAAACAGAAGAGAGACTCCTCTGATCTAAATCATTCAGGCCTGCTCTGAAGGCAGGGGGACTAGAGGGATCTTTTCTGGTCCTAGGATTCTACGTTTTAGAATAGGGTGAATGATTAGACATAGAAATAAATTAGGAAGAGGAACACCTATGTAGTTATTAGTGTTAAGATGAGTGAGGTCTCAAGGGGTAGTGTATCTATAAGATTATACTTGGAGGTAGAAAGATGGCCTTACCAATAAGAATAAAGCTTTAAAATTCTTATTGGTAAGGCCATCTTTCTATTTCACAATGGAGAAGTTCAGGGAGATCATGAAGTTATGCACATATTCAAGGGCGCCCAGAACATCAATGACAGTAGAAATACAAACACATGAAGTTCAAGTCCTACTCAGCACTGAATGCCAAAGAGCACGCCTTCATTCTCAGTGCCACTAACCTTTCAAAACATAGAAAACACTATATATTTTGACCCAGGAAATGTGCTGAGACCTTGATGTAGAAAAAAATATTCGGGAGCCATTTCTATTCTTCCAGATGAAAAACTATTCTGTTCACTCTACTTTTCTGAGTGGCCTTCTCGGCACTTTGAGTGAGAGTATCATCTCCTGCCACTAAGCCACAAAGGGCCTGAGGAGTGAGGGGGGAGGAGGAGGGAGCAGCTGAAAATTCCCAATACAATTTTGGGTCTAAGAATCCTGTCGACATTCTTCCTAATGTCCACACCTCGGATTTGAAGCCGTGGTCAGGGATGCTCTCACTCCTCCCTAAGACTGTGACAATGGATACTTCCAGGAAGAAGGAATAATGGGGCCCATCTGTGATGGGATAGATTAAGCCAAAGGAAACTCAGGCCTAACAGTGGGTTTGGCCATCATTTCTGCTTTAGATTCAGCTCCCCGTCAGCCTCAATGATTAAGGCAGTTGGGTCAGAAGAATGAACAAAGGTCTCACACCATTCCTCAGGGACAAAGCCTGGAGGAGGATAAGATTGATAGAAAGACTACAGAGGGGTTTTCCATCTCCAAATTCAGGAAGCTGATTCATTAGGCTCTTAAAAACAACACCATGAGAAAAGTTGAGAGGAACATCTAATTAGGGGCAGAAAGGCCTGCACCCTGATACCATGTGACGGTGCCTGACTGACTCACAGGCTGAGTGGGCTTCCATTCATTTTCTACAAAATGGGGCTAGCCTCTTTTGATCAGGTTCAGTGTCTGCCTAGAGTGGGATTGACATGATGGGCTTAGAGGAAATGCAAGGCATTGGAGTCAGAGACCCAGGCCAAAGGTTCAGATCCTGGCTTAGCTCCTGCCAGGAAGCTCCGGCCTGCTCCCATGGCTGCTATCTTGGAGTACGGGGTATTCCAGGATCTCAGGGGCAGCTCAAGCTGGAAACCAGCAGCCTCTTAGTGCTTCCTAAGTGGTCAGATACAGGGCAAGGCCAAATTCTGGCTTACCTCCCTGGTACTTGGGGGCAAATGACAGCACCTCTCTGAGTGTCTGGTTCTTCATCTATAAAATAAGGGGGTTGGCTTAGAGGACTGCCACAGTCCCTTCTGGATTGACATCTAAGATCTGATTATATAGGAAAGAAGGTGTACCTGGTCAGATGACATGATCTCACAGGATATAAACATAAAGGTGTTTCCATTCTGATGAAGTGGAAGTGGGGGTAGAACAGCCCCTTCATGCCAGAGTCACAGCATTTTGGTTTGAATAGGTACAGGGATGGTGAATTTAGCCACAGTGGAGCGGCCTGACACCCCCTTTCCAGAAGGCAATGACAGTACTAAGGTGACTATGGGCTTCGGAGCAGTACATGTGCAGAGTGGCAAGATAGCTGGAGTGGGGTGATAGAAGGTGCTCACCATGTAGGAGACAGGGCCCAGACAGGGAGTTCTGGAGGGGCTGAATTTGAGTCAGACAAATGGTAATCATTTAGCTGAAGGACTCACGTTTTCCTGCAGCAACTTTAACTGTTTCTTTGACTGTGCACAACCTTAATATTCAAAGCTCTTACTGTACTGGATTGTTATCTGGGGCCAGGGGTATAAAAACCCTATCTATGCAACGAGATCAACTATCTTAAATAAACGTACTAGGATGCAATGTCAAGTTTCAGTGAAATACTTCCACCATCATGATAGCCACTTAGGGACACATGGTACATGTGGCCACCTTGAGCGTTGTTAAAGTGAATACTGCGGACTCAACAGTCACCAGTAAGACAAGTCTACTGGGGTTCAGTCTGACCTCAAAGTTCCCCAGTGACAGACTTATTTTTTTTCCTACTACTCAATTGAAGCTCCCTGAGATAGTTAAGGGAGATATGGGGTTGCAGGGGGCATTCAACATCACCTAATTCTACTTCCCCCTAGATTCAAGCACAGAGCGGGGAGGGGTGGCCAGAGGGAAGGGAGGGAATGAGCATTTACTAAGCATCTACCATGTGCCCAGAACAATGCTAAGAACTCTTCCCAAATGTGATTTCACTTAATTTTCCCAACAACCCTGGAAGGTAGGTGCTATAATTATGGCCCTTTTACAGAAGGGGAAACTGAGGCAGACAGAGGTTAGGTGACTTGCTCAGGGTTAGGGTTAGCAAGTATCTATGTATATGGCTAGTATATGTATATCTAAGTATATGGCTAGCAAGTATCTGAGGCCAGATCTGAACTGAGGTGCTCCTGACCCCAGGCCCAGCACTATATCCACTGAACCAGCAGCAGCCAGCATCTCTGTCACTGGTTTGAAATCACCAGGAATAGGGAGCTGCTCATTACGTGACAGCTCTGACAGGCAGTAGGTTCTTTTTGAGGCAGAGCCAAAGTCTGTGTCCCTGTAATTCCCCCTTCTGGGACATCACAGGATGGATGGAGAGATGGCAACAAAGAGGCCTGGGCACCTCCACTGGCAGGTGGGTCCTCCTCTGGTCAGTGCTCTGACAACCTGCAGGTGCCATCCCACACATGTTCAGTTTTACCTTCTCACTGCCTCCCCAGAAGTCCAGGAATGTGGCTCACCCTCTCCCATCAGGGGCGTTTCTCTAAAGATACCAGCACAGCTTTTGCCTGACTGAAACAGTTTTGACTGTCTTTTTTAAAGTGTGTGGGAGTCCAGAAACAACGGGAAGATAGGCAGCCTGGAGAAGGCTCTGCCAGAGAAGCCATCTCACTGCCCAGTAAGGGCTGCTTCTCCTTCCTTCACTGAGATCTAGCTCGAGCCAGTGTGAGATCACTTTCTCAGGTCAAGGTGGGAAGTTTTAAAGAGGTAGGTTTTGCAAATAGCCTCATCTACCACATCATGTCACAAGCCTTTCATTTACCACTCAAGGCATCCACTGATATATTCTGGACAAATGGACATGGGCTTGGAAGACAAAGCCTATTGTGTTCTCAATGGCTGATCCTTCCCTCTGCCCTGTCACTCCTCCTGGGTGAGCTGGGTGAAGTGGACCTTGCAACTATAAGAAGATGACGGAAAACACCACTTTAAAACAGCACAGACTGATGATCATTCAGTTCAGAACATGTGAACAAGGCCACACACGCATTTCACTAGCTGATTATTACCATGATAAAACTCAGGGGACTGGCCTGGGGGGTCTGAAGCCCCACGGATTGACCATCCTTGGGGACCTGTGTCCAGAGCATCGATGCCTTTCATGTTCTGGGTGAGGATGAGGATGAAATTTTCAATGAAGCCTGACTGGATTTGAAAACATCTGCAACATCCTGGAACATATTCTTTCCAGGGCCTCAGTTTGTTAGCAAAGTCAGACATTTCCTCACGGATCCTAGCCTCTTTTAGCCATAACAAACATCGAGTGTGACTCTTGATCGGTGGGAATCTGCGTTGTGAATATGCCTTCTCTTCCCCCTGTCAGTTTACCTTGTGTGTACTGTTGGTAACACAGTTTCTTATTTTGGAAAATGAGGAGTAGGGGAAATCAAGTAGCAGATGCTGTACAGAGAACACCGCTCTAAGCAAAGAAAGGAAATGAGTCAGAAGAAACTCTGATGGGGAAAGGCACACAGAAGTCACAGGTGCATCACTTTTCCAGCTCAGGTATTCACAGGGAGGGGGGAGGGGGCCAGGTGTCTGCGGACAGCAGGGAGAGGGCTTGGTGTCCAACATGTTGCACATGGAGAACCCCACGCATGCAGGGAGGGGCTGTAAACGTGGGCACCTCACCCCCTGACCTACCCTGAGTGTCCACTGCGCAGGACTGAGTCACAGACTGATGAGGGAGCCTGCATCTGCCTCCCTGTCCCCCCAGAGTCTCAGGCCAAGGGCTGGGCATCAGAAGCTAGAAGTACCTGGGTGGTTCTGAGTCCCAGGTGGGAAGCTCAGTCCCTCTGTCCCTTCGGAGCTCTGACAGAGACTGAGTCCAGTACATCGAGAGCAGAAGCAGCTAGGAGGCAAAAGATGAGAGAAGGCAGATCTTCCTTGATAGAAAAAAATAAAATTAAATTAAAAAAAGAAAATGAGGACTTTAAGAAACATGTTTAGAAAAAGTGATGTGGTTCCCCGTTTCTGACTGGTGGCCTCTAAAATCTAAATCCCTGGTAGCTTAAATTCTACCACTGTGATCAAAGTCTCCAGGGATACATCCAGTCATATCTTGACTCAAGGAATAAAAAAAACCCCAAAACTTAGCACTGAAATGACTTTAAAGGTTATTCAGCTTCCCACTCAAGGAAGGAATCTTTTCTACATTTCTGACAGATGCTAATACAGTTACTGACAATGGACTCTGTACTTCATGAGATTGCTTCTTCCACTGAGGATGGCTCTGTTGGTTATAGAGTTCTTAATGCCGAATGGAAATCTGTCCTTCTGTAACTTCTACCCAGGGGCCTTAGCTCTACAAAACAAATCAGTCTATTCATTTTCCTTGGGACAACTATTCAGGATTTGATAGGAAGTTGAAAATAAGTATCATGTTTTTCACTTGGTCTTCTCTTTCCTAATTCAAATATCCCCAATTCTTTCAACTACTTTTAACATACCAGTTTTAACTCCCTCACCACCTTGGTCCCTACATGATGAACAAAATCCCATTTCTCAAATCATTGTTAAATTTTGATAAACTGTTTTAACAACAGGGCAGAAAAAAATTTGATCCACTGCTCCCATCATTTGCTTCAAAAGGTTCCAAATTGACCGATTTAAACATAAAAATGTGATAACAAAGTTATTTGTTGGAATTGTGGGAAGGGGACATATTTTTATTAAATGAAGAAAATTGTTGGGTAGAAGTAACACATGGATTCCATGAGATCAAAATGGAAAAAAATCTGTATGACAAAAAAAAAAAAAATGAAACAAAATAAAAGAGAAGTAAAACTTGGTGAAAATGGTGTGGTCAATGTCTGACAAAAGGAACTACTGTGAATATCCAATTTCTGACCTTGCCAAATAAAGGGTCAAAGAACCTAAAGATATGACTATAGAACACATGCAAGAAGAAACGTAAACTGTCAATAATCACTTGAAAAACTGTTAAAAGTCAAACAATCAGAGGAATAAAATTTAAATTAATCACTCTGCCAGGGGTGAGGAAGACACATGAAAATAAATGACTCCATACAGAATATACATAAGAATAAAAAAACAAGGGAACTTTGTGGTCCTACATCTCACCCATCAAGATCCCACAACGACGCTAACGATGGCTAAACAGTCAATGGGGAGAGTTTTGTTGAATAGCAATTTGGGAACATGTAGTAAGACTAACAAAACTGATAATCAATTTTGACGTAAACCTCCCACTACTGAGATGATCCTCCAAGGATATGATTTAAAAAATTATTTAGATAAAGATTTTCATAGGCCCCTTTTTTATATTAGTGAAAAACTGAAAGCTTTCCATATGGCCAACACTTGAGGAAACAGCTAAACTGTCTATCATAGAGTCAACAGATCACAGAGTCTGAGCTGGAAAAGACTTTGGAAATCATTTTTGTTTCCCAGAGGAGGGAATATGGGCAGCAGGGAGAGAGAGTGGGGATAGAGGTATACTGAAAACATCCAGGCACAATGAGAGAATTTGAGGATTGAACGGGACTTGAGGTGGCATTGAATCCAAAATATCCTCCAACAAGGATTCCAACTTCCTCCTCGAGGAGGGGTCCTTCAGTCCCTCTCCCCCATGACTCTGTCTTGAGGCAGCCCATTCATTCCCATGGAAGGGAGTTGTCAGGGTCAAGGGTCAGGAAGCTTTTCCCTTACAACCATTCTAAATGTGTCTATTTTAACTCCCACTCATGCTCCTGGCTCTCTCCTGGTGCATCCAGCCCAGGATGCTGGCCTGCTAATCCATCACACCACCTTTCCCTCCCAGCTGCAGTCCTAAGGGACAACTTCTATTCCTTCCCTCACACAAAATAACTCTCCTGGACTCTGCCGCAGCAGATTTCTATTTGCTCCTATCTGTGCATTCCTCCTGCTGCTCCCTTCCCTCCATCTCTGATGGAATTTGTCAGAAAGAATCATGGTCAGGAGTGGCCTGGGGAGTGATCATGGAGGGTCAGGGTCCTTCGGATGTAGAGTCTATGATGGGAAGTGGAGAGCTGGAAGGAGGTTTCACTTTATGGAGGAGGCCCAGGAGAGAGAGGTGACCGTCCAACTCCCTTGGATGGGGGGGGCAACTTGACAACATCAGACAGCCTTACAGGGGCTGGTTTTCTCTCCAGAGTTCAAGTGGGCTACTGATGGTTTGATTTCAGGACAAATCCCCACAGGCGCATGCCAAGGGAGACCGATGGGTTTGCATGCAGGCCATTTTTTAGTGTGACTGTTCTTGTGCCCTCCTGCTGCATCAGCTTCCAATTTTCTATTTCTTCCCTGTATCACTCACCTGTTTCTGCCTACCAGAAGTAAGTGGCATCGCAGCCTGGGGCATGGGGTGGGGGGGAGGAGGAAGAGAGAAGGGCTAGAGGAAATCACCTAGGGGTTCCAGATGAGAGAAAGTGTTGTGAGGCTATGGGCAAAGCTAAATGCCACCCAAACAACCCTCGTGGACTTTGGGCAAGGCCAAGTCTGTCCATCTCTCTCTGAGACCTGAAGTGTCTGCTCGCTGAAAAGAGCCAAATTCCTAACCTTCACTTTGGGCTTTCATAGATCCCTGGCCTGGGGACATGAGGAACAAGGACAAGCTGAAGGTGATCACTACAACCTGGTCATCTGCTGTCTCCTCTCCGTATCTGTTTCTCTGAAAGGCCAGACATGTCTTGGCAATGGAAGATAGGAATTTGACGGCCTCTGTCCTCAGGAGACAGGCTCCAGGAGATGTCAAACAGAAGCTGTGAGCAAGCAGCCCAGATGTCAGCATGAGGCCTGTCACCTAGCCAAAGGATGAGTGGTGTGGAAGGTAGCCAGGTAGGAAACCCAAGAGGCTGGCTGGTATTTGGGACATTGAATATTTGGTCCTTCCCCCATGTCCACCCCACTGCTCCCTGTTGTCTTCCACGGAGGGGAGATGCACATCCTAACACCTTAATGAAGGACCAGGCCCTGGCCCAGAACACACAAAATCTTTGTCCCCTAGGGGCTGGAGGCTAAACTTTCTCGAATGAAAATGAAGGTCCTCCACCTCCACTGGCCCACTTGTGAATTCTTTAAGACAACATCTTCCAAATACAATAGACTTGAAATTCTCCAGATTGTAACACATTTGCAGATCCATGTTTCTTACTCTACGGTTTCCCTTTTCTCCTAATTTATGGATGAAAAGAATTCCTGCCTGCTCAGGCAATATCTTTCAGGCTGACTTGGTTCTTCTTTCCCTCATTTTGAGTAATCTAGACCCCGATTGTGCCGAAGTGAAGAATTTCCTACTCAATGGGATGCTTGGGCAGCCCAAGGATTTGGGTTTCATTACTTTACCTTAGGTGGTAGCTCTGTCCTGGCAAAGCCATCTTACACCATGACATGTCCTAAGGCCACCCCTCACTTTGTACACCCAAGAGCTGCCAACAGAGGCAGGTTTCTCAACAGGGGACTGCCACGAGGCCAATGGAAACCTGGAGTAGTAGGTTATTTGCTTAAAAAGGGGCAGGGGTGGGGGGGAGGAGGAGAGAGGGGAAGTTTGGCAACCAGGAATCATGTCTGATAGCAACGTTTTCATAGAAACTTATGGAATCTGTAAAGCACTGTCCCTTGAAATGTTGTGATTTGAGAGATATCTTCATCTCTTCTCCTACATTGTAAACTTCTGAAGGTGGGCAGCCAATCATTGAGCAGCTTGGCAAGAAATCATCTTGCCCTTTGCCTTCCAGAAGTAGTGACAGTGGAACTGCCGTAAACCAGGCAATCACTAGCTGCCAAGAGAAAGTGTCTGGCATCACAGACAACCATGAAGAAGACCACCAGGTACAATCTTGGGCTACACCCTTCTAGAGTGGGCATGAAGAAGACAACTTTCTGCCCCGCACTGATGGTCATCTCGGGAAAGAATGTCCACCTTTTCCTCAATTTAAAAAAAATCATAAAATGGTACCTGACTTGCCCCACAGGGTGATTAGGAAACCAAACCAAATCTTCAAACTCCCCTAAAATTAGATTACAAACCTTTTTAGCCCAAAGTCAGTTCATCAAGACAGTTTTAATTTTTCTTTACACTGTTTTATCTGGTATTCAAAAACTGAATGTGGTTGTGAATATCAGGAACAGACATTACTAATTATGTTGTGGAGAAATTGAGGCCTTTAAGTGGCTAAATGATTCATTTTAGGGCCATGAGGAGGAAACGGGGGATATTGGAATCATATTCTCTTGACCTCTAGGTCGATTTTTTATGAGAGCTTTGGCAAAGTTGTAGGTAAAATGGCTGAGAATAAGCAGAAAGCTACCACTGCTATCTGAAGAAGCAATGGGCCTGTGCTGAGGGGCCTCTACTCGACACATGAATGGCATGTAATGAACCAGTTGTTCTTGCCAGAGCTACCATGATCCTCCTCTACTGCCCAAACATCCATCGGCTCCCCACAGTGACTGTCCCTTCAAAGCTCCCCAGCTGTTTACACTTGGTTGCCATGCTGTTCTTGCTGATTTTCTGCTAATTACAGAATTATAAATGGAGGTTAGTAGATTCTTCCTTGTGCACACAACTCAATGGGTAGGTCTAACTATAATTTTCTGCTGAGACCATTCATACCTTAAGCAGTTTAGAATTTAGCTGGCATCCTTGATACAAACAAAAGAAAACAGAAAACCCTTCATGAGAACACATAGGATAAACCTTCAATAATCAATGAAGCCAGTACAAGTACAGGTACAGAAAAGGCCTTTCTTTGGAGCAGTCCCAAGGAGTTAATAAAATGCTAAAAGTTAGTATGTTTTCTCTTAGGCTGGTTAATCATGAGCACTCATTAAGCAACTACCAGGTAGCATCTTACTCTAGGCATGTGGATCCAACACACAATGCATGGGGTGTCAATGGAGTGGCTGACATTTCAGGAAATCCTCCACTCTACCTATAGCTAATGGCCTTCTTCCCTTCCAAGCTTCCACAAGTGCTATTTGGATCATAAGCTGATGATCTAACTATATTATCTTTTGGTCAATAGTTAATCAGTATTTATGAAGAACCTACTATGTGCCAGGCATTGGGGGAGAACTTAGAAAAAGTCAGTCCCGGCCCTCAAAGACCTTAAGGCCCTCAATCCAATGTGGGGAGACAATACAGAAAAGGAAGCTGGAAGGGGCCGAGAGGAACCAGAGGGGGCTTGGGTGGGCCATGATCCTCCTTGATAGCAAAGGAAGTTAGTTGGCAAAGTCTAAGCCTCCTATAAAAGGGGGCCTTGGGAATGCCCTGTTCCACAGCCCAGCCTTTCAAGCAGAGGGTGAGAGATGCAGTTGAGGCTGCTGAGGAGGGACTGCATGTCACAGATGCATGTCACAGTCTCCAAGACTGTACCCCACCCTCTAGCACAGTGCTTAGCACACAGTAGGTCTTAATAAATGCTTGTTGGTTGGTCATTTGGTTGATCTCTATTCCACAAAAATGGAGAAGTTTTATCAAATGCTTTGCTAAAATCTAGGTAAATTATATCCAAACAGCATTTCACTGATACAACAACTTCAGAAGCCCTGCTAAAAATGGGAATTAGGTCAGTCTGGAAGCCGTGATGGCGGTGATCATCACTTTCTTTTTGAGTATTCATTACCAACAAAAATCCTGTGTTGTAGACAGGGGAAGCATCAGTATTCTCATTTTACAGATGAAGAAACTGAAGTACATAGAGATTATGTGACCTCACCATTGCCACACAGATAACAATCCTAATGCAAGCCAGGACTGAAACTCAGGTTTAATTAATGTACTGCAATTTCCAGTATGCTTCCCTAGTCAACATCCACCAAGTCCTACACTGAAGTCTCATCACAGTCAGGAAATGACTTTGAATTCTTAAATCTATGTCCATGGAAAGTAAGATCCATCAGGTTGTACTGTACTAAAAAGGCTTCTGGTACATTCCCAGTGGCAGAGTGCTATCTATTGACCAACCGAGCTGTGTTGAAAGAGAACCAAGACTAAGATCCTTTGACTTAAAGACTCTCTTCCAAGGAAGTGTTGCTCATGCACAAGGCAAAACTGTACAAAAGTCCTTGGAAGATACAGTGACAGAGACCACTTTGCTGACCTTTTGATTACTATTATCCAGTGAGGCATATAGGGGGAGATTTATGTTCACCAACACTGTCTGCCTTGCACAGTGGATGAAAAGGGCAGAGTCCAAACAGCTGAGGGATTCTCTATAGGTGTTGAGGTCCTTAAGGAATTCTCATTTTCAGCTGTAATTGTGTGAATTACATCAAGCCTCACAAAACTGTAGATCCTCCCCAATGAGATCCTACGTCATTGAAGAGTTTGGTCACATGGGAAAAGCCAAGCGAGTGAAGAATGTCTGCAGTTTTACAACAGGCATATTGGGTGGGATGGACACTGTTACCCATCTCAATAGAGTTTACCCATGTATATGACAGGTACGTATTGTGAACGGACACAGAGCTGTGACCAGAGGAGGTCAGGATGAGGAAAGGGAGCTCGGCTGGCTGCCCCTGGGAAACTGCACTGCTTTTCATGATCCCAATTCTCTCCTTGATAAACAAAAGCCTCTCTTTGAAAATGACTATAAGCCATGCTACACTACACTCTGTGAAGAATCAATCTTAACAGAAGCCTAGAAGACAATGGATACATGTGGTGCATGAGCAGTCTGCCACACATCACCAGTGAAGAACTGTACATGGGAGCTGGTGTAAGGACCTCCCCCAAAAGAGGGATGACCAGTAAAGGACAGGGGCCAATCGTACGGAGAGGGCATGGTGTAACTGATGGATACCCAAGCACTCCCTCTGGCATCTCAGGAGTGTCACGAGATCTGGAAGAAGGTCCCCAGAAGGTTAGGTAAAGATTCTGTGGAAGATTTGTGGAAAATACGGACAAGAGTCACACAGGCTATGAAGGTGTGGACAGGCTGTAGGATTTGCTGCAGGGAGGAGCACCCACAGCAAATAATCCAAGTGTCCAAGCCAATGAGGAAGTGACAGTAGACCTGGAAGACACAGAGCTATGGTTTTTTCAACAGCTATTTGGGGGTGGAGGAAATGCTGAAATAGTCAATATTCACGAAGTGCCTACTGTGTGTTCGGTATTATGCTAAGTGCCGGGATATGAAAAAAAGAAAGAAAAAGGATAGTCCTTGTTCTCGACAAGCTCACAAAAGAGCAAACAACTACGTGCAAGGAAGCTCTAGACGGGATAAACAGGAAGTAATTAGGAAAGCAAAGACACTTAAATGACGAGGGGCTGGGAAGGCTTCCTGCAGAAGGTGGGACTTCAGGTGGAAATCGAAGGCCTCTAGGAAGGTCAGCAGTCAGAGCAGGCGCAGGGGTCAGCCAGAGAGGACGCCCAGAGCTCCTCAGCTTCACCTCTGCCCTCCCACCTTTGAGCAGAAGCCTTCCCTGATTTCCCTTAATGATGGTGTCTCCCCTCCACTGATTATCTCCAATTTATTCTGGGTGTAGCTTGTTTGGCTCCCCTGTTAGACTGTGAGTCTGTCTAGGGCAGAAGCAGTATTTTGCCTTTCTTTTCTCCCTTCTACACCACTGGAATCCCAGGCCTGGCACAGAGGAGGAACTTAATCCTTGTTCATTGCCTGTGTGCCTCAGAAGGGATTCTACTGAGTATCCTGATGGGCACCCCTGGTGCTCTGACACTTTCAAGAGTTGGAGCTCTGCATACAGTAGGCACCTAGCAAATGTAGAGGGGAGGGGAGGACAAGAGAAGGATTGCCTCAGAATAGCTAAGAAGGTTCATTCACACGGAGAAATCCAGCTCACGGCGATGGTTTGTAGGACACTCTATTCAGGCCTGGAAGAGTGAGGCAGCATCATTTCCCACACTAACCCTATCACCACAGCCCTACTGATCATTTGTTCTGCCCATGGTCAGGGGCATCAGAGGCCAAGTCGTATGAAATAAGCTCTTAAACCTTTCAGGACAAGTGTACTTTAACTGGTGGGGACAGTGGGGGATCCCACAGTGGCAGAGAGCCTGGGACATTGCCTCATTGTGAGGAGACAGGATCCACAAGGTCCTAAGGCATACTGTGGGGGAGCGATGGCTGGGGTGAAAAACCTCATGTGGGAAGCTCTCTTTTACCTCATTATCCTTGGCTTCTATCCTAGTTGAGGGGTCAGGCTCAGCTGTTTCTCTCTGCTGAGGGTTTCCAGGTGCCAGCATCCTTTAAAGTCTCAGGCCCTGGATAAAGCTTCGACGAACGGCCCTGCCTGTGCCCCATCCCACCAGCATGCAGAGATGTGCTGCTAACTTTCTGTGTATCCCTGTGATCTGTGTGCAAAAAAATCCACCTCCGTGTGGCAAGTGATGAGGGAGGCCGAGTCCTACAGGGAGAAGGAGATGTGGCCTTGGGAACATTCTAGAGCAAATGCCCTCCTGGGTCTCAGGAGGCCAGACGTCTAAAGCTGTGGGGCAATCTCTCTCCTCATGCCTCCAGGGCACAGCCCTTTTGGTGGGGCTTGTAGCCCCCCAAGCAGGGAGGTTGGCTGTTTCTCCTTTCTCTGTCAGACAGCGGCCTCAAACACAGCATCAACCTGTCCAGTGCTCCAAGCCACTTTCCCCAACTCTATCCTAAAGATTCTTTCCAGCTACTTCTGAGGCAAATCCCCCTAGTCCTGGCTAATGACCTGCTGAATCAATTCAACACTTCCCTGTGGTGACAGATGTCTCCAAGGGCCGCCCTTGGGATGATGGGAGTTCCTTCTGCAGACGGCTCTCGGGCTGGCTGAGGGCAGAGGGATCTAAGAACTCTCACAAAGTGGTTTTGATTTGAGTGATTTCTGCCCTTTCCCACTCTTTACAATCACAAGTGTGACGAGATGAATGGCAGAATGGGCGGTGGGGGCGACTGGGAGAAGGCAAAGTGCCAAAGGGAGAGAAAAGGGTGAAACAAGTTATAAGAGTGAGGAGAACAGGTCATTCCCACAGCCTGCCGCCATTTCTTCCCTTTGGCTCCCTAACAAAAAACACGCCCCCATCCCCCTTCCTCCTGAAATCCCAGAGCCTGAACCTTCCTTCTAGGGACGAGGTGCCCACCAGGCAGGGCCAACTGCTTCAGTTCCACTGGAGTGATGAGCTCCCCCCCAAATCACCCCCACCCAAATCCTAATGTCCTCTGCCATCTCCCAAGGCACGAGAGGGCAGAACATGCACCTGGGAAATGCCAGGACTTAGTTTCTCCTCTTCCTCAGGCAGCCGCCAGAAGCCATGGCTGCCCCAGAGCTGTGGGTGTTCTCTCATAATCTTCTCTTTCTGGTGTGCAGGAAAGTGGAGTGCATGGAAAGCCTACCACCCGGAGCTCTGGAAGGAAGCTGGCAGCTTACCTATGGCCTCTGACCACCACTCAGTGGCCCTGCTATGCTGAACGGTTGGGAGAACATAGTCTTGGCTGGCCAGCTCTTCTCCATCAAACCTGGCATCACCACTTGAGAACTTAGTGACCTAAAGTTGTCCCTGGAGAGTATGTGGGTAAACTCACTGATCAAGGGTTCAGAACAGATGTCCAGCGGTCCTTAAGTCACTGCAGCCATGACCAACAGCATGAGGGAGAAGCCCAGGAGTCCAGAGCCTCCCCTAAGAGGGCAGGGACCAGGTACCAATGCCAGAGCTGTGTTTGACAGCTTTCTACATTCACATTATGTGTGGCTTGATTCATGATCCTGAGGGCTTCTCTGCCACTAACCCTCTGACTTGGGGTTCTCTGGACCCCAGTTTCTACATATGCAGTTTTTACATGAGTTCACTAAGACTTGAGAATCTGTACTAGCCTGTAACCTCTGTGCCATATGGAAGGGCCACCTGAGCCCTTCCAAAGTTCAGGCCCAGGTAAGTTAGGTCAGCAACCTCAACCAGAGGAGAATTAGTCCCTGTAGGGGACAAAGGTAAGTCTGAGATGAGTGGCAGGCCACACCAGCTCCTTCAGTACTGCAAGTGAATATTCAGGTGATTAAAGAAGAGAAAGAAACCAGCTGCCATCTTCTATCAACTTCTATACTACTTTTTTTACTAGATCTCCTAGGGTTGACCAAAATTAGGCCCTTAAAAGCAGCTGGTGACAAGTGACCAGGAAACTGTTTTTCTCTTTGCAAACCTAAATGTTGGGTGCAATGAATGACTGTACCTGCAAACCTGGCCTCCAGAGCCCCCAATTCAAAGGCCTGGGACTGGCCTTGATGAGCACAAGAGACTGCAAATAGAGACACATAGGCATGATCACCAAAAAGATGAGCATTCTTTCTCCAGGAAGTTATGGCAGGCAGCCTCACCCAAGGGTCCTTCCCAACCCAGCCTCCTCTAATTAACAAGTTTTATGTGCTCTGATCTTCCAAAATTCTAGGAAACGAATCTCCAGTGAACTGACCCTCACATTAACTCTCAAGTCTGTTGGAGCCATTTTTCCCCCTTCGGCTACTCAAAGTCATTTTCTCCTGGATGTGGCCCCAGAAAAAACATGACAAATGATGCTGAAACTTGGGAGACTGGAAAGAAAATGCTGAAGTATCAAGAACAGCAGAAGGAAGAAAAATGTCTGATCCATTTCCCTTTGGAGACAACGAAATGTAAGCACATGAGGTCAATCTGATCTTTGTCGTCAAGCACTCTGCTAACGTGCCTGACACCTTTGAGCACCAAGAGCCATGGAATGTGGCACCAGAGGCTCTGATGGAGCCAAGGGTGGGGGAAGTACTGGGGGCAGAGCTGCTAGAGAGAGCACTTTCCCTGCGGTCAAGGCCCCACAATGAATGTGGGGCATCTCTGACGCACCAGTTGGCATTCATTTGCAGAGACTCATTTCACCATTCTCCTCTAAACCCTCCACAAATTCCAGCTGCCCCGCCATCTTGAAGGGATTGGTCCTGGTCTGTTGTACTCTAGCAATTTAATAATGAATCAGAGAACCTCAGAACTGAAAAGGATCATTGAAGTCCTTCAGTCCAATCACTGTTTGAATTGTAAATTCCCTCTAGAACAAAGGGTCCTAGATCTAAAGGTGGAAATGATGTTTGAGGGCCCAGTGGCTCACCTTACCATTTCACAAAACAAGATGAGAAGGACCAAGGAGGTTAAGGACTTACCCCAGATCACCCAGGTCATATATCAATGGTATAGCTGGGTCCTAAACCCAGGTCCTCTGACTCCAATCCAGCCCTCCTTCCCTTTCATATCACACCCCCCATAGCTTCTCCTTCAAGACATTCAGGGGCATAGCACTCAAGAGAGCTCGAGGTTACCCAGGCCATTTTTTATCTGCTTGGAGTTTGAAGAAGTTCTTCCCAAGACCCCAGATTTGCCTAACACCCCCTCCACAATTCTCCCCTCTAGGTGCTGCCAGAATAAATTCTATCCAATAACTGGAAGGTCCACTTCCAGTGGAAATAAGGTCGAATCTTAGTGTCAATTAAACCTGGTATCCAATGTTAGAAAAGCAGTATGTGTTTTTTCTTCTAAAACTGACTTCTGGACAAACAGACATTGATTTCATTGGTGAGGAAATTAAGGCACAGAGGGATTTTGTGACTTATATGATGAATGTCTTGTGGATGGCACAAGAATTTCCCTGGATCAACAAGCAAGAGAAAACAATAAGGAAGCCCTTGATCTTTTCATGCCTACAAAGGAAGCCATCTATACCCATGTAATTTCATGGGGAAAGGAGGGAGTGACTGGAGAACAAGCTGTACAGGGTGGATGTTCTGTGGCTAGCCCAATTATATTGTTCTCTAACTTACAGCTATTTTACTTTTAACGTACTGGACAGTATAGTATAGGCTGGACAGTAATTACCAAATCCCCTTTCTTTTCTCCAGACTTGGGAGCCATGGATCTGCACAACATTAGAGCTCTAAGGGCTCTTGTGAATCATCTCATTTTACAGATGGGGACGTTGAGCAGTCTTACTACATAGCTAGTCAGTGGCAGAGCCAAGACTTGGACCTAAGTCTCGTGACACGAATTCCAATGCTCATTTCATTACAGGTTCTACATGGCCTCCCAACTCCTGAGCAACTCCACCTTCTTTCCTTCCCATTTAGATAGTGGTGATGATGGAATTGGAGCTCTGGCTTGCAGGGTCTTTGGGGGGCTGCCTTAAACAGAGCATCACACTGTTTGCCTGTATCTGGGGTGTATAATGTGCAGGCTGGTTTAGCAACTACTTTCCATTCTCCTTCATGTATCAAGTCAGTCTTGTCATGGGCAACAGAAGCTTTACCCTACACCTGATTGCCAAATCTTTTCTAAGCTGGGCCAAATGTCAGCAGTATAATTAAGGCATTAAACTCTAGGACATTTAACATGATTAGGTTTAAGAGAATTTGACCCTTCATTTGGACAGCTGTGATTTCTGTGAGCGAGTGATGGGAGTGTGCCAACTCAAACACCCACTTCATACACACCTATTGTTTCCTGCTTTCCTGGGCTGACGTGATTTCCAAGTGCAGAGTAGGAAAGTGCAGGCATGCTCCTGGCTGGAAACCTGGGTTCCATGCAGCCCACCACAGGCGTCTTTAAGGCTTGTCAATGGTTCTAATAAGGTGCAGGCTCTTCAGGGAAGCTGAGGCAGTTCTGGGGGCTGTTTCCTGGGTAATTCTCATCTTACCACTCAGCAGCACAGACAAAGCCAGAACCACTCATTCTCCAGACCTTGCCTTTGCCAAGCGTTTGATCAGGTTTCCTTGGCAGAACCCCTTTGACAGGTGAGGAAATCAAGGCTAATGAAGGCCAACCAGCTGGTCCCAAGTGAGAAAGCAGGGATACAACTCCTGGGCCCAGAGTCTGTCTTCATTCTATTCAGAACAGGGCTTACCGACAAAGGGGAATTGAATTATATCTGGGGATGGAGGTGAAGGGGAGCGGGAGGAGGGAAGCTTTGTTTGTCTTTTCTCAAGATGGGGGGAGGAATCCCAAGGAGGGTCCTGGGTGTGCGACTTGAGGAGCTACAGCCCACAAGGACTTGGCCCATCAGAAATACCAGCTCCAAGTTAGAGGCCAGAGCACAGTAAAAGGAAGCATGAGCTCTCACTTCATAGCTGTGTCTTAGGCTTTTGGCCTTCCACTCCTGTGTCACAAGATAGACCACAGCACGTCTGGATGAGCAACGGGCTATGTGAATGACAACTGCCTTGGGCCCAAGTCCCCCTCTCTGTAAGAACAGAGATGCTTAATGACCCTATCTTTCTGCTTTAGAAGATGGATGCTTCCCTTGGCTCCTCCTTCCTTTCTCCTTTCCATTCACACAGACACTGGATTGTACAGGCCCTCCTTCTCCCTTGCTTGGACCACTGCAAGAGGCTCCTCTGGGTTCTCCCTGCCTCTGCCCTCTCCTCTCTCCCTTCCAGTGCCATACTGCTGCCAGAGCAGAAATCTGACTGTGTTGACCCCTCAACTCCACTGGCTGGCTCTTAACATTACCATCAAATCCTTTAACAATTACAATTTTTAACCGTTTGTTTCCTTCCCACCTTTTCAGTCTTGTTACAGTTTACTCTCCTCTTCTGATCTCACCTTCCACATGGCAGGCTGCTCCCCACACCTGCTCACCCTTTGTGCCTTTGTGCCTACCACCCTTCTTCCTGGAATGAAGCCCCTCTGGCTGGTCATTGCACTGATCAAAATTCCAAAGTCTTTTAAAGTTGATTGTCTTTACAGTCATGTTACTGTGTTAACTATGCCCCTGGTTCTGCTCAGCAACCCACGTCACTTCAAGTTTCTCTGAAACTGTCCCCTTCATCACTTGTTACCACACAATATTATTCTATGACAGTTGATGGGCACCCCTTCAGTTTCCAATCCTTTGCCACCGTAAAATGAGTTGCTATAAATATTTTTGTCCATATGGGTCTTTTTCCTCTTTGACCTTACTGGGATATAGACCTAGTATTAGTACTGCTGCATCAAAAGGTATGCACAGTTTTATAGGTTTTAGGACACAGTTCCAAAATCCTTTCCCAATGGCTAGACCAGCTCATAGTTTCACAAATGGCCCATTAATGTACCTGTTTTCTTCACAGCCCCTCTAGCATTTTTCATTTTCCATTTGCAGAGGCTTAACTTTGCCAGTGTGATGGGTGGCACCTGAGAGCTGCTTTAATTTGCACTTCTCTAAGTATTAGTGATTTATAGCATTTTTTCATATGGTTATTGACAGTCTGGATTTCTCAAAAACTGTCTATTCGTATACTGTAACTATGTATCAACTGGGAAATGACTCTTATTTTCACAAATTTAAATCCATTTCCTATATATCTTAGAAAGAGATCTTTATCAGAAAAACTTGCTGCTAAGTTCCTCATCCCATCACCACGCTCCCATTTTCCTACTTCTACTTTTGGGTACACTGGTTCGGTTTGTGCAAAAACTTGTTAATTTCATGTAATCAGAATTATCCATTTGACCTTCTGTGAACCTCTTTATCCCTTGTTTGGTCAGGTAGCCTCTCTCTATCCATACATCTGACAGGGAAGGTCTTCTGTACTCTTTTAAACTGTTTATGATGCCACCCGTTATGTCTATACCACATAGCGTTTGGAGCTTGTTTTGGTACATGGTGCAAGATGTTGGCCTACACCTAATTTCTGCCAGACCGTAGCAGTTTTTGTCAAATAGTGAGTTCTTGCTCCAATAATTAGGATCTTTGGGTTTATCGAACACCAAGCTCTTGGGCTCATTTGCTTCTGTATATCATTTTCCTAATCTGCTCCAATAATTAACCTCAGTTTCTTACTCAGTATCAAAGTGTTTTGAGGATTACAGATTTATAGCACAGTTTAAGATTTGGTACTGTACACGATACTCAATGTAATTTTTTTATAGTGTATGTCTGACCACATCAGCCATGTGCTTAGCGAGCTCCAGGGAGTCCCTTGTTACCTCTGAGACCAAACAAAAGACTCTGTTTGGCATGGAAAGCTCTTCCTGACCTCTTCCTTCTTCTCTCTCACTGCCCTTTCCATTCTTGAGGATCCAGGTACAGACACACTGACTGCTCTCTCATATCACACTCTACACCCACCTGCTGTGCCTTTGCCCTGGCTGTTTCCCATATCTAGAATCTTTTGCTTCCATTCCTCCATTTCTTGATTTCTCCAGCTTCCCTGAGGACTCAACTCGAATCCCACATTCTGGAGGAGGTTTCTTCTGGTTCCCCCAGATGCTAATGCCTCCTTCAGATCACTTCGACTCTTTGTGCCCAACCTGTGGTGAAACATTCCAAGCTGGTATTGGTCTGATCAGCCACAGTAAGACACACTAAAACTTGACTCTAGCATGGTGATGTCATTTTGGTCCCCTGACAGCAAAGGACAACAAGCAACCTTATCTCTTATATGGACTTAGTTACTTGCGCATAGTCTCCCTCATCAGAATGTGTGCTCCTCAAGGGCAGGACAATTTTTTTGGCTTTTCCTTGCCTCCCAAACAAAGTATCATTATTTAGCCCAAATGGACTCCTTCTCCTTCCTTCCCTTTCAGTCTGGACTGGAATTCCAATTTTCACCTCTCCTTTCTGCTCTCCATCCTTCAGAGCACAGCTCAAGGAGGTGATCTCATTCAGAGGTCCCATCATGTCACTCCCTTCCTCAACCCTCTTCAGTGATTACTCAATGCCTCCCACATCTTGCTCCAACCTACCTTTCGAGTTTTATTTCACAGTACCACCCTTCACAGGGGCAGTGAGGTGGCAGAGTGGACAAAGCACTGAGCCTGGAGTCAGGAAGACTCATCTTCCTGAGGCCAAATCCAGCCTGGTTGTGTGGCCCTAGGCATGTCACTTCACTCTGTTTCTCTCAGTTTCGTCATCAGTCAAATAAGCTGGAGAAGGAAATGGCAAACCACTATAGTATCTTTGCCAAAAAATCTCCCACAAAACCCAAATGTGGTCATGAAGAGTCAGATATGACAGAACCACCACCACAATGACCACCACCACTACACTGCCCTTTATACAGTAAAGCTTGCAGCCAAGTTGGATCACTCATTGTTCTCTGATGCCATCAGTGGCTCTAAGTCTTTTCTATATACCTTCTCCCATTCCAGGAGGAACACCTACTTCCATTCCCATGTCTAGTCATCTCCAGTTTTCTCCTTTAGAGCACAGATCAGGTGAGATCTCCCCCATTAGCCTTCCCTGATCCTTTCAGCTGGGAAAACCTTTTTAACTTCTCAGATGGCTCTATCTGACTTTCCCCATATACTTAATAATTTTCCAACCTGTGCTCAAATGACTGTATATCTCATTCTCTCCTAGATTTATAATCTCCTGAATGATTATGTTTTAACTTTGTATCTTTCAGCTATTCCCCATTCAAACTCCTTCCAGACCAGTGCACAGAAAGTCACTTCAAATTTTTGTTGAATCAATCCCTTACATATAGTGGATACGGAATATTTGTTCAACTGAATTTAGGAAAAGAGTTGACATCTTTCTACATTGGCCAATAAAATACAACGTTTTTTATCTAGCCTTGTCTGTCTAAACCTCTAGGCACCTGAGTCCATTTCACTTCAAGTCTTTAAAACAACCTCCTGCTGGAAGGCACTGGGTCAAATGCTATAGAGGCCTTGAGACTGGGTAGCATGGTGCAGAAGGAGGAGGAGGAGAAGTTATAACTAACATTTCTACAGCGCTTTACATATGGCATCTCATTCGCTCCTCCAAACAACACTTTAGGGAACAGGTTATTATAATTCACTGTTTTAAGAATGAGAAAACAGGCTGGGAGAGGTCTTTCTGAGTCCGGGCGCAGCAGTATGGCTAGACTAGCCTTAGTTTCCTCATCTGTCAAATAAGCTGGAGAAGGAAATGGCAAACCACTATAGTATCTAGTCACACCAAACCATCTGGCTCTAGAAAGACAGCACTAGACTACTAGACTTGGCGGCAAAGCATTGGTTTGGGAGCCTTCTCTCTTCTACCAGTGAGCTACCTGACCTTGGGGATGTTCCCCTCTCTCTCAGTAAAAGAAAGAAGCCTTCCAGCACTAATTCTTTGACTTTCTCCTCAGTGCTGGATGGGGTGGTTTAGGTAGAAAGGACAGGTCTTTTCCCTCCTCCCCCTGGAGGCTTTAAGAAAGATCTTTAAAACTTCACCCCCAAACTCCAATTCTGTAGGATGTCTAACCTTCAGCTACATGTTCAAATGGGTTTCCCTCTCCCAGTCCTCTTGGTAGCCCTAAGAACTAAAGGCATGATGGTTTTGCCAGACCCAGAGATCAGCCTGCAGTACGTATTCTGACTCACACGGGGAAATGGTTCAAAGCTAAGATGCCCAGAATCCTGCCTGAGATGATAACCTCTAAACAGGAAGCTGGGGTATAGAACATCTGTGGTTTGCTCTTTCCAAGGTCACAATGAGAGAAAAACAAAAGACACTTTTTGCCTTGACTAGGGAATCCCACATACACTGATTGTGAGACTAATAGCCATGAATAGCGACTGTCATCCTCTTTAAACGCACACACACATAAGCACGCACACACACACACACACACACACACACACATGATCTCCATCCCTAGTCCCCCTTCAATGCCTATCATGTTATTGCTTGAGCTGTGTAACATCTGAGTGGACACAGAATTGAAGGCCATGTGTTCAGGAGGGAATAATCATCTCTCAACTGGTTTGATCACCTACTTAAAGCAATGTTTTCATTTTTGATTTCTAGGATTCTCTGATTCCGAAGGGGCCTTGGGAAGGGCATTCTGAATTATGAGGAGCTCTAATTCACCACTTAGGCTCCCCCGGCCTGAAGTCATTAGCGGCATGTCTTCTAGCTTCCAACTTAGTCCCAAATTCAAGCTGTTATTTTAGATTGGGAAAGTTTTTACTCTGAAATCATGTCTCTTCTCCCCCAAGACTCCTCCCACTGGTCAGAATATAGCAGCTGAAATGTTTTCCCTGTGAGGAGAATAGGGACTGGAATTTGTTTTTTGTTTTGTTTTGCTTCGTCTTCTTTTTTTGCATTCCCAGGGCTGATCGCAGTATCTGGCACATAGTAAGCCCTTAATAAATGTTTACTGACTGATTGGCTAACAAGTGGATCCACTCCAGATCTGTAAATACTCCCTTCTGTAAAACAGATGAAACGTATAGACTTGCAAACTGCCGTGCAAATGAACACAAGGGCCAAGAGCTGAAAGAAAACAGGCAGCAGACGCCACAGATCTTAGCTAGGACCACAGAGGAGATAGGCCGGCATGGCGGCTGGACAGCAGGGTTTGAGGAGAGGGGGAAGGGAGAAAGGGACTAGGTCAGGAAAGGAGGTACTCTTTGACAGAGAGGGTAGCTTTGGCATCTCACATCACAAGGGACAGAAAATAGGGTGAAGTACTAGCCATGGTAGAGTGGCCAACCCTGACCCGCCATGTTCCTCAACCAGTGCCCTCAGGACAAAAGGGAAGATGAATATCTCTTCAAATCCTGGAGGACAGATTCTGCTCCAGATAGGTGGGCAATGCCCTACCTTAGTCATCTCTTCTTAGGTCTCTATATTTCCTTCAGTTGGCAGCATGATTTCAAATACCCTTACCATCTTATAGATGCCCCCCTTCTGGAGGAAGCCCAGTTTTTGAATATTTGTAAAATGTAGTACCCAGAACTGAACTGAATATACTTCTCATTAGGTGTGACTAGGGCAGAATATAATGAGACTAAGCCGTTCCTCATCATTGACCCTATACCTATCGATCCAATCAAAATTCACATTAGGCATTTTTTTTTTGCATACTGCATTACAGTGATGACTCATATTGGATGTACGGTACACCTAAATATCCATGGCTCTTTGTTTTTAATATGAATTGTTGTCACATCATATCTTCACTACTTGGACATGTGAAGTTGACTTATGAACCTAAGTATAGGGTTTTATATTTATTACTATAACTTTTATCTAATTAGAGTCAGACCATCATCCAAGCTTATTTCTGATTTTGCTGCTTAACATATTAACAATTGTTTACAAATAGGGTAAACAAAGATGGCAAACTTTTATCTATTCTTTCATCCAAGTTACTGATGAAATGTAGAACAGAACAAGGTTCAGGGCAGGGTCTACAGACTTCACTCAATGTTGAAATTAATCTGTTAATTAATTAATTAATATTAATTAATAAATTAATCTTTGAGTCTGGACATCTAATCTGTTCACAATTTAAAGTGTGGTTATCACCCAGCTTACTTCTATCAATGTTCATAATTCTCCCCTTGTCCATGAGGTGGGAGAAGGCTTTGTCAAACACTGAATTCGTTGTCTGACAAACTGAGATTTAGTAGCCAAAGTCTCTGAACTCTCATTTGGCAACCCTATCAAAAAAAACGTACGGCTGGTCTAGCATGACTTGTTCTTAAACCCATGATGGCTTTCCACGTTCACTCATTTCCCAAACCACTTTTTGTTAAACTAATTCTAGAATTTTGTCAGGAATCAAAGTGAGGCTCCTGGGCTTTGGAGCTGTCCTCCTGGGCAGAATTCTCAGGGTCTTTTCCCAAAGGCCTTGATTCCTGATACTTCTGTTCTACTTCTCAGACAAGGCAGGGTTAGAACTGGATACCCCAGACCCTTTCTCCCTTGGGTCTCTCCAGGCCATGGCAAACTGAGGATGTGACATATGTGCCCGAGAGCCAAGAGGTTAGGGAGCAGAGACTCCTTTCCTCTTCCACAACTGTATACACCTTTTAGTTCCATGGCAGAACAGAAAGACCCTAGGTGGGCCTCAACTTCTCTATCTATAAAAAGCTGGATTAGATGAACACTTCAGTCCACTGTCAAGACTAAGTCCATCATCCTACAATTTGAGGTAAAGACTAGATAACTGTAGTGTAGGATCAATAGCATCCTCATGAGCCTGGCACTGGCCCAGGAGAAAGCCTCACTCACCCAACTGAATAAGGGGTTCTGGGTCCCCCAAAGGAGGGCCAGCTACTCTCTGTATTCATGAAGTTAAATTGACATAAACTTTCCCACTCAGCCAGGTGCAGTATGGAGAGCTGCTAGGACTCAAGTGCCACATGAAGGAGCAGAATTTGTCTGCTTTGGTGCCCACAGCTCCCTCTAGCCATGGACGCTGGACCCCAGTGACCCCAAGAAACACACTTTAAAAGAGTCCGCTGGCTGGACATGCACATGTGTGTATTATATATAAAATATCATCGACCTCCCACCACAACACTGTGAGGCAAGTGCTACCATTATCTTCATTTTACACATGAGTAAATTAAGGCTGGTGGTGAGGAGAGTGGGGAGACTCCCCTAGGGCTGGGCACTCAGCTAAGTAAGGGTCTGAGGCTACGTGGAAGCGGGGTCTATCTACTGTGCCACCTGGCTCCCTCTCCTTGAGGGGGAGACGCCCATTCTCAAGGTAGTCCTTTCCACTTTAGGACAGTGTGAATCATCAAGTCTTCCTGATGCTGATCCTCAGTTTGCCTCTTTGTAAATCTCATTTATTGCTCCCAGGGTTGCCTCATCTGGGGCTCACTGGATCCCATTAGGCCTTGGTTCTTTCCAGAGGCCCTGTTCCCCAGTTATGTTCTGCCCACTTGGGCGCTCTGTAATGGGACAGGTGGGGCTGCAAGCATCTGCTCGGAGAACACAAGGACCGAGCCTCAGCTGGATACATGTGTATTCTAGGGAAAACAGAAAGCAAACTTATTCTGTCAGTTTATACATATTTTTAACCTTTTCAAAGAACTTTCACATCCATGGTAGATAAAAGATTCCTTCTGTCTCAGTGATGACTCAGGGCATTTCCTGCTGCCTCTGATGTAAGATTGTGCTTTCTGTGGATCACTTGGGATTGGATTTCCTCTCTGCCACTCTTCACTTTCCTGGACTTCTCCTTGATCATCAGTGCCTGCTGCTGAGAGTAGGAGTTGGGGAAGGAGGTGATCCTCTGCTCAGGCAGTTGGACACTTGGAAGCTGCAATGACACCAAGGTGAAGGAAGAGGAGGCAAGGGCAACTGCCAAAATGAGTTTCTGGTTCCTTTGGATTTGACTTGTCCATGCTCTTCAAATTCTCCCTTATCAGAAATAACAGAGCTGACTGAATAAGTCCAATGGATGCTGAAGGGAGGCCAGTTTAAAAAGATGAGTTTCTCCATTAAAGTCAAAACTATGATCTAAAAGAATGTAAGTTAAACCAGGATGACCAAGGACCTCACTAAACTTACGAAGTCTTCATGATACACCACAATGCTGTGGTGTCACTGCCCATGTACACACAGTGTACGCATATAAAAAGGTGTTGACATTAACTGCCATGAACACGTCTTCCCAGGGCGTAAGAATGGGGCTGGCGCGTGGAAAGATGAGTCTTCCAGGGCTTTGGGGGATGGTTTCTTACTTGGCTGCAAAGAGATAATGTATTTCACAGACAGGCACTCCCTCAGGTACCACCTTATTCATCCACTCTTTGCTATAGTGAAGGCATATTGTATTTACAACTTTGAAGTTCACTAGCAGAGGCTGGAAAGGTAACTCTCTGAGAGGGTGCCTCCTACAGCAGCTCCCACTACAGGAAGAACCAATAGGAGATACAACCTCAAGGGACAGGGGGCTAGTCAAGGTTTCCCTGAAGAAATGATTTATCAGACAAAACTGAAAGAAGAGGGTGAACCCTACGGATCAGAGACGTACAAAGGCCTGGACCTGCGGGACCGTGCAGGCAAGTGCGGAGGTGGGAAAGGTGCAGGGGGAACAGTCACAAAGAAAGCAGAAAACCTGTGCTAGAGTCTGGGTATAAACACAAGCTCTGGAGGAGTTAAACAGAGAGCAAACTCAACCAAGTTCGTGTCTGGCACATACTCTCTGCTGTACTGAATATAAAATAGAAGAGGCAATCATCCATCACAAACACACACCCACACCGACTTCCAGGCTCCATGGCTGAAAATTCATCAAAATTGCTGAGTTCAAACATTTGCCTCACTTGAAAGCGTTCTATAATTGGGTGGGTAAAGCCCTGGAAAGGCTGAATATCTCGATAAAGCAGAGGAAGCCCTGCTCTGTGCTGCTTCCTCCCCTCCCTCTCAGCAGGTGGGTGAAGCAACTAAGACTTCCCAAGCCTCACCACCCTCAGCAACTGCCCAGCTGCTCCTCCGTGCAGCTGCCTCTGGGATAAGCACCTTAGGTCCAAGTGCTTTCACTGGGTCTGGTGGCTACTGCTCTCATCACACCAGGGCCCCGGTAAAGACACTCAGATGGAAGGGGCTGGGAATGGAATGGGGGTAGCTCTGAGATGAATAAATGAGGAAAACATTAAATCAAACAGAACAAGATCTTTGGCTGACCTTCCTCAGCTGCTACCTCCCTCCCCATTAAGGCTGATGGAGGCAATTAGCATTTGGGGTGATCAGTGAGTGAAAACCAGTGAACTAGACATTCCTAGTGGTGTCCAGTCTACAGACCCTCTAGAGAAAACCCTGGGCTACCAGATGATGGCAATTCCTTCACCTGTAAAAGAGCTCCCTCCTAAATGGAAGATTTCCCAATGGCAGTCAATCAGGCAACAAACATTTAAGCAGCTAGTATGTGCCAGATATTATGCCAAGCACTGGTGATATAGAGGAAAATAAGAGACAGTCCCTACCCTCAGGGAGCGCACAGTATAATGGGGAAAATAACAAGCAAACAACTGTCCAAATGAGCTATGGATGGGAGAAACTGGAGACAATGAAGTTAGGAAAGGCCTTAGAACTGAGGCGATTGGGAAAGGCCTCCTGGAAAAGGTAGGATTCTATTTGGAACTTGAAGGAAGATAAGACATGAAGAAAGGACAGAATTCCAGTCCTGGGAACCAGTCAGTGAAAATGCCTGGAGTGGAGAGGGGGGGCTTTGGTCTGCCTCATAGCCCAGTGGTCCTGGTGGATGTGAAGGGCTGGACAGTAAGTAATGAAGGGCTTTGAAGGCCAGGAGGAGGCTTTGGTATTTGATCCTGAAGGCAGAGCTGCTGGAGTTTACTAAGTAGGGGGCTGGCACAGTCACAGCTCATTTTAGTAAGAGCAAACTGACAGCTTAGTGGAGGAGGCACTGGAGAGGGAGGGAAGTGTGTGCAAGGGATGGTGCCAAGGCAAAAGTGACAAGCTTTGGCAACAGTCTGGATGTGTGGGATGAGAGAGAGAGGCTGGTGGTGCTCCTGATAGCAACAGGCAGGTTGGGAAGGGAAAAGGTTAAGGGGTCAGACTTGGAAATACTTGAAGCTGTCTACAGGACATCCAGCTTGAGACACCCAAAAGGCAGATGGAGAAGAGGCTGGAGGTCAGCAGAGTGAGGGCTGGAGAAGCGGACGTGGAGATGACTGACAAGAAACTTCTGAAAGGAGGAACATCTTAAATCACTGTTAGTCTGGACCCTAAGCCAATGCAGATCAGCAACTTTTGCCACCACTTCAGGCTTTAAGAGAGAACCCAGAGCCCTGAAGCATACAGTGATACAGCCAGTATGTGTCAGAGAGGGACCAGAAACCCACGACTTCTCCACTTTGAGGTCCACTTTCCGTGCCTGCTGCCATCACTTAGAGTTCATAGGGCAAGATGCCCTTTGCTGGCATCTGAAAGCACCTTCCTTTTTATTTACTCCTTAGGGGGCTATGGATGATTACTATCTTTTGCTGTTAAATATTCCAGTATTTGAAAATAGATAGAGTTCCTGCGCAGGAATATACCAAGCCAGTTTCTCAAGGAAAAGTCAACTCTGTTAAAGAGGACAGATCGGAGGTAAGGAGGTAAGTTGCCAAGAGCCTGGTATTTAGAAGAGCTGTACTGTCAACTATGAACAACATAAGGATAGTGGTTTCCTCCACTTTCTCTAAAGCCATGTTTGATCTACAGACCCACCCCTACTTCTGGCAAATACTCCCCTTCAGAAAGCCTAAGGCTTTGGCTGACCACTCTGACCAATCAAATCATTTGCATGTCCTTCACATCTCCTCTGGAATACTGTTTGCAAGTAGCGCTCTGGTCATATTCTCACAAACTGCAGATGAATCCCAAACAACAATCCTAAGTTTTCATCCCTACTCCAGTCTTAAAGTTAGATCTTCCAAATAGGAATGATGAAATGCTCCCTGTAGGCATCACCAATGTCACCCTCTAGATCACTTCCTGCCTTCTGAGGTTCTTTAGTCCTCTTACTTTCCCACTAATTCTATCTCCTCTAATCCTGCCCACCCCCATCAGGTCTGCACAGATTCCATTTTTTGTCCTTATTTTGTCTCCCCTTATCTTGTCCTCTCAGCAGCAGAAGAATGTGACTTATTTACATGATTAATTTGCACATCTCTCTGCATCAGAGCTGAGTGTCTTGGGCAGTTAGTTTTCAGAAGGTAAGGACCATTAGCTCACTCCGGACAGAACCCTGAACTGAGAGATGCCTGAATAGGTGCTTAATGGAGGCCTGTAAATGAGGATGATGGTGATCAGTGGAGGGAGGATAAGCCTGTGTCTCTCTCAGAGATGATGGGGGCAGCAGGAAAGAAGGAGAAAGCACATCACGGCCAACACACAGCTGATTTTGGCTTTGACAGAAATGGGAGGAACAAAGTGCAGAGGATTTGAAGGAAGCAAGAGGCTCATTGCTCTTGAAGGTTTCCAGCTCTGTATGTTACAACTAACTGATTTTTCTCTTACTGGAAAGAATTTCCTCCAAGCTTTTCTGTGCACGTCTCCTATCCTCAAGTGCTTAGCCCACCGGCCATCTTTAATAGTGCTATTTCTTGGGTCATGACCACATGGGTCTCAACTGTGCATACAACTAACATCCTGAGGCATCTCAGAGGACACAGCCAGTGAATTGCTCAATTGGCGGAACATTCTGAGACCTTTCTTCCAGGAACATCTTGCCCCAGGCACAGAAATAAAAGATGGTTGCTAGAATTCGTGAAAATGCAGTAGCTGTGGAGAGTGCAAAAGCCCAGACAGAGGGCCCTGGCAGCAGGTGGTCTTCCTCACATCAGATATTTTAGAGGTCCATGTCTATTTTCTCAATCAAGTCAAATGAGGGGTGAGAGGAGCAGGCATGTCACAGATAGTGCAAAGCCAAAACTGGACCGTTTTGGTATCATAAGCTGAAGTCAAATGCTTGGCAGGTTGTCTGCCAAGTAGACAAAATTCAAACTGCACAAGGTAGCCCGTAAAGCAGCCCATTGGCCAGGCTCCATCATGGGAGCTTCACTGGAGATTCAAAGCTTTTCTGGAGGGATAGCTGAGTTAGGTTCTAAGTTCCTCCTTCCACCTTCAGTCAAGGTCCAAAAAGTTCTTGGGACTCAATTCATGTTTTTTCACAGTCCTTTCCCCTCCCATTTTACCCTGCCCCCCCCCCCCCCCCCCCCCCCCCCCCCCCGCCAAAAGCAACTTGCTCAAAGTGATGCCATCGGATCATCTGACAACACATCAGTTCAATCCCTAACAAAGAAGCCGATGGCTGCAGTGCAGTACTCAGAGGACAGGGACGAAGATACCCAGAACAAATGAGCAAACTCAAGAGTGAGCAATGGCTGTGCTCGCAACTGGCCACCATGGAGGGTCTAAGAATAGACTGGTGAAGTCAGAGCTCCTCATCTTCTCTGGACGCAATCTAACCTCCACCTTCCTGGGCTTGGGATACTTCACATTAGAGATGACCCTCGGCCGGCACCACCACCAGCATCCCCTCAGGGTGTGAAGGGATCCCCGACTCTCTTCCTCTCCTCTCCACCCCAAAGAAGTGCTATCTCTATCAGCTCATTCCATCCCCATGACACTCCAGGGTTCAAGAGCCCTGGGCCCAGAGGGCTCACTCTGTGTGGGAGGGAGAGAGATGGGCAAAAGGGAAAGAAGAAAAAAAATGAATGGTTTCACCTCTGCCATTGCTGACCGGCTGCCAGGGTTTTTCGGAGGCTATTACTTCATAAAAAGCTAGAGCCAAAATAAAGAAATCTCTGCTGCCGGCACATGTACAGGACACAAGCGCCATAAAACCACAGTCGTTTTACTCTGCTCCAGACTATGGAGTTTAAAAGCAACATCTCAAGGAGTCACTCGGCCTTGCTGGGCCCCCCAACTTCAGCCTTCTCAGCAATAGCCTGCAGCAGCCTTTAGCAATCAAACCTTATGTTCCCTGTCCTGACAATTTCCTACTTGAGAACTGTGAGCAGTTCCCAGCCATTCCCCGTAAAAGAAGCCGAAGTGCTCAGTAAGCCAGACCCTCCACAGGCCGGGCCTGCCTTCTCCTAGCTCTGCAGGGCTGCAGCTCTCTGGGGACATGGACGACTCTGCACAGAGTAGGTGAGGCAAGATGTAAAAAAAGATTGATCAGCCAGGGAGATCTTTTTTTCTTTTTTAACTATTCTTTGGTTTTACTGCCTCAACTGAGTGAAAAGCTGGACCTTTTCTTTCACATAGGCTGCTTCTAATCTTGCTCACTCCAAAGGGACCCCAAAGAGGTTCACCAAACACGCGATATTCCCACAATGGCTCTTACCCACCCCCCACCCCTACCCCCAGTTCTGGCAGTCTTATCATTTTCTACTCTACAGTACTCTTCTGATGGAAAAAAGGAAGCAGTGATGTTCAGCAGCAGCCGGACTGCTTCGAGATCCTGAAAACCCACAAAGCTACAATACTTCGCAAAAACAGTACTCTATCTTCTAAATCAGATGCTAACTTTTCATTTAAACAAATACTATTTCCTAGCCCGGTATGTGGAGGCTCGTCTTGCTGTTCAGTTATTTTTCAGTCATGTCTGACTCTGTGATCCCACTTGGGGTTTCTGTGGCAAAAACAATGGAGTGGCATGTCATCTTCTCCAGCTCATTTTACAGATGAGGAAACTGAGGCAGAGAGGCTTAAATGACTTTCCCAAAGTCCCACAGTTAGTAAGTCTGGGGCCACATTTGAACACATACAGATGAACATTCCTCACTCCAGGCTCAGCGCTCTACCCACTGAGCCACCTAGCTATCCTTGGTGGGAGGTTTGGGTGAGTCTTCATCACCCCATGCTGGGTGCCTTAATCTGCTTTGCCAACTGATGGTGGCACAGAACAGAGGCTGCAGGAGGATTCATGAGGAAGGTGGCAAGGATGCTCCCATCTGTACACAATGGGAGTGGGCTCAGGGTATACTGGCAAGTTCCTAAATATGTCCAAAAATGGAAAAGTTGGCAAACGATGACCTGAAAAGTTCAATTTTCAAATGGAATAGATCGCCTCCTTATGGAGGGACCTCATGCCAGGTATCTTCCTGAGAAAACTGGCTTTAGGAGCTCCTATGGGGCTCTAAATGATTAATAATAATGAATGCTTCTTGACTAGCTGATTATCACATAATCCAATGTGTTCTCTGCCGCTCATAATGAGGGTCTCCAGCTCTGCCCTGCAGCAGGGTAGCAGATTTGATTTCAGAAGCCAACAGAGTAGTGTTTGAAGGCGACCTCTCCTCCACCTCCTTCCTTCCTGCTGCAATCAACAGGTGAAAGGTCAGAGAGGGCCTAACAATGCAGCTGGTGTGCGTGTTCTTGACCCTAGGAGCCATTCACCAGTTCTGCCACAGTAGAGCATCTGTGCTGGGATGGTGTTTGGGGGTATGGGAGACAGGGAAGGGGAAAGTGGACCTGCACAGCCTGGCCATCATCCCAAATGGTTTTCTAACTGTAATGGTTTCAGTGAAGAGTGATTCTTAGCTCTCATTTTTAATTCAAGAGTTTGGAGTTGAAAAAGAAATAAAAATCCAACTGAGGAGTCTACCTCCATACAATACTTCATCCCAATAAAAGTTTCTAAATAAAATAAAAGATAAAAATAATACAAAAAAAGGTAAAGAAGCCTAAAATAAATGAATAGAGCACTGGTGACACGCCAGGGCAAGTGATTTATAAAACTAGTTTAACAGAACTTTTATATCCAAATAAGTGTTGTCCTCTGCAAAGAGGTGCCGGATATCTACAATGATGCCAGTGCTGATAGCTGGACACAGCTCAACAGCTGCAGAGCTCCTCACTGGCAGGGATCTTTGGAGCCTACTTTCTCTCTGTCTCACCTTTGAATATTCTCAAAACTTTTACCCTCTGAAGTTAGATTACTTTTTGAAATAGCTGAAGAGAAGTTTTCTCCTCCTCCTCCCTGTTCCGATGCTTTCTTCAGACATTCAGAGGCTCCTGGGTGCCCGGTGGCAACTCCTCTGGACTCCCTCACATTCAGTAAAGAGCTCAAAGGGCAGGGGAATGAAAGGCCCTCTGCCAGGCCCATGGCCAAGGGCAGAGAAAGCAAAGCAGCTGCCACCTTCAGGGAACTTAGAATCACACTGCTCCTAAGAACAGCTGGCACTGACAGTGAGTCCCTGAAGGTTTATCAGAGCACTTTTCCTGTCCGGTCCTCATGGCAACTTTGTGGAGTAAGTGCTACAGACACCTCCATTTTACAGAGGAAGAAACGGAGGCTCCGAAAAATCAAGTGACTTTAAGCAGGACAGCAACCCAGTCAGACCTGGGTCTTAGGAAGACTGTGTGGAGGATGGTGGAGTGGAGATAGAGAGAATGGAAGCAGGGAAACCAATTAGAAGGGCATGCCAGTAGGGCAGGAAAGAAATGGTGAAGGCTTGAATGGAGCTAATGACCATGTGAGTGGAGATGCAGGGAAGCAGAATGAGCAACTGATTGGATTCAGGGGTGGAGAAGAAGAGTCAGGGATGCCCTCAAGGCAGCAGGGGGCGGGGCAGGGAGGGGGAGGACCACTTCTGCTTTACAGGGTGTCCAAGAGGACAGACTTGGCAGGCACATAGCTCTAAAGGACTGGAGATGATGAGGACAGAGATTGGGTGGGTAGAGGGGTGACCCGAGACCCTCATCGGCTTAATTTTGATGTTGGAACCCCATAAAAGCTGGAGGGCAAGAGATAGACAAATGATCAACAAGAGGAGACTGAGCCTGAGGAGGGCTCAGCCAGATGAGGGAGAACAGGAAGGGTTTTCTGCCTGTACCTATAGGAGGGGCTAGAATTGTGAACCCCAAACACAGCGGAAAATGAGGCTCAGCACAGCAAAGACCTCATTTGATCTTCACAGCATCCATGGGAGGTAGGTGATATTATGATTATCCCAATTTTTCAGCTGAGGAAACTGAGGCTCAAGTAAGGTTCAGTGACTTGCCCAGGGTCACATGGCTAGGAAGTATGTGAGACTGGATTTGAACTCAGGTCTTCCTGACTCCAGACCCAGCGCTCTACCCACTGTACAACCTAACTAGGTAGGCAGGAGGAGAACCAACAGAAACAATGCCATGGAAGCCAAGGAAGGGAGGACCTTCTTTTTAAATGAACAAAAAAAGTCTATTTTTATCTTCCCTTGTAACAAACATGCGCAGTCAATTAAATGAAATTCCTGTATGGACAACGGGCCATCAGCAGCATCTTCTGGAAGTGTGGCTGACCACTAGTGATTAGAGTTCTTCATCTTGCTACAATCCAAACAGTTCTACAGGGTCTGCTCACTTCACTCCACATCTTCCTAGGTTTCTCTGAAACCATCCTCTTCAATTCTTCTAACAGCACAATAGCACGGCATCCCACTTATATACGGTTCTCCATTCAATCACTCTTCCAAATCTGGGAGTCCTTTTAATTTCCAGCTGCTTGCCACCACTAAAAAGAGCTGCTATAAACGTTTTTACTGGACGTGAGTTTCGTCTGGGAAGACTTTCCAGGAGGACAAGATGGTCACCAATGTCAAGAGCCACAAGATTAGGACTTCAGTAATAAACACTGAGACAAATGTACTGAGTTAACTTGAAGACAGCAGCGTCAAGAGACAGGTGGAGGCAAAAGATAGACTGCAAAGGTAGGAAAAAGGGGCATGAAAAGCTCTAAGAGAGTCCCTGAGGGGACCGGCAGGACGAGGTGAGGGGAGACTTGAGCACACGTATAGGTACAGGGAAGCAGTCGGGTGACAGCAAGAGCAGGCAGGCTGGGAACACTGGTTCCTGGAAGACCTGCAGTGGTGTGGGATGGAGACCGCAAGGACAGGGCTATTCTTGATAAGAAGGATCACTTTTTCCTCAGAGGTTATAATGAGGAAGTAAGAAGCGTAAAATGGAGAGTAGAGGAAAAGAGGGAGGCCTTAATTTTATAAGTAAAGTAGGAACTTAAAGTGTGACTACAGAAAGAATACTTTTCCGGAAATACTTTCTCTTCATTAGATGACACTCCAGTTTACACTGGTTTTCAATACCTTGGAAAGACTGTATGCTAACAGAACCCTAGAGTGGGAGCTGAAAAACTCACCACTTGCTCTGTGATTCTGGGTGGATCACTTGACCTCTGGAAGCCCTGGTTTCCTCTGTAGAATTGAAATGACGCCTGCACTACCTACCTCACAAGAACACATAAATAAAGAGGGCTTTGTGAATGGTGAAGTGTGATCAAACTGGGAGCTTGCCTGGCCATGATCACCCCCACCCTCATCACTTATTGTCGGGAAACACTTACAGGGGCTAGAAGATATCATGACTTGGAGAAGTCCTAGAGAATCCTTTTCTCATGTAAACAATCAGACCCAATCATGCACATTTTACATATTTATTGTTTTAAACTGGCATATTTATCCTGGCAGGCAAATATCCTCAGCAGGGAATAATAATTAGTAAATCTGTGAATTATCCTCTGCTAATTGTTCATTTGTTTACTCAACACATTCTACCTTAATCCAAGGCCATTAGTGACCATTAATAAAGGAAACTAGATTTGTATTTTACAAGTGTGTTTGCATTTTACCCAAGAGAGCCATGTGCGAGCAGTATTTTATTGGATGCACCTGTGGACATGGCACAAAATACAAGTTGAACTAATATTTAACCTTTAGAACTGATGTATAAACAGAAGGAGAATTCATAAATTTCTGATTGTTCTTCCTGGCTGGATGCCACCCTACAAGCAGCAGCAGTTGTGGAAAGCTATGTGAAAAGACTCAAGTGCGAGAAGTGGTCCCTTCTGTCCCACATATGGGACCTGCAACTTCAGCAGCTGCCTGTGGCCAGTGGCACCATTTGGTGATGTGCCACTGTGACCTGGGCACTCCCAGGCTCTGAAGGCGCTCTAGGCACACTGTTGCTTACAGCCATGGCTAAGTCACATCACTTTGACCTGCACTGCTCTGTTTGTGTTCAGTCCGGTTCTGTTCACAGGCCTCTTCCAGAAACATCCTTTTGATTTTACAGAAAAGCCTCTTCTCTGCTAGGCTCTTAACAGTTTCTAAGGAAACCCAATCCTGATCGAACCTTTTGATGAGCTGTATGGAAAATCCATGGTGGGTTCAGATCCCTCAGTCCTAAGGAAAGAGGAATTATTCCTCAGTCTGGAGATTACACTGACACCATCCCCAGCCATTAACCAACAATTTTTGAACATCTACTTTCTGTCAGGCGTTGTGCTAGGCAAGGGAGATAAAAATACAAATATTAGATAGTTCTTGCCCTCAAGAAACTTATATTCTACTGGTGGATACAACATATGTCTGGGAGCGCTGGCCAGGAAAGGAACCAAGGACTGTGGGCAGAGCCCCCCTTTGATTCCACCTCACTGAGTCAGAGGTGGAGAACAGGAGCAACAAATGACAGCGAATGCACAGCTGCAGGGCAGATGGCAATATGACTGTGCTGGGGAGGTCCGACACGGTTGTCCAGGAAGATGGATGGAGGGTGAGGGTGAAGGGAAGGAAACGGCATTTAATGAGTGCCTACTACATGCCAGGCCCTGAGCTCATTTGATCCTCACAACAATCCTGGGAGGCAGGCTTTGTTATGATCCACACTGTACATTTGAGGGAACTGAGGCAAACAGAGGTTATGTGACTTGCCCAGGGTCATGGAGCTAAGAAGTATCTAAGGCTGAATTTTTAACTTTGGTCTTCCAGGCTAATGATTCAGTTCACTATCCACTGAGCCACCTAGCTAGGATAAAGGCACTTGCAAGGTACTGAGGAGAGAAGTGAAAACTGACTCACCTTCCAACCTGAAAGATTTTTCCCCAGGGTGAATCTCAAAGCTGAATTAACACTCTGAGTTTGGAGTCAGGGTCTCAAGAGGGTCGTTTGTGGGTGGTGGGTATGGTATTAGATCAGATGGCACTGGGTAAATCTTGGTCATCAATAGGGGTCTGTTTGTTGACAAGGTTGACCGACCATTTGGGATCACTGGAATGGCAGACTATTTCTGCCCTGGAGAGGCTAGAATTATGTCTAAAAGCAAGCCCTGCTCATAATTCCTCTATTAGCTACTCCTGCTCCAGCTCGGCAAAGGCAGGGCTGGCTCCAGTTCTTTGTGTGTGGAAGCTGTACCACATGACCAGAGCTTCCCTGAAGCTCACGAGAAAAGTCAATGAGCAACAGGAAAAATCTCACCAGAATAACGTCTTCCTCCTTCCCACTCATCCCAAACCAGAGCCCAAACTGTTAGCTGGCTCCGACCGCGCACTGAGACAAGCAGAAGCCTTTCGTTAATGATGACCCTTCTCCAGCTCTCAGTCTCCCCACCATGTGCATGGCATAGTCTGACATTGATCATTCACTCAATCAACCAACGAATGTGTGAAGAACACCTATCTCGCAGGAGATAAATAAAAGATCTCTGTCCTTAAGGAGCCAACAATTAACAGAGAATAGAATGTACATAATCAATTACAAAATGGAGGAAAAGGTGGAAGAACAAGAAGAGGGGAACAAAAAGATTACTGCTAGCTAGATGCAATCAGAGAAAGCTGCATGGAGGTGGGATCATGCTGAACCTTTCAGAATTAAGTAGAATTTCTTTAAAATTTAATTTGTTTACATAATATCTTCATTTCTGAACACATGCCTACCTGTAACTCAGTGAATTATTCCTTGTAATAAAGAATAAAAACCAAAACCCCAAAAGAACCAACACATAATTTTCACAGTATACGCAATGTCCCACTCACATGGTCCCCACTTTTGCAAAAAAGAGAAGGAATGTCTTTGGTTTTTGTTTGTTTGTTTGGTTTCTTCTTGAGTCATTATTAGACAGTTTTTTTCAGTTTTTTCTTTCATTCTTTCCATTTGCCTCACTGTGGTCACTATGTACCTTGTTCTTCTGGTCCTGCTTCCTTCACTCTCCCTCAGGTCATGCGTTTCGAGGCTTCTTGGTCTTCATCATACTTGTGACACAGCTAGGTAAGCATCTGAGGCTGGATTTTGCAGTCTGGTCTTCCTGGCCAAAGACTCAGGGCTCTATCCATTGAGCCACTTAGCTAAGATAGAGGGGCCTGCTTCAGTCCATCACATGCGTGAGGCACAACTTGGTTGGTAATTCTCCAGTCAATGGGCATCTCTTTTGTTTTCAGTTCCATGCAAAGGATGGATGGAAGATGAGTGGTGGTGTGCAGAGGATATCCAAGATGAAAGTAGGTAGGATGAACAAAGGCAGGAAATTCTAGGAAGTGTTCAGGGAATGGTCAGTAGCTGGATTTTAGCTGGGGTGGAGAGTACATTAAGTAGAATGGGGCAGGAAATGGACCAAGTGTAGAGGAGCACTTAGGTCAGAAGTTTCTATTTGATTTGGTACTCAATTGTGAACCCTTGGAGGTCTGGAAGGTGGGGGAGGCCATGCTCGAAACTCTAAGAATGCTTTATCCAACAGTCATCGGACTGATGGATTAGAATGATGAGAGGCTGGAGACAGAGACCAGTCAGAAGGTTACTGTGGCAATGTAGTAGAGCAATAATGAGAGCTTGACCTAGGGTAACAGTAGTGGAAATGAGAGAGGGGTTCTTTTGAAAGGGCATTTGAGAAGCAGACCCTACAGAATAGAAGAAGGATGATAGAAAAGGAATCCATGTAAAAATGGTGATTTATTCCATGGCAGAGGTGGGGGGGGGCACTTGAGGAAGAGTGAATCTTTTAAACTTACTAAGGGCCCACAGCAAGTCAGACCTGTGACAGACACTAGGAAGAGAATGATGAAATAAAGTGGAGACCTTGTCCTCAAGGTACGTACAGTCTCAGAGAGAGGAAAAACACATACACTACTCAATGTGACATAAGCCAGAAGGAGATGAGGGTGAAGGAAATCAAGGCAAAGGCCTGTGAGAAATCTGAAGGGAGTGAGAAAACATTTAGCCAATGGGAAAAATGGACAAGGTCACAGCAGAGGAGGAACGAGAAGTAAAGGTGCTATGAGGAATGTGAGCTTCTGGCAGGAGGCACAGACTGAGCCAAGGGTTCAAGCCATGAAAAGAGGAAGGAAGGTGAGGAGCAGTACTGTGATGCCGCTTATCATCATCAGGGTAGACGATTGGCTTAGTCCGAGATGTTTGGGGTTTGAGGTGTTAAGCAAGATGGCGGACAAAGAGCTTTACAAGTAATATCTCATTTTATCCTTACAGCAACCATGTGAGGTAAGGACTATTATTATTCCCATTTTACAGATGAGAAAACTGAGGCCCAGCATGCTTCTTTGACTTGCCCAAGGTCACACTACAAGGCGACCGAGCTGTGAATGGAGCCCAGTGCTGCCTCTTGGCTTTGCCTCAGACAGACCACATTGAGAAAAATCTGTGTGGACAAAGAAAATCGCAAGGCAGATGCATAGAGTAAGAACATTTCTACTAGTGTACATGGTGAGAGCTATCTCCTTTGGGGTGTTGGTGGATCCCACCTCAGAAGACCCCAGACTACAAAAGCTCCAAGCATCCTGTCCAGAAGCAGGGCTCCTTCTGGCACTAAGCATCAGTTCTGGAATTCAGATGGCGGACGATTACAAGGGTCCAATCTTAGTTGAACTCAAGTGGCAGTAAATTCTGCTTCCATGAAAGAATCCAGAAACAACTACAGATGGAGAAATCTAGGGATGTCTCCAAAGCCCACTTCTACTAAGGCAATGAGAATGCCTGGTGTGGGGGAAATCCCTTTTTACTTGCATAAAGCTCTACCCCAAGCACTAGATCTGATTGCTGGGAGGGCCAAAGCCCCTGAGCCACTGTCTTCCACACCCTGTGTCACCAGGACATTTCTGGATTATCTTTCCTGATGCTCTGCTCTGTGGAAGAGGAAGCCTGCCTGGCGAGGGCCAGAGGAGATGCAGGTTTCAAGTGATGCTGAAGAAATCTCTTGGTTTGAATCTGAGCTCTAAAAGACTCAGCTTTGTCTCATCTACTTCTGAGCTGCTCTGAGATATCAGAGAAATCAAACTCAAATCAGGAGGGATCCTGGTTTGTTTGTTTTTTTAAACCATCACCACAGAGCTGGAAAGGGCTTCACAGGCCATCCCTACCCACGACTGAAGAAGAATAAGCTTTCTGACGTTCCCAACATGTGGGTCATCACACCTTGCTTGAAGTTCCCCAGTGAGGGAAAATCCCTTGCCAAGTGAGGCTGGTATTCCTTTGGGACAGTCAGAATGGTTAGTGAGACTACCTCTGCCCCTTTGGGACAGAGTGGTCAGTGAGGCAGCCCCTGCCTCTTTGGGACAGAGTGGTCAGTGAGGCTGCCCACACCCCTTTGGGACAGTCACAATGATCAGTGAGGCTGCCTCTGCCCTTTGGGACAGAGTGGTCAGTGAGGCCGCTCTTGCCTCTTTGGAATAGGTGGAAGGGTCAGTGAGGCCACCCACGTCCCTTTGGGACAGAGTGATCAGTGAGGTCTCCCCTCATTGCCAGATGTGGAGCATGGTGAAATGGGGGCAGACACCCCCATAAGTGCCAAGTGTCTAGGGCCTGCTACTAGCTCCACCAGAGGGGCTCCCCACAGAAGAGGTATGATGAGGCAACTTTCATATTCACGGATGCTGCTGGTGCTGCCATTCCCCTACCATCCTGGGGCTGCTCCTGGCCTGATGCCCCTGCTGCCTGTACCCTGGGCACAAGGGGGTATATGATCACTGCTTTCATTTGGGAGACAGAAGTGGCCCAACCTCACTGAGAACTCAGGGCCCCCATCTCTGTGGCTGACACATCATCCCCTTGGTTGCCTCTCTCCACACTGGGTCCCCAAGGAGTACTTTGAAGGATGGTTAGAAAAAGGGGAAGATGTTATACTTGAACTGTGGAAAAAAGTAATGTGTTTGGGGTCACTTGATCTCTGCTCAGTCAGTGGTCTGGACATCTTTAAGGAAGTGATACATTACTGCATTATCAGCACAGACTTGAACTCCCCCAGATGTCAACACATTCTCCAGAGATTGTCTCTGGATTGGAGCAGTGGTTCATAAACCTTTTTTAGGCTGCAAAGCACACCAGCAGAGTCCAAGGCCCCACTTGGGCCCACTAGCTGCTGTCAGAAAGGTGGCTGTACTTCTCATAGACAGGAACATGTAATTTATAACTGGAAGGACCCGAGAGACCACTGAGTCCTAGCATTTCACAGACGAGGAAGGGGAGGCTGAGACAAATGAAGTGACCTGCTTTGAATCACATCGGTGGCAAAGAGCAGAGCTGGGGTTTGAAGGTGGCCCTCTGACCGCATGGGGCTCCTGCTTATCTAAACACCAAACGGCAGCTCAGCCTCAGACGGCTTTCATTGTAACAACAGGTATCTCTACTCCACAGGAACAACTGTCCTTGAAACTCCCATAATGCTTCTTGCTTCTGTTCCCTGGGATTCCAGACCATAGCCTCCAAGTTGGAAGATTAGAGGCCCTTGGGACCGAGGGAAGGAGTACAGAGCCTGCACTCAAACCCAGGTCTCAGCCTCCACATCAAGCACTCTCCCCAACCACTGTGCAATGGGAAAACTCATATACTGTCTCATTCGAGGAGTTCACTTATCAGGGTAAGAAGCATCTATTCAGTGTCCACTAATGTTCCAGGTGCCGCGCAGAGCACTGAAGAAACAAAGAAAGCCAGCACCAGAACCTACCCTCAACATGCAGACAAACAACCATGTCCACACAAGCTCTTCATGGGCTAAACTGGAGATGATTTCAGAGGGAAGGCCCTAACACTGCAGAGGACTGGGAAGGGCTTTAGCTGAGTCCTGAAGGGACCCAAGGCTGCCAGGAGCTGGAGGTGAGGAGGGAAAGAATTCCAAGCATGGCGGACAGCCAGGGGAAATTCAGAGAATCAGGAGATGGAAAGTCCTGGGCTAGGAACATCACAGAGGCCAGTGGCACTGGGAGGCAGAGTGCATACAATGATCATGAGGAGGACTGTGGCCAGCACTGTGCTAAGTGCTTTACAAACACCATCTCATTTGATGCTGACAACAGCCCCGGAAGTGCTACGACTATGCCCATTTTATAGCTGAGGAAACTGAGGGAGGCAGGTGAAATGAATCACCCTGGGTTATCCAGCTAGGCAGTGTCTGAGGCTGAATTTGAACTCTGGCTGATTCTAGGTCCAGTGTTCTATCTGCTGAGCTGCTAAGAAAGGTAGGAAGGGACCAGGTTATAAAGGACTTTGAACACCAAACAGAAGATTTTGAATTTGATCCTATAGGCAATAAGAAACTACTTTAAAAAGAAAAGATTTTCTAAGGGAGTGGGTGAGATGTCTGCTTTAGGAAGATTGCTTTGATAGCTGAGTACAGGGTGGACTGGAGTGGGAGAGACCTAAGATGGGGACCCTGACCTAAAGGCCAATGCAAGACTCTAGGGCAAAGAAGGGCTGGGCCCAGGCGGTGGGAGAGTTTGCAAAGGCAGGACTTGGGAGCAGATTGGCCATGGAAGGGTGACAGGGAGGAATTGAGGACTGTGAGCCTGAAGGCCTGGGAGGATATAGGTACTCTCAACAATTACAGGGAAGTCAGGCAAAGAGGAAGATCTGGGGGAAAGACAAGCACTCCAGTTTTGGACATGTGAGTGCAAAACGTCCACAGGACATCCAGGTGGAGATGACAGACTGGAGATTAACACAGGGGTTAGAGCTGGGTAAGGAGGTCTGAGAAAGGATAAAGGAATCCATGGAACTGGAGATAAGGAGACCACCAAGTAAAACAGTCTAGACTAGACTCTGGGTAGGGTCCTATGGGCATGCCCCAGAGGGTAGTTCTGTTCTACAGATGCTGAGACAAAGTCAGCCATGATGTGATGATGATGCATGCCCTGCCACCACAGAGGTGACATGTTAACCCAGGAGGCAGAGACAGAGGAATTCATGCCTGCTTGACTCCATGTCCAGTCCTCTATATATCTATCATTCCATGCTACCATAAATGTCTACTGGCCTGAGGGAAAAGCACCATGGCACTGGACCGTTGTCATCTGTCCAGAGCTGATGGAGTGAAGCATAGACACTGCACTGAGGGATTCAGGAGAGGGTGTGTTAGTTGGGGTATCAGGCAAGTCTGGCCACAAAGCTCAGAAGAGAAAGCAGGGATCTCTAGATTTGCAGTGCCTGGGCCACCCTGCAAGTAAAGAGAAATTGCAAAGAAACATGCTCTTGCCTTTTTAATTCACACAAGGGAGCACAGTTATGGATGCTGTTATCCCTTCCTTTCACCCACCTCGCCTCCATCAAGGCAGCCCTGAAGATCTGGAAATGCTTTGCAGTCATCCCTCTCAACTTCTCACCCCATCTCTGGGAGAGGACAGGGGCCCCATGGGGCCTGACAGTCAAGCTAGGAAAAGCAAGTCACCAGGTCCTTTGTTCAAGGTCATGTAACATATCAGTATCAAGGCCAGGAATAGGCGTTAGGTCTCCTGACTCCCAATTCCATGTCATCTCCTGAAAACTCCTGTAGGGCCCCCCAGCAAGACCTTTTTGGCATCTGAGGCCTCACTACTCATGAAGGCCGGGCCCATGTGTGACCCAGCAGGATCCTCCCCTCCCCTCCCAGCTCTGTTAGTGGGCATCCCAAGACCAATGAACTCTTAAAGTAAGGGTTCAGAATGGCTTCCAGCTGCCTCTTTCTGCTGATCCATCAGGAACAGATCCTGAGAGCTGTTCAAGTCTCAAGATAATTCTCAAAATAATTACAGGTGGCCAAAGCCCATTTTCTCCTTCTTCCATTGGCTATTGAGCACAAAACCTCAAAGTGTGGAAAGAGCCCCTAGGAATTAGCTAAAGAGAATACTGTCAGTTCACACCATTCCCCACCTGGGACAATTCTTTGTGCAGAGATGACTTGTGCTTCCTGAGTGAGAAACCCAGCTAGCTCACACTCCCTGTCACCCATTATGGTTCCCACCTCCACCTTCTCAATGAACTCTTTGAGATGGGAATCACAAAGGCCCAGACACAGGGATGGCTCCAGTACAGTGAATGAGCAGTTACTCCGAGAAGAGAGAACCCAAGAGGATGAGGTCGCTTGGTGGAGGATTCAAAAAGGAAGCCATCACCAGTGACTATAAATACTAGCTTGGATATATACTGTATCTGGCAAGTCCAGCTTTTTACTGGAAGTGGTTTTTCCACTGAGGGTAAAATGAAATTAAATGATTATTAAATAAAAGTAAGATTTTTCCATATGAGCAAATTGGCAGTTAAGCAAGGCAGGAGCGTTCCCAGTCTTAAATTTCCTCTTATCCAGTAACCTTTACTAGCTTTGGGAGTGGAGGCAATGAGAGAAATGTGGTACATCTTAGAGGAAGCAAAGACTGAGTGCTCTCTGTTTCTTTTAGCTGGGCGCAGATTTCTTGGCCGAGCCACGGTAAGTATCTCAGCTCCTGTGTCTATCAATAATAAAAAATTCCAGCTCCTTTTCCAAGGAGGCAAAGAGGGTTAAAGATTGCTTCTCTCAAGTTAGAGATTCACATCTCTTGTTTGTAAGGCAGGTGCGCCTTTGCGATGGAAATGCACGGTGTTTACATCAGGCTGTAGGTGCACAAACTGGGGACTAACTGGTCTACAGGGAATGTCGCCAGCTTAAGCTAAAAAAAGCCCTCTATATCTCGGGATGATTTTGTTGTACAAAAGCTGCTGCCCAAGAGCCTTTCAGGAGATCTGATGCAATGTCCTTTTCTAGTGGCTGTATAATCCGGTCCATTCAACTTCGAAAGAAAGTTAAGTATGCAGGAAGTAGACAACCGTTGGGCACAAGGAAGAGAAAACAGCTTCACCTCCCTGAAGAGGAAACCGTCCTGAAGGGACGACAATTCTCTAAAGGGCCCAGGGAAAAAACGAGTCCTTCTCTCTCCAAGGAGGAGAGTTCTGTGTCTCCCACAGCTGTGGGCTGGAGGTGCCCAGAACGCTTGGAGGTGGGCTGGCGTTCATAAACAGTGTGAGGTGAAGGAGAGGAAGAAGAACAGAGGGGAAAGAAAGAAGACCAAAGTGTCAGCATGGAGTTTAAAGAGATGAGCCAGACTTTGGGGAGAGGGGATGGGAGAAGCGCCATCCTCCATACTGACAACAATAATTCTCCTTCCCAATCATTCACCAACACATTTTAAATACGGTTTCCTCTCCCTCCTCCAATATCCTTATCCCTCTTCTCTGCCTATTCACTTCTCACCCATTCTTGAAGATCCAAGGCCCATTTCCTCCAGGAAGACCTTTGTAACTCCTCTGGCCTCACTACCCTTCCTGACCCCTGAATGACCATACAGTTTGGTCTTTGGCTGTCAGTCTCCAAGTGCTTCATGTGGGTAACTCCCAAGGAGGACATAAGTTCCTCAAGAGCAGGGATCATGTTATAGACAGCCTAGGAAGACAAGACGTATAAAATAAATACTTGCTGGAATGCCTGAAACAGATAGGCAGAGCTGGAAGGGACCTCAGGGGTCATCTGGTCCAGTCCCCTCATTTTTACAGATGAGGAAACTGAGACCCAAGGGGGTTGAATGGCTATGTTATAATTTAAAGTCAAATACCGGCTTGCCTAATATTCAGTCCTAGAAGAATATAAATCATTAATAATTCAAAAGTGAATGGAGTACTTTATGAGTAAGCCCTCTATGCTAGTCCTTCTCAGGATTTCACATTAATCCAAGAATGAACTTGAGAGCCATAATGGTATAAATCCTTTTGTGCATGTGAAGTTGTGTCCCAACCCTACAATAATTGACCTACGCTGTATGTAAAGATGAAAGCACATGTACCAGAGATGGGAATTGCTGCTTGAGCTATCAAATCCATGTTGCAAAGATTTAATTAACATTCAGAACAATGTCCTAGCAAAAATAGTTTAACCTTCAGATTCTGCCTCACTGCTCTCCTCAAGAAGAAGCAGAAGTTGAAAATAGAAGGGAGAGCACAGAGCCTGCACCTCAAACTTGCTTCCTTCCCAGAGGATGAACAATTTGGGAAGGAGGTTTGGGTGCCTCTCCAATGGAATCTAATGGGTACCCATCATGTCCTGTGGACCCATTACTGGAGTCACACCATTAAAGGTTAGGATAGCTAACTGAAGCTTAGGCAAATATCTCTGAACTTTAGCAGGATTATTATTCTCTGTTTAATGTTCTGCAGTTCAGAAGTTAAAGGCACTTTGAAGGTGCCCTAGTGCAAAATCAGTATGGTTTTGAAAGACCCTAGAATGACTTGGCCAGACATCGGCAGCTCAGGGAGTGCTAGGAGCTTCCAAGAGCTCTGTCTGTCCAGGACCTGCTGACTTTGAGGCGCAGCCTAGACGGTCACTCCTCAACCCTTCCCTCCCAGTGCTCTCCTTGTGGTACCAGGTTCCACAGTGACACAGGAAGAGGCCACAACTCAAAGACACCATCACTCAGCGGCCAAAATTATTTAGAGTTTTGTCCCCTTCTCCCTGCCAAAAGGAGAAGGAGCAGGAAAAAAGACAACAGAGAACGGAGGGGCATGGAGAAGCCTGGTCCTGGAGGCCAACCCTGGCTCGAGTCCTTGCCAGTCTGTGTCCAGGGTCAGCATCTCACGCACACACACACTGCTCTCCACAGGGCCCACAAACCCATTCCAAGCGACCACACATGCTCCCGGGAGCGCAGCACTTCTGGGGATGTGTGTCATTCTCCAGAACAGACATTTTCCTCTTTTCCTCAAACCCAAGTTGCCTTAGAGGTTGAGGTGATGAAATGAAGAAGAAAAAACAAGACTCCTCTCCACCCCAGAAACTCGTAAGCCAAACCTCCCAGCTGCCAGTCTTACATCATCGTGGTGTTAACAAGCCAAAAGCCCTGGCACTACCACCAAGCCCACTGGTGGGAAGCTCTGGACTGTGGGAATGGATCTGGGAGCTTGCTGAGAAGAGACCCATGGGTAAGAGAACCCACAGCCCCGCCTAGGGCTCCCAAACAAATATGAAGTTGACACATGTCTCTGAGACGCGGTTTGAATTCTCAACCCTTGGTGGGTCTACAGAGTCGCGATTTTCTGTTTCCCGCCCAAGAGTGCTTTCCAGAAGTGTCATCAGATGACGGATGACACCACCCATCCGTGAGGATGCAGGGGTGGCTCGGGCCATCCATTATAGGTTCAAAGCTGTTCCGGCATGAATCGAGTCCCAGTGGTGAGGAGATCATCGATACAAGGGGTCCTACAGCTTTAAGAACTACTCTGGGCATCTCCAAGTTTTCAGAATGCAAACTATGTCAGCCCTGAGACCAAGAGGCACTGCATCATCATGGCAGGAGAAACAAAGCCAGCCCCCTTTTTTTAACAGACAAAAAAATGATTGTTTTAATAAGGAGAGAGACATCAGTCATTGACTCTCCCTTCATTCACCCTTCTCTGCAACCCCATCCATCTTCAGAGCTAAGAGATGACAGAGCCCAGTTCATTCCTCCCCTCCCCTTCATTCTGGCCCTGGCTGCCCACCCCAAAATCGCCCAGGCCTCTTGACTTGCCCATTTCAGTTCAGAATGAGCACTTCCCCAAACCTGCCCTTTCTCCTAGATCAGGCTGCCAAGCTTCTGCAATGTGCGAGGACCTGCTCTGCTCCAGGCATTGCCGAGGGGCACCTCATGACCCAGGCGAAACAGGTAGGGCACTGCCCAATCACCTTCCTAAACGGTCACTTTGTCACTCATGGCTGATAAATGCCTGAGACTAGGGAGGTGTAAGGGGGCAGGAGGCCAAACCAACAACCCCAAATGCAAATCCCTTCACTCTCCTGAAACATTTCTCCCGGCATTATCTGTGAACAAAAGTTCTCGAGGCAGGCGGTCTTTGCATCACTGCCTTCACTGTTAACAACACCTGCTCAGTGTCAGCTTGCAGGGTTGTGGCGTTATCTTTCTGCTGTGTCTGCAGAAGCTAACTCCAGCACAATGGGGCCCAGCGCTTGGGGGTCACTGGAGTCCCTCTTCTCTCTGGGTCTCTCCTCCCACTCTCTGCCTCCCCCTCCACCACAGCAAAGGACCCCAGATAGCTAAATAAAAGAGGTGGCCTCAAACACAGGGAAAAACCCTTAGGTCTCCAGCATGAATCGCCACCACCAATCCCCCTCCTTCCCCTCCCCTTTTCCTTAAGACCTGATGGTCTTCAGTCACACATCTTAAAAGAAAAACCAAAAAGAAAAACACAAAGACCTACTTGTCTCAAGTCGATGAAGGCCAACGGCAGCGTGTCCTCCTGGAAGCCAGGCACCGGGCCGGATCTGGCAAACTCTGTGGGAAAGAAAAGAGGATGAAAAGCGCCTTTAACTAACCATGGACAGGGAGATTGGCAGACGGATGACGGGGAAGACAAGAGAGGCTGGGGGAGAGGAGGCCCAAGCTTCTAAGAAGCCATGTCTCTTGCCCTTCAGCTTCTTTGTTCACCCTTCAAAATTCGTGTCATCAAAACACCATTAATTCCAGCGTCCTGACAGCAAGGAGACTGTACTGATTCGACCTGAGCGTTATTCCCATGAGCCGCGCTGGGCTTCAGAGTATTTGTTTGGTGAATGGACAAACAACTTGCAAAAGAGAAGGGAGGGGGAGAAGAAAAAGAAGTTTTTCCTCACAACACAATCAAATCTTCAGCTGTGAAACTCTTTTCAGTTCCAAAAGCTATTTATATTTTAGGTCGCTCAAGGAATTTTCTAATTTCACGCCTGTCACCTCATCCCCCAAGCATTTATCAAAAAATATTCCCTACCATATCATTAATTATGCCCTCACTGATTATTTGTATTATCTCATGGGTGTGTGATTGCCAGCAGGTGCGTGTGTGCAAATACACACATAAACACATAGCAACAACTATCCCAATTCCACACTCAATTTTTCAGCATAAGACCACTTGTAGATATGAAAAGGCCTACTGGAACACCCTTCACCCCGAAAGCAAAGAGAACATTTGCAAATTTCAAGCCTTCTGTACCCCAACCTCAAATTTGTACATCACAGGCCCTCCCTGAAAGTCTCTCTTCTCTTCCTTCCACTCCCAACTGGTTTCAATTCAAAGACACCACGTACAGTTGAGATGCCATTTACAGGAGCGCCTTGGGTACACGCTCACTTTATGGCTCTGGCGTCCAAGTCGTTAACAAGAAGATAATGACACGGGGCTGTGGGGACATATACAAGTCTCGGAGAAGAATGTCAAGTTTTATTGCCCAAGTCCTGTTACATACGAAATCAAAAGGTCTTGCTTAGGCCCACAAACATTAGCAAAATCAAGGGTTAAGATGGCAACTCTATCTTCATTGCATGGTGGGATGCAGAGATTTAAAAGGCATTTACTTTTAATTCTTGAGAAATATTTAGGAATATTTCCATGCAAAATACGATAGAAAGTTGGGTAAAGTTACACAATTGCATACAACATTTATGAAAGAAAGATGTCTATTATAAAGGCAAATAAATCCTCAAGGCAAATTATCCTCAGGAAGGGTAACACCTGTAACATCACTTACAGACTAGTTTTATGATCCTTTCAAATTGTTCAAGCTTGAAAATGAAAGATCTTTATGAAGACCTTTCACATACAGAGAGAACAGATACACATCTTTCAGTGCGTTCACGATCTCAAGTCAATATCATTCTTAAGATGAGGTGCCCAGATAATGTAAATATGGTCTGATCAAGGAAGAGAATCTTCTAGATCTCCATCTAGACACCAGCCTTCTCTGAATGCATTCTAAGATCACATGAGCCTGCTTGGTGAGATAACTTGGTGAGATAACTCACCTTGAGCTTAAAGTCCACTAAAACGACTAGGCTTTTTGGCGATGAAATGGTATCTTGTCACACCTCCCTTGTGATTGAGCTTGAGTTCACAATTCACTCACAAAACCCTCTCATTGGACACGCGCGCGCACACACACACACTCTCATCACTTTATGTTGTCAGACTACGTGCAGTCTTGATTGCACAATCTCATTCCCATGCATCAGTCTACCCAACAGGATGCCCAGACTAGCCATGACTTCATTCCTCGCCAGGCTGTACTCCTGACTCGTCTGACTCTGTATGTCTTCCTCTCCCCTCCATCTTCAGCTTCTTTTTATGTAAATTCCTTGAAGATGAATCGTCCAGCTGATTTTACTTTTATATCCTGTACAGCATCTAGTATAAGCCTAGCATATTCATTTATTCATCCAGTTAAAACTTTATTAAATCTCTAGTGTTAGGAACTGGGCTAGGGGCTGCAGATACAAACAACTATACACCAAAGGTACCCAAACTGAAGTGGCTAAAATTCTCTCTCAAATCTTGTGTTCATCATATCAGTCAACAATCACACAACTACAGTGGCTGGAGGGCTTGGGCTAGAGAACAAGAAGTGGTCAGATGGGGACTGGGCTGGGAGCATGGCCACCCATTAAGGAGAGAATCGGCTGGTCAGGGCACAGAGGAAGCTCACAGGGACGATCGGTGGAAGCAGCATCCAGCTTGGTGAGAGCCAACAAGGATGCCAAAACGATCAAGAAAAGGAAAGGAGATGGGAAGCAGCATCACACAGTGGCAAGAGGGCTGGGTTTGCAGTCAGAAGACTTGAATGCACAGACTGTTTTTTATCTTTCTCTGTATCCCCAACACTTAGCACAGAGCTTGGTCCATTACAGCAGGCATTCAATGAATGATTACTGACATGGTAAGTACTTGATAAATGCCTCTTGGGCTGACATATCAACCTTGTTCAGACTTCCACAGGCACACCTTGTCTTTCTCTGACTGTGAGCTTCTTGAGGGTACGGATTCTGGCTTTGGTCTCTGTACACTCAGTGCCACACATAGTGTTTGGCTTATAGCAGATAATTATTAAGCACTGGCTGATTGAGATGAATTCACAGAATCACAGAATCTCAGAGTTAGAAAGGATCTGAGTTAGCATCTATTTCAGCCTCTGTCTGATGCAGGAAGAAGTCCTAACCAATGTTCATCCTCACTAAGCTCTCTCTCTACATCATGCAGCTGCCTTCTGCCATTTTCAGACAAGTCTAATTATAAGGAAACATGTCCTCATGTTGTCAGTGGTTTCATCTTCTCAAGCATGAGTTCATCTCCATCAATGCCTCAGTCAAATATTGGCCAAGGGTTTTAGCACCATACCAGAACTTCATGACAACCAAGAGCCCTAAGGATTGTACCCATGGAGTGGATGAGAAGAGTGAGGTCCCCATCACACGCCCACTGGTCAGGTCTTCTTGACTCCATCAGGGATGCCATCTGCTTCCACCAGCATGCCTCTCTTTACGCAATATCAGTGACTTTCTAAGCCAGGGATAAAGAAGGCAGTCATAGGCCAAGAGGTCAGATGCAAAAGAGGCTAACACATCCTTGTCCAAGATGGCACCTCATTATGCCCAAAGCTTTGGGCCCGGCTCAAAGTGCAATCTCTCATGAGCCTTTCAGATGTCAGCTCATGCCCATTTCACATGACTAATGGCAAATGAGCCCCCTCACAGAAAAGACAGGAAGAATTTCTGCTCTGCTGGTTCTAACTCAGCAGGGCTGGGCTGCACATGTCTACACTAGGGCTGCTCCTAGTTGGTGAGAGAGAATTTGCAAGGCTGAGCAGAACTAGGAAAGGGACTTAAGGACAAGCAGCATGAAGCAGTGAAGGGGTCAGTCACAAATAGACCATGACTTAGGAACAGCCCAAGACAAACCAAGTGGCCCATAGGGCTTTAACTGAAGCAAAGGCAATGAGAACCCAGGGACAAATTCCATCAAACAACAGTTATATGACGAAGGTCATCAGCATTCAACCTGCCCGGAGAAGAATGCCAGGCTCATATCAGACTGCCGTCGGATCCCACGAGAGGGGTACTGCCAGCAGCATCAAGTCTAGGGCCCAAGAACCACAAGCTCTGGCTTAAATGTCACCGGATGAGGGCTGACCTCGACAGGGGCTGGCAGGCAGAATCAGCAACGCTCATTTGTATGTCTCATACGTAATCCCACTAGGAGCACTGGTCTATTTCCAAAAGCAAACTTACCGAGGTTTTTGGGGATGACAAATCAGGAAATGAGACTGTTCTTTTTAAAGAACAAAGCTCTTCTCCTTCAACTTTAATCCCCTGAATCAGATTTCAGTTTGATTTTCTTCAAACAAGCAGAACCCTGCAATGACCTCAGCCATCAGCTCCCCAGCTGAACTTTTTCCACTCTTAGGCTAGTAGCAAGACAGAGAAAGCCACCTACAGTCTGTCCCCAGAGCAGACAATCAACAGCAAATAGAGGGAATGAGAGTGTGGCTGACTATAGAGAGTCCTCAGCCAGGCCTTGTGGTCAGGCCAAAAAAGTAATGGCTTTGCAAGGCATACCCACCAAGGCCACCCAGGGCTGGGGAGGGGGAGCCCAACCTCTTTTCCAAATTAGATCTCCAATGAAAGGAGTGAGAAATAGGAACCCAAGTCTGTCATAATGCTCACAGCTGAGAAGGGAGACTTTAGGAATTCCAACCATAAAAGAGGAGAGGACATGAGGAATGTATTTTTGCATGATACAGAGTTGGAAATCCACAGTCCTACATCTAAACAGCTCTATATGACAAATGTTCATGAAGAGCCTACTGTGTGCAGGACAATCTGAGGCACACACGTATAGTGAGGGCAAAAGATCAAGTACAAGATGCACAGGAAAACAGAAGGGGGGAAAGGGCGCATTTTATCCCAGTCTTACCAATAAGGACATTCCTATGCCCCCAATAGCTTTGCTCTCCTTCACACCACCAGCTCTCATCAACTCTCTAAAAATGGGTGCTCCTGGTCTCCAGGGCATTGGGAGAGAAAGCTGGGATGATCTGGGACAGGCCATCCTGTTACTGCAGAAACAGTCCTAAGTGCGTGTCCTCCTGCCGGTGAGTGACGGCTGTCACCTTCATGCAGAAAGAATGGGATCCCCCGCTCTATGTTATTAGTGGACACTATTATTCTCCCATTCTTCTCATCTTTTTGATGACGTTCAGATAGAAATGATCCTGGGACAAGTCATTATTATCTTGTAATTGTTCTTTTACATTTACTATTCTGTGGACATGGGTAGATAAAATAACTTGCCAAAGAACTGGAATAAAAGCCAGGGGATCTAAAGCTCCTCCTCTGGAGGCTCAATGAAGCATTCTCAGCACAAATCCAGCTACAGACAGAACAGCAGGAATGATAGGTACTTGATTCTGGTCTCTTCTGCCAGGTGGATTCTGAGACCTTTTCATTCCGTGGAACATAAAGATAATAAGTGTTTGGATCTGCAACATCTACTGAAAACGCTGTTCTTAGACGGTGATAGATCAGGGCTCCGTTCGGGTGGGTGTGCGCAGCAGCTTGGTCTGGGTGGGTGCTCTGGGCCCAGGACAGTTTATCACTGACTTCTCAAGGATATTTTGAGATCTTTGTATGTAGTATGGAGATCTGCCTTTTTTGAAACCTGACACGATGAAAATGAGCAGCACAGTATTATGTAATTGATGAATGAAAAAGCATTGACTGTGGCAGGCACCGTACTAGGCAGTGGAGACAGAAATCCAGAAGACAGATCATCCTTGTTCTCAGGAAGCTTCCAACTTAACAAGAGGAGGTAACACTCTAACATATAACACAAAGGGGAATGGTAGCCAGGAAGAGTTGGCAAGGCCCCAAGCATGGGGAGTGGAGCCGCTAGGCAGTCATATATATGCCATGGTCTTTCCAGAAGCAACAGTGATTTGACTTGCATACCCAGAACAAGAAGTGTGTGAGAGTGTGCATGTGGGGAGCTGGTGACACAGCAGGGCTAAGTTTGAGGATGTTTTGGGGGGTCAGGGCCAAGCTGCAGAGGGAGAGCACAGAAACAAATGATCACCCAGGCCATTGGATTGTGTCTGGCTAGGGCTCATGTGGTATTCTGTTTTTGCAGCCGGCAGTATGTTGCGGTTTCTACCATTTCCTCACACAATCCACATTGGTTACTAAATCCAGGCTCCTCCAGGACAAGCTAGCTCTCATTTCTGACCATGTCCTAAGCTGCCGTCATAAACTCCTCCTTTTCCATAAACAGATCCCCATGACTCAGGCGTCTGTTGGAAATCCCATCATGCATGTTGTCACCATCACTGCCGCTGTTGTCATCCTCATCACTATTATTCTGCAAACTAGAAATGATCACCAGGAGAGATCGATGAATGGATGACTCACTCTAATGGACCTGACATCAGACCTCCCCTGCTGGGAAGCGCTGGAGAAGGTAAAACTAGTTCTAGCAATCATGACGGGCAAAATGAGCTGGGCTGGTCCCAGGATGACAGATGTACAGTTTATCATGAGGCTTTTATTCAAAGTTTTTCCACACCAATAGGTTCTGTGATGCTTACGCCCCATCAGCACAGCCCACACTATAAAGAGGTATCCAAGTTGGAATGGGGATGTAGGAGTATGACACACATGACATGTAAAACACAACTTTTCCTTTCCTTCATCATCCCCTAATAGTTGTAAACGCTGAGTGTCGTGTGGGAAGGTAAGTGGCAGGTCTTTGACATTTGCTCATTTTCCACTCCCAGAGTTACTGGTACACTACGTTCCTTTTTGTAACTTTATACATCATTCTGATAAACCCTACTGACTGAAAACATTTTCTTAAGATACTTCAACAAGCTGGCAATATACTGCTGCAACTGAAGTAGCCCAAAGTCTCCATCATGAGAAAGACTGAAACAAAAACTGTCCATCCACCAGGTTAGTAAGGCTGTACAGGAAGTGCTACCAGTGTGGGAAGCTGGGGGCGGAGGGAGAGGTGACACCCAGCTCATAGCTTTCTACAAATACACTTTAATTTCCAGCTTCCATTTCATTTTATCCTCATTTCCCAACGCATGTCTCCTCTTCTTCCTTCCAGAGGGCCAGTCCTCATATGAGAGGGAAAACAAAAACAAAACCAAACCAGCCCAATAAAACTAACCAAAGCATTGAAAAAATATGACATTATATGCCACGTTCCATGTCTCCAGCCCCCTTTGGCATTCTAGGATCCCAAACCATCCCTCCACGCCCAACGCAGGACACTCCATCTCCCATCTCCATGCCTTTGGACGGGCCATTCCCCAAGCCACTGAGAATAAACAGCAATTGTTTCTGTTCTGGCCAGAAGCCCTGAGGGTCTTTCCCTCCCAGAGTGACTTTTTTTCTTTTGACTAGGTAAAAGAGGCCATTTTTTGCCTTATTTCTTACCTAGCCTTAATCACTGAATGGGTGTTGCCTCACACAAACTAAGACCTGGGAAATACCTTAGCTCAGAAAGGCCAAGGTCTCTTCCTACATCCAGGGCCATCTCCAGTAGTCTGGGTCTGTATCTTACCAATGGACCCATATGGCTCTGGAGGAAAAAGTGAGACTGATGGCTTTGCACAGCCCTGCCACCTAAATCCAATTCACTTGCAAGTCACAGTATCACCTTCCTGATGTCATGCTCCTCTCTGGGAATGAAGAACAAATGACAGCAACAATCCCCAAGCTGGAAATGCCCACCCTCCTCACTTCTGCCTCAATTAACCCCTCTCTTCCTAGAAGGTTCTGCTTGAGCCCCACCTTAGATGCGAAGACTTTGCAGATGCCCTCGGCTGCTCCACCCCCGCTTCTTCAATCACCTTACAATTTGTTACTTTGTATTTATTCTCATTTTTTCTGGATGAGTTTACACATGTCCTTGTTTTCTCTCTCTCCCATTAGGCCACAAGCTCCCGAGAAAGTCGGGACCGCTTTGTATCTCTGGAGCTCAGCCCAATGGCTGGCACATATTAGGTGCTTAATAAATGCTGATTGAGTGACTGGCCATACTGTCTCCCTGGATGTTTCAGACTGTTGTGGTGAGGATGAGGACTTTCCTTGTAACAACTAGCAGACAGCCGCATCGTGATCCCCATTTTACTGAGGACAGTAGCGAGGAGAGGGGCAGTGATTTGTCCACAGTCACAAAGCTAGAAAGACTGAATAAGAATCAGAATCCATGTCTGCTAAATCCCAGTCCAGGGTTCTTTCCACTGGTGTATGATGCTCACTGTGCTCATTCTACTGTTTGCCTTAAATGTTCTCACTGCTAGAGAGGCAGATGAGGAAGAAAAGTCACAGCCCAAGAGCTGAAAATCTGCTGAGCACTTGTTTACACGCCAAGATCATGTCAGGTCACATGCATCTTCATGGGACTGAGACAAATAAGAGGCGGTGTTGGTGCATTAGCTGAATGGTTTCCTGGCATCAGGCTCCCTGGAGCAGCTGGGGAGGGCCTGGGAAACACGGCTCCAGGGAGAGTCCCAGCTCCTTGCATCACTTTGCAGGGGCTCCTCTGACTAATTAAGTAGCAGAAGTGATGGGGCCCCAGAGATCCTGTGCAAGCTCTCTTGGTCAGAGGGCGGATGGCCACAGCAGAGGAACAGAACAGGAAGACTCTGAGGAAAAGGGTATACGGGTATTGCACAAAAATCACTCCTCCTTCTGCAGCTGAGGTGCGGCTCTGGTAAAAGATGCATAAACCCTGGTCACACTCTCTGGCATAGAGATGATGGAGACAAAGCAGAGCAGTCAAATGCAAACTCATTACCACTGCCACTAATTATTTTGTCAGCAATGCTCATAAAAAGATGGGTGGAGAAGGTTAGCATATTATTTAAATAAGGTTTATGGATTATTAGTGAAATTTACCTCTGTGTAAAATTACAGGGCCATGAGATCTGGACTTTTTAAACAAAGATAGATGTAGTTTTTTAATTGTTAAGAGGAGCTACCCAGGAGAAGGAAATGGCTGGAGAAGGAAATGGCAGATCGCTCTAGCACCTTTGCCAAGGAAACCCCAAACGGGGTCATGAAGAGTTGGACATGACTAAAAATGACTCCACCATCAGCACTAGCACCACCAGCACCACACAGACATCAATTAAGAAGTGTCAAGAAACTGAAAAGCTTAAGGAAGTAGGATTGGAGTTAGAAGAGGTCTTAGGAGGCATCCTTCATCCAAAGGAGAGCCACACAGGTATCCCAGAGGATAATAAGGATGCCCTCAGATCCACAGCCTCTTCAGGCCAGTCCATTTTGAGTTCATTCTAAGTGGGAGGGAGTTTTGTCTTACATGCCACCCAAATCTGCTTCAGTGTCCATTTAGTGTCTGATGTGTGGAAATGGTTCCTAACGGACTCTAGTCTTTGTGACAAAAACACAACCCAAGGTTTTCTGCCTGGTCTCTAACAGATCAGTGTTGTCCCTCCCTCCATCCAGGTCAGCTGCCGGGTATCCTGCTTCTGGCTAGAAGAGGAAAAACCCCATCCCACTGAGCACCAGACTTCCCCTTTCCAACAAGTTTCCAGCCTGACCTCCCGCCTCGGGGTAAGGGAGCAGCACCATGCCTTCATCTTGCCTCAACTGCCCTGACGTCAAATCCCAGGTTAACATGAAAATCTAACTTTTCTCAGCGATGAACAAACTCTCCCTCCCCATCATATCTTCCCCATTCTAGTGATTCTGAACCCCAGCAGTCATCATTCAAATCCTGTTTCTTATCCCCCACCGCACAGTTCCTTGTTCTCATTGCCCTCCACAACTCACTCTAAAGTTATCCATCCCTTCTACTGTGTTCTCAAGAACGGCTGCTTTTTAGGCAACAGATCTGTTTTTATCTTCAGTCTTTTCCTTTCCCACCCTTCCATGTTCTGGCTCTCACTGAAAGGCCTCCTGGGTCTTGCTTTCCATCACTGGGTCACTTTCAAGCACCACTCCTCCAATTCACCGGTGCACATCAGGGAACTGGAATACTCTTTGCTCCTCACTGTCCTTTCTTTGAGGTTTACTCTATCCTTATCCACCACCCAGTCAAAATCCTGGCAATTCTTGTCTAGAGATATCCAGGCAACTCCCCTTCTTTCCTCAAGGATGTCAGTTCCTGGCTCATAATCTTTCTCACCTCCCCAACACTCCTTTGAGGGGACTTCAACCTACATAGTGACCCTGTTTCACAGTTTCTCATCTTACTCATCTCCTATAACTGCTCCTCCACCCCACCACAGCATACAACCCCACAGTGATGCTCAGCCCCATGATCTTCCCATTCCCCATGAATATACCACTCCCCCCTCCACAAACACTGAAATGTCCTTATCTGATCTCATTCTATTGTCATTCCCTTTCTCCCTAGACCTTGAAATCCCAAGCCCTGCCCTTTGTTCCCACTTGAGCTCTAACCCCTCAGGCCCTCAATTCTTAACCAGGTCATCCTTCTGGCACCAGCCTTTCTCCATCTTGAGATGAATACACAGCCTCTTCTCAGATCTTTTCTCTCTCCAGCTACTTTGCCTCCTTATCATATCACCCACCTTACCCTGCCAATCTCAGCCTTGGATAGCAACTGCCATCTACTCCTGCCTTTGCTCCTGTATACCTACTGCTGATTGAAGCTAGAGACAATCATGAAATTACACATTTATGTTACATAATCTCAACTGGGCCCTCACTATGCCAAGGTAATCCTTTTACATCTCTCTAATGAACTCCCTATCCCATACCTGACAATGGCTCTTCCAGACTTTCTGATCCCTTCTCAAACTTATCTCATATTTTACTGAAAAAACTAAGGCCATTCACAGAGATATATCATGTAAAACACATTTATTAGGGGCCTTCTATGTACCAAACACTGTGCTAAGCAACTGAGGATACAAAGTAACAAAACAACAACAAAAGTCTGTCCCTGCCCTCAGGATCTAATATGCAAAGGAAAGCTTCCTTTTCCTCACCTCCTATTGCCCAGAATTCTTGGGGTGGTCCTTCTCCTTGTCCAAGGCTAACCCTTCTACAAGCATAAGTGATCATGCTATACCCAGTCTTCTACAGAGGTTGCCCTTTATCATCCATCTCACCCTGTCCTTTGTCTGCTTTCACATTGTCTACAAATGCGCTAGCATCTCCTCTAGTCTCAAAAAAAATCACTCGGTTCATTCACCCCATTGGCTACCATCCCTTTGTCTGAGGACTTTGGTGACTAACTTTGAGAAGGCCGCCATTCACTCTCACTTTCTTCTCGATTTTCTCTTAACTCTGGACACCATGGCTTCTCATCTCAGCACTGAACCCAAACTGCTTTCTCCAAAGTTACTAACAAGCTCTTTGTGGTCAAATCCTTTTCTCAGTCCTTATCCTTCCAACGTTTCTGCAGCCTCTGACACGGTCAGCCACCCTCTTCTCCTTGACATTCTTTTATCTGGATGAACCTGGCAGTCAGCAAACATTTACTGTTTACAATGCGCCAGGTGCTCCAGATTTTTTAAAAAACAAAAAGTCCTTCCCTCAGGGAGCTCATATTCTAGTGGGGGAGACACCAAAGAAGAGACATGAGAGGCGAGGGATTGTGGGTGTGGAAATCTACATACATGATGTCAGACTTTCTCAACATACTGGATAGTTTTGCTAAACTGGATTTTTGGTTTTCTGTTTTTTTGTTTCTACAAGGGATAGCTCTGGGAAGGAGGGTGGAGAATATATGGGAAAAGTAAATAATGTAGAAACAAGATATATTAACAAAAACTTCATTGAAATATTTTTTATTAAAAAAAGAAAAGCAGGAATGAGCCCATAGGAAATTTTTTGGGGAGGGAGCTAAATGCAATTTTGAGGTGCTCTAAGAGAAGCATCATGTTTGATGGTTTAACGAGCTACATGACCATGACAAGATCATGTCCAAAGCATTGTGCTCACTTTTGGGCGCCACATTTTAGTAAGGCCATTCCTAAGACAGAAGCCTCCCAAGGGTCTGTAACTAGGAGAGCGAAAAATGTCAAGGTCACACCCTACTTGGACCACATGAAGATGATGATGGCTTTAGGCTATGGAAGAAGAGACTGACTCTTCACGATACCATCTGAGGTTTTCTTGACAGAGAGGCTGGAGTGGTTTGCCATTTCCTTCTCCAACTTGTTTTACAGATGAGGAATCTGAAGCACAGGGTGATGTGACTTGCCCAGGACCACACAGTTAGTTAGTGTCTGTGGCCAGATTTGAACTCAGGAAGACAAGTCTTCCTAAATTCAGGGCCAGCGCTCTGTGCACTATGGTGCCACCTAGCTACCCATACTATGACTTTACTTTTATTCCCGTTAAATCTCAACTCACTGAATGTGGACAAATGTTCTAGACTGTTGAGATCTTTTTGAATTCTGACTTTGTAATTAAACATTTTGGCTCTTCTGCATAGCTTTACATCATTTTAAAATTTAATATGCCTGGCATTTATGCCTTCATCCAAATTACTGGTGAAAACGTGAATGTCTGTGTGTTCGTCCTTCATTGCCAAAGAAGACCATGCCATCAGAGAAATGATGACATGACTTGCGCTTGACTTTGAGTGAGGGAAGGCTGTGCAGGTCACCATCCTCACTTCTCCCCCAGAACCACCTGAATCCAGGGACCAGATATTCATCAGGATGACTGGAGATGACCCAGGATGAGGCAATTGGGGTTAAGTGACTTGCCCAAGGTCACACAGCTAGTGAGTGTCAAAAGTGTCTGAGGTGAGATTTGAACTCAGGTCCTCCTGACTCCTGCACGGGTGCTCTATCTAGCTGCCCCTAGAAAATGTGAATAGTACAAGGCCAAGGTATCTGCCACCAGCAAATTTCTGCTAAGGTAACTCTTTTTTTTATTGTTTTCTTTTACAACATAGCTGATACAGAAATATGTCCCCATCAAGGATGAGAGAGTGACAGAAGAGACAAAGAGAACCTGGGACTCAAAGCATTTCTAAATGATTGTTAAAATTTTGCATGTGATTGGGAAATATTTAATGAAATGAATAAAAGTGATATTTTTTAAAAGAACAGGTGATGCTAGGCTAACCTTATTGCTTTTAGAAAGACTTGCTACATTGCACATACATTAAGAAGTACTTTACAAAGTGTTCATGATGTTCTTGTGGATGAGAGTTAACTATATGGCTTCAATAACATTGTTCAATGTATTTGGAGTATATTCAAGGCCAACCAGAGGATAACAGGGCCTGGCATATGAAAGGTGTTTAATAAATGCCTTCTAAGTAGACTTGACAGATCCAAGTCTCATCTTGTGGGTGGAAATGGCAAAAGTTTTGCCTAGCCGGCCTGGAGAAAGGCAAAAGTCTCAAGATTTTTTCCCCCTGCGCTTCAGGAAAATGCGTGGCAATTTTAGCAGCACTCAGAGCAATGAGTTCAATAGTTTATTATTTAGGCCCTGGCAGGGTTTTAAATAAGACAAGGGTACTTTCAAAGCCAAGCAATATTGCTAACTATGCACATACAGGGTTCAATTAAAACATTAGGAAACAAGCAGCTTGCTGGGACAGGCTCGCAATTTTATTTTCAGAGGTCAGGAGCTGAGGAGAGAATTCATTTTTCTAGAGAACATAAATATTCTATCAGGAACTCAGCTTGGAGTAGTTGGCCTTTTTTTTAAAAAGACTTGAACAGAAACTCTGTCACTGAAACCTGAGCAGCCCTTAGGTAGGGACAAGAAATTGGCTGGAGAAACTTCAGACAGTGCTAGCGGAAGTGCTGGGCACTTTAACTACTAGGCCTCACTGAGGAAGAAGGAGATTAGTTAGTCTCCGAAGAGAATCCAGGTTTGTTTGAAAGAAAGGAAATGAGAAAGAATGGCTTTCTAAGGCATATTAGTAACTTCCCTCCAGGATAGGTCAGTGCTTTTGCAGAGATACCTTGAGAATCAGTAGGAGGTATGGGAGATGAATGGATATTTCAAGTATTATAAAGGACTCTTGTGTCTTACTAAGGTTATAGGGAAAACCCTACCACAATGTGCCTGCCTTAGGGGGAAAAGGGAAACCTCACACCACCAACCACCATGTAAAAGGTCTGCTCAGGGCCTGGCTTCACAGCTTGTTTCTTCCATCCAATGAGAAGCAGCTGGCAGATATGGCCAGAGTGGGCAAGGAGTATTAGCGCAAATGACTGGCCACCATTCAGAGGGTGTGGGAGGAGGCCTGAGGCCCTGGCAGCCTGTGGGTCCTGGGCAAGGTCTCCGGCAGGGCTTTATGAATCTAGGAATCTGGTACAAAGACCTGGATAACAGATCCCAATCTCTTCCTAGAGCATATTTGTCACCACATAAAAAAGTTACGCTGATTTCTTTTAAAACAGAAAAGAGGAGTCAGAAGAAAAGGGCAAAAGGAAGGAGAAGAGGAGAGGAGGAAGACAGACAGGCAAGCTGTGCCATCATCTTGAAAGAAATGAAGCTCGGAGGAGAAGCCTTCCCCCTCCTCCCTAGCCAAAGGCAGATCTACATAGCAGCCTCATCTGTAAGATTAGCACAAGCCATAGGCCTTCACAACAGCCCCAGGAAGGGATTGGGTTGGAAGGTAAGAAATGGGGATTTTCCCCAAGAGCTCTAAAAAGACAGAAATTTCAAGGGATCAATACCCCTGGAAGGGGGCACTGGAAGGAGGCAGGAAGGAGACAACTGGTTCATGTTTTGGGGAGCTCCCAGTCTGAGGAGAGACAAGAAACAGAAAATAATGATGTCTACATCCACGTTAAGTGCTTTAAACATGTTATGTCCTCTGGTCCTGTGAGGCACCAGCTCTCAGCGGCCAAAGCTAAGGGCCTTTCAGACATCTTAAATTGTAAATCCAGGATTTTAAAATTCAGAACTCATGGTGTTGCTCCCATAACCTCCCTCCTTGAGCCTTCCCTGTCACTGTCAGGGGCACCATCTTCCTCCCAATGCTCCAGGCTCCCAGCCTAGGAGTCAGCCTGGGCTCCTCACTATCTCTCACCCCTGCCCCCTCAATCCAAGCTATTGCCAAATTTACCTCTGGATTTCACCTCTGCAGCATCTCTCCAACCTGCCTCCTCCTCTCCTAACGCTGCCCCCACCTATGTGCAGGCCCGCATTATCTTATGCCTGGATGATTACAAGAGCTGGGGGGGTGGGGATTTTCTGTCTTCCCTCAAGTCTCTCCCCATTCCAGTCCATTCTCCATTCAGCCCACTGCAATGATTTTCCTTAAATACAGGTCCAATCATATCACTCCCCTGCTCACTAAATTCCAGTAGCTGCCTATTATCTCCAAGATCTAATCCAAAATTCTCTGTTTGGCATTCAAAGCTTTTCATCACTTGCCTTCTCCTGCCTTTCCAGTCATTTTACACCTTACAGCACTCCCCCTACCTCTACCCCTTTTCCTGTCCAGGTACTCTTTAAGCCAGGGACACTGGCCTCCCAGCTGCTCTGGTCATTTTCTCTGGTGCTCTCCCTCCTCTGCTCTGACCACTTACCTCCCTGGTTTCCTTTAAGTCTCAACTAAACCTCCCCTGCTTAGACAGAAAGCCTTTCCCTTTTAGTATACCTGTTTGCCTGGTGTCTCTCTGTTAGACTGTGAGCTTTGTGGTGGCAGGGCCGTCTTTTGTCTCTGTGTTCCCAGCACAGTGCCTGGCACACAGTAGGTGCTTAATAAATGTCTCCTCCATTAGAAGGTAAGAATGAAAACTACTGACCCTGGTTAAAAAACAGGGGAGTCAACCAGTGGAGAAGATTAGTTATAAAACCTACAGGAGCAAATGAACAGAGTAGAAACAGTGCTCGATAAAGACTGAAACTACTGTTTACCAAAACTCACCGGGAAAACTGGAAAGCAGGCTGGTAAGAAACAGGCTTGGACTAAGATGAAATCTCGTATACCACAATGAGCTTCAAACGGATACATGGCTTAGATACAAAAAGTCACACCATAAACAAACCAGAGGCACAAAGCAAGGATACCTTTCACAACTATATAGAGGGGAAGAGTTTGTGAACAAACAAGGCGCAGATAGGATTGCAGGAGACAAAATGAATCATTTCAATGACCTACAATTGAATATTTTTTGCACAAAAAAACCCAATGCAGTTAAAATTAAAAGGAAATGATTTAACTCATGTTTTTCTGATACAAGTCTGATATCCGCAATAGAGAAGGAATTAATTCAAGTATATAAGAATGACAGCCACTGTCCACCGGATAAATCTATACAGTCACCAGACATATAAAAATATTTTGAATCATTAATAATTAAAGAAATGCCAATTTTAAAACCCTCTGAGATTCTCCTTTATACCTATGAGATTAGCTGTTGACCCAACAACGCCATGAGCAGGCCCGTATTCCAAAGAGAGCAAAGAAAGAGGAAAAGGTCCAATGAACAAAAATATGGACAGTCGCTTTTGCTGTGGCAGATGAAGCGCCCATCCGCTGGAGAATGGACAAATGAGCTGCAGTGTATGAGTGAGAGAGAAGAAATGCTCATTGTGCAGGTTCAGAAAAAGGAAAGACTGCAGAGAACCTGTGTGTTCTTCAGTGAGAAACTCAAGGTGCAAAATGAGGCACACACACAGCAAATATATGGATTTATTCAGCTTGGCAATGTTTGTTACAGGCATTTGGTTTTTCTCTTTTTATTTTGGAGTAGATAGAGTACAGCAGAGGTTCAGAAAAAAAATAAATGTTAAAGAAAACTTAACAAGTAACATACAATCCCCTAATGGAGACAAGCACGAAATAATTAGAAAAGACACCTGAAGAGAGTCAGGCAGCAGAGAATCCAAGGGATCTCAGAAGTCGTCATACTCGTTTCACAGCTAATTGAGAATCCTTTCTATAACATGGCCAATAAGTGGCTGTTCAGGGTCAAATGAAAGTGTTTTCATGAGGGGATAGATATGGATGGGTGTGCATATATACACACGTATGAATACATAAGTGATTTCTCTGTCTAGGATGCCCTCTACCTATGCCAGTCCTATCAACCATTCAGATTCCCCCTCATCCATAAACCCTGTCTTCCTGACTGCCTGAACAGCCCCAAGGCTTGCTTATGACATGTACCACACACTGGCAGTGTTTCAACATATGATGACATTCCAATTTCCTGCTTCTCATCATTGTTTCATGGACGGAAGTCTTGTAGATCATCTCCCAAAAGGCCCACGCTTATGCAGAACCAAACTGTCTTCACCATGTTGCGACTCCTGCCCAAGCCTATAACCTTTACTGAATGACATACCAAGGCTGAGCAGTCTAAGCTCTTTTGCAGGAATGGAATGAAAAGCAAAACCAAGGGAAGAAGAAACCAAATGTCCAACATTCTGGAAAACAATTTGCAACTGTACCCATTAATCAATCAATAGGCATTAATTAAGCACTTACTATGTGCCAGGGATTATACTAAGTGCTGGAGATATCAAGACAAAAGCAAGATACTTTCTGCTTGTCAGAACCTTTTATTCCAACGGGAGAGAGCACTAACACATACACATGCTTAACCGTTCATGGCTTTTGCTGCAGGAAGACCACAACTAGGGATTTGTCTCCAAGGGTACCAGAGTCGCACTGACAAAAGCTCCCATCTACTAACAAAATTAGCCTGGCACTTCTTATAGTCACAAGAATAGAAATGAAAGTGGAAGCCCATCGACGGGGGAATAACTGTATTAACCGTGGCATATGAAGGTAACACTATATCATTAAGCTATAAAATATGATGACAATGAAGAATTCAGAGGACCAAGAAAGACATTGATAAACTGACTCAGAGAAGAGTAAGAAGAACCAAGAGAATGGTGATGACCTAAATAATGCAAAAGAAAGCAAGAGTCAATGATGGCACCATTCTCGTTCACTACCACACGGCTCCAATGATGGCAGCAGGCTGATGCCGAAGCAGCAGGATGAGATACGCATTTTCAGAGTCAGGGTACTCATTGGTTGGGTTCAGCCGTATTCCTTTGTTCCAAAGAGGGATCCGGTAGGAGAGAGGATGGGAAGGTCATCAGAAAATAACAGCGAAGACAACCAAGACTTTTTAAAAGAGGGGAACCAAACAACCAGCAGAGGTTACCACCAGAATACACTTGATCTTAGCTCTAATGGTCCACAAATAACTATCGATCGAATGGATCCTTCCCCCCTTGCCTTAAGGAACATCAACCAATCCATCCATGAGCATTTATTATGTGTCTACTACATGACAGGCACTGTACTAAGTTGGGTGGCTACAAAGACCAAGACGATACAATCCCTTCTCTGCAAGACAAGTTCTGTTTTGTACACGTTGAGTCTGAGATTCATAGGGGACAGTCAGATCACAACATCCAAAAGGTAGCTGGTGCAGCAGGACTGAAGATCACAAGAAACTAGTGCCCAGTCTCTACACCTGAGATTTATCTGCATGGAGGTGATAATTACAGCCCTAGGAGTAGATCAGGTTACCAAGTGGTAATGTAGAGAGAGACAAGAAGAAGGGTTCAGATAGAACCTTGGGAGGGACCCACAGTTAGGGTATATGATATGGAGCAAAGCAGGCAGAGCAGGAAGGTCAAGCAGGCAGAAGGAGATCCAAGAGACTCAGAGAACAGAGTGCCCAAGGTCAGATGCTGCTGAGGTACCAGATGTAGCAACCAAAAGATCACGGGTAACTATGGAGAGAAGAGTTTCAGCAGAGCGATGAAGAAGGAAGTTAAGCTTCAGGGGAAGCAGAGGCACAGGGAGTAGACCGCTTAGTCTAGGAGAAAGGGAGGATCAGGTAAGAGTGGAAGGTCCTGGAGAGCAGGGCTGTTTCACTTTGTGTTTGTATTCTCTGCACGCACCTAGTTCCATGCTAAGCACATACTTTAGAAATGCTCATCAAGTTGAAATGAACTCTCATGACCCTCCTAAGTTTTCTCTTCTCTAGGGCAAACATTCCCAATTCAATTAGTTGAAAAATTCAACTAATTTTCAAGTAACACAGTCTTATGGCCCTTCCCAGTCCTCGCTGGTATCCTCTGGATGTCTCCAGTTTGTCAATGTTATTCTAAAATGTGGCACCAAAAATGTATAGGACACTCAAAGACTGGTCTAACCAAGGCAGAGTTCAGCATGTTGCTACACTGGTGTTTGAAAGTTGCTTCTCCCATTAGACTATGAACTCTCTGAGGCTAGGAACTGTCCTTGCCCTTTTTTGTATTCCTAGTGCTTAGCACATTGCTGAGCACATAGAAGGTGCTTACTGACTTGACTTAACAGCAAAATGGGTATAAACTTCCATGTCACAGGGTTGTTGTGGAGATTAAATTATATAGACATACACATATCTTTGTATCTACATATACATACACATAGTTTTGCAAACCTTATAGCATTAAACACATAAGTATCCTCTAGGACCACTACTCCCAGAACAAATGGTGATTCATACACATTAGTGTTTCCTGTAAACATGTCTCCTGCACAAAAACAAAATCAAACAAGGTCACTGTCCCCCTAATGCAAAACTGAGTCCCTATGCTTAGCATCTCCCCAATCCCATATGCTACACCTATCTCAATGCATCTCAATCAATTGATCAATCAATTAATCCACAAGCATTTTTCAAGCACATGTAGGAGGTCACACCAAAAACAAATGTAAAGTCTTGTCTCAAGGAACTTTCTCTGCTTTGTGTCATCTCATAAGGGATGAGAATCAGAGAGAAGATAATGTTGTTTGGAGAATGGGACTGTTTGTTCCTCATCTTTGTGTCCCTAGTTCTAATAACGGGCACAGTCTCCACCAGGGGTGAGGAACCTGTAGCCGTGAGGTCACATGTGGCCCTCTAGATCCTCAAGTGTGGCCCTTTGACTGAGTCCAAGTTTTTACAGAACAAATCCTTTTATTAAGGATTATTAAGGATTTATTAAGGATTAAGGATAATAATTATTATTGTTCTGTGAAGTTTGGATTGAGTTAAAGGGTCACACTCGAGGACCTAGAAGGCCACATCTCACCCAAGGAACTCTCTTCCTCCTCATTCCTGCTTCCTGGCTTTCTCTAAGATTCAACTCTCAATCTCCCTTCCTACAGAAGCCATCCTGCTTCTTCCCCTGCCCCTGCCTCCTTCCCATGCCAATAATTCTTTCCTCCTACAATCACCTTCCCTCTCTCTTGAACATACCTTCTACACACACAGTCTTTTGTATCTTTTCCCTGCTACTGGAAGGTGAGCTCCTTGAAAGTGAGGACTGTGTTCTGGTCTTTCTTTGTAGCTCCAATATTTAGCATAGTGTCACAGTAGACCCTTCAGTAAAGTCACTAAGTGGCATGAGTTCTCCACACTAACATAGCTCAGCCATCAAATCTGCCAATTCTTTCTGCACCCTGGGAGGAAGACCATTTAGTCCAGGTGACTTGACCTTATCAATGGCAGGCTTGAAGCCTCCTAGGATTCACTTTTTTTTGGACATTTCCAATACAGAATCATTCTCCTTGGTAGAGAAATCAGAAGTAAAATAAAAGCTGGACAGCTCTACCTCCTCTCCACCATGCATTACTCTTGTCCTGTCTGCCTCCAGCAGCTCTATCCTTTCTCTGCTCCTCCCTCTCTATGTAATATAGCTAAAACCCCAGAACACCCTTATTTGATAGATGGACAAATCCCAAGCCAGAAAAGATTTGCCTGTACCAATCCTCAGACAAGAGCACAGGGTATATAACAGTGAGTTATATACACAGTGAGTATAACACAGACCTCCTGGCTCTCAGTCTGATACTCCTTCCTTTGCCCAAATGACTCTTTTCCCCCTATAGGTGAGAACAGATGCAGGGAGGAGAAACAGGATAAACTTCTAATAGCAATGAGAGATTACATGAACTATGGACATACTTTTGTTAACTATGTCAGGTACTGGTGATGGCTGATTCCTTCCACGTATTTAAACACTAATGAGAATCAGAAATCTAAAAACACTAAGATGTTATGAAAGCTGAATAAATGTACAACTAATTAGGCCCCCAAAGCATAAGTAGGGAAATGGGAAGAGATAGAATGTCCTAATGCTGGAAAAGATCCACATGGATTATTTCAATGAAACACCAGAGCCTATCACAGAAGCTGCTAAATGCTCCACCACGTAAGGAAGGGAGGTTATGGGAATTTCTTCCCTGAAAGATTTGAAAAGTGGAGCTGATATCCAACTATCTGAGATGTTCAGGGCATGGTCCCACCTGGAGGCAGGGGGACTAAACTAGGGGACAGGGGGAAGTATTTTCCAGCCTAAACAATCTAGCAACTCCCAACACTTAGAATGACTTTTAAATTGAGGTGGCATTTGGTGGGGTTCTCTGGTTGATATTCCACATTCAGTTCCCTGGCATTAACGTTAAAGAAATGGGGTGACACCAAAGAAAATATGGGATGCCTAAAATTTCCCAGTGGTGCATCTTCTGAGAAGTGGGAAAGATGGGAATATATTGGATCATATTATATTTTAGAGACTAAAGGGTCATTAGGCAGGTTCTGGCTGCGGCAAAGCAGAGCCCATGTGCACAAAGGAAAGACAAATGGAGAGGTCACTAAGAAAATGAACATGTTTTCATACAAGATGATGCTTGGAGCCTGTTAACAAGGACAAAAATGGGGTGCTCAACAGTTGCATAGAGAGTAATAGTGGAGTCCCGACTCATATGGCTTTTAGGCTGTGGTGGTATTCTCACTGGTCCAGCACATCTGGATTGCCTCCTCACTGCACCCAAGAGTGTTCTCAATGAAAATGTGGGGTTTAATGAAATTTTAAATATAATTTTATTGCTTTTAAAATTTTCTAATAAAGAAACAGTTAAAAGACTTTGGAGATTGAAAAATTACTCTGTTATACTCCCCGGTTTGAAAGAGAGCAGGCTTTAGTAAACTCTGGAATCTATAAATTGCTGTGAAGGCAATAATGTCAATTTCCTTTTGGGACTCTCTGAAAAAATGACCTATCTTGGTTGTGGCTTGTCCTCAGTGGTTCCAAGGTGTACATGGCCTCAAAGTGCAGCAAAAATGAAGCAAAAAGGAAGAGCAAAGAAGAAAGGAGAGTGCACCCAGTTTCAATTATTAATTGAAAAATCAACAGCCATGTTCTCCCTACGCTGCGGAGCCAGAGGACAGGTGTGTAAAAACTTGCCGGCATCCAGGGCGACATTCTCCCAGGCAGGAAACTATTGCCTGGTCCAAAACAAGGAGGAAAGATGAAAGCATCTCGGAAGCACTTACACTAGCCAGTCTCAAAGAGACTCTGTCACCTTTAATGTATCCCACCATCGCAGAGCCTGGGTGCATTTCTCCATTCTTCTCCAGCCCCTTAGCAGAGCTGCCAACCCAACACTTTGAGGTGACTTCTGCTGACGTAAAGGGAACTTTGTGCTGGCCATTCTCCAGGGGCCAAGACCGGGGCTGACAGTGATGTATGGCAAGGTTAGAGCAACATCATCTGTCTCCATTTTCCTGACAGGGATGACATCTCAGGCTTTGGTGGGGAGGAGCAGGTCACGTGCCCCTGCTGCTCAGGTTGGCAGCACCTGCTAATGAATGTCTGGGGGTCCTGGTGATGAGCTGGAGGGAGACAACAGCCACCTTATTGTCATGATTCAAAGCAGTACAGCCTGTAAAACAAAATATCCCAAACCCTCTTCTATGTCAGCTAAAGGGGTGCTACTTATTGACCCATGTCCAACAAAGAGATTCTCAGGGTTTGCAAGTCCATGAAGGACAACCTGACTTCAACATTCCTAATGGCATGGAGGCCTCCCAATGGGTTTTCTGTAACCAATATTGGATCTTCATAAAGAGACGTTACCCGGAAAATAGTTCTGCAAGCAGAAGTGCTTTGTGTTAGACATTTGCTGATTTAAGTAACGCTTCCCGTGTCTGCTAAAATAACTCTGGATGTGGAAATCCGAAATGAACTCTCTCTTCTGTAAGCCTTGAGTAGTTCAAGCTGGGTAGTTCAGAAGCTTCAAAGAGGCTTTTGTATCAGCATATTGATGGTGTGTTGCAGAAAAAGGCATTCTACCATGACCTTGGGTTTTTAAAAAAATAATTCTTTCTGTTGCTTTAATGCTCCAGAGGGGGAAAAGAAAGAGAATGAATTGCACACCTCCAGTATAACTAGGTGCTATAGACTGAATGACCACCTTGGATGATTTTTTACAAAAATTTCAGTAAAATGAGAGGAAAGATAAAGAAAGACAAACAATGGGGCACAAAGACAGAAGTCTGAAGAATGCTGAAGGATAAGAAGAATGAGCAAGAGTGTGCTGAATGTGGACGGACCAGCTCAACCTACGGATTTCCAAGACAGCAGAAAAGCATTACGCTGAAAAAGGGAGGCAGCATAAGGAAATCCTTTGGCGATTCAATTCACCAATCAAGCAATCTTAAGTGTTAAATCTCAGGGAAATCCACTGGCCATGCTGTTTGTCTCGTGAATTTGGGACTGCTTCAATGTGCCAATGACAACTAATTATTCTCCATTTTCATACGAGCTGTACATTGTAAGATGTAAGAAACAAGCCAGCTTCCTTTCGCACACGCTCAGATTCTATCATCAATCTTTGGACCTTAATGTCTCTCAGATGGAAGGAGGTAGAAAAAGAAGGCCGGTTTTAAAATTACTATTCAGAATGGGGAGGTTGGGGTGGCAGCTAAGGAATCTGGAATGAGTGATAATAAAACAAGCAAAAAAAAAAAAAGAGAATACACCCATCACTATTCCCGAAGGAAATCTGCATCTTCCAGCACTGTATTTTCTCCAACAAAGGGGCATCTGCTATTTTCATGGAGCCCTGGGGATGGAAGATAGTTTTTGTACTTAAAACTGTGCTGGTCTGGAAAGTGAAATAAAAAGATTAACTCCATCCATTTGTCTCTCTGCCGTCTTCACATTCTTAAGATGGCTACTCTCTTTGAAAACTTGAGTAGACACCAAATGGCAGGGCCATGATATAAAGATCATTTGGGGGGGGGGGGGGTGGAGAAGGAAAAATGTGTTTCAGTTGGAGAGGAAACAATTTCTAAACTATTTGTAAGAATCCCTCAGTGTGGAACAGTGCCTCTTGCTATACTGATTTAACATTTCAAAGATTGATTTAACATTTCAAGAAGAACCAGTTTCCTTGGAAATCCTATCTTCCCTCGTATTTATTCCTTAGACCCCAAAGTTTCCAAGAGAAAGTCATTCATCCTTTTGTCTTCTGAGGTAAGGAAATGTTTGAGACAATGTTCCATCCTTATAGATTAAAGCAGGTAAAATGTTTTGCTTTACAGACAACCAGACTGACCACTTTGCTAGGAAAATGCAGTTTTCCAAGTCGTATGTGGACAAGCTACCTGGCTTCCTAGAGGCTTAGCTTCCATATGTTGGGTATGTGATACAGTGCTTAGCAGGTCCTTGAGGTAGTCTTATGCTTTGGAGGCAAGGAGGGGGCTCCAAACTATTCAGAGAAGTACTGAGCAGATCTCTGAAGTGCCTGCCATCCCATGGGTTTATGGGTCTGATCAGACGCCTTGAACCTACAACCTTTAGTAGGAGCAAGTACAAAGCAGTGGGGGCAAGAGAGAGAAAAGACAGAAAGGGTGGGGGCAAAGTCCTCACAGTAGACGCCAATGCCATACAGACCTAAGAGACCCTGAAGGAGCTACATATGATGGGAAATGCACACACACACACAAAGCATAGAACAGAACAGAATAATCCATGGAATGCAGGAATACCACACACACATACATACACACACACATCCCTGTATACATACACCCATACGCACATACACATGCACACAATCCATGTATGCACATGTGCGCACAAATCTACACAATCGATGCACACACATATAAACACATCCACAACGCACATTCCTATGTACACACACAGATATCCACACACACAGCCTTGAATGTACACATACACCCACACGCACGCATTTACACACACACATCCACAACCCATGCACACGTACATATATGTGAATACTCCAACACACACATATACTTTTACATGCACATGTATCTACCCACAGGCACACACCTTACATCCTCATGAGTGTACACATTCACACATACATGCACACAGCAAAGTCTCAAGCTAACCTCTAGCTTCTGCTCAGAAACCACATTCCTCCAGGCACCCCCAAAGCCCAGGAGCCTCTCGGTATTTGACTCAGAGAGGCCTCCTGGTATCCACTAGTGCTAAGGGGAGACACAAAGAGGTCAACTGGATTGAGCCTCCAGGGTCAGAGACCCAGAGCTAGAATGGACCTCAGAGCCCAGTATGTCCAACCCCCTCATGTAACATGTGAGGAAACTAAGGCAGAGAAAGGTGGAGTCTGTGCTGCCTCCCAATGCAGGATGGACACTTCCTGACTGCACAACACGGATCATGTGCTTTTCCTCAGGGTTTGTCTCCAGGCCATCCTGTGCATAGCTTGTTTCTATACAAGTGTTTGAAAGTTGCTTCTTCCATTAGACTTCAAGCTTTTGAGGCCAGGCACTGTCCTGTGCCTTTTTTTGTATCCCTAGTGCTTAGCACATTGCTGGGCACATAGAAGGTGCTTACTGACTTGACTTAACAGCAAAATGGGTATAAACTTGCACAGGGTTGTTGTGGAGATCATATAAACACACACATATACTTATACCTATGCAAACACACATTTATACACATACACTATACGTACACAGAGTTTTGCAAACCTTATAGCATTAAACACGTGTCAGCTAGGACTATTACTCCCAGAAAAAATGGTGATCTTTACAAGTCAGTTTTTTCTGTAAACATTTCATCTGTAGCAAAAACAAAATCAAACAAGGTCAATGTCTCCCTAACGCAAAACTGGGTCCTCCATCAGGGCATCAGGAATATTGCTGAAGGCTCCTGATGGCAGCCACAGAGGCTGGGGTCTCTTTTGCTCTGAAAGAAGCAACACGAAGGAAGAAACAAATTTTCAAAGATATTCCAAGGGGCCTCTGGACCAAATGGATTTGCCAGTGATCAAATATTCAAAGAACTCCAGGACTTACAAAGCAAATACCAACCCCTCTGGCCCTGCAGAATATCCCCAAGCTCTTGTCACACACATCAACACCACAGAATGACAGTGGACTCAGAAAGGCAAGGCCAAAGCTCATGGTTTCTGCTACATTGCCCCTAGCCTGACTACTTTCTAGGCCTATGCGATTTTACCAGGGTCTTACAGAGAAGAAGTGAACGTTCCTTGTGCACACAGTACCAGTGGAAAGATGTCAGCATCAATTATCCTGTCAACTGGGGCTGCATTTATCCGCCTTCTGTATCATTACCTGAATTTCATGTATCATTTCTGGAAGCTTTTTTTATAGGTCCCTGAACAGCTGAAGAGAGAAAGAGTGAAGGGGGCTGATACAGGGAGAAGAAACCGTGCTGACTGTTCCCATAGCAAAATGTCTGTGAATTCTCTCTCACCAGAAAAAGCTCTTGGGAAGAGGATCTGAACTCTTTTAATTAATAAACTTTGGAGGTTTTAGGAGTCTGAATGAAGAGCTTTTTAGGGGTAAAACACAAAGCCTCCACGATCCTGCTGGCTGTTTGCACAAAGACTTCACATCCACCTCCCCTGAGATATAGTCTGTCTAAGGCAGCCACAGATGCTGGTCAAAGCACCACTTCTGGGGACGTGGTACACACCATGGTCTGCTGGGCCTGCAAATATGTTTCAGCTCCAGCCACCTCCACAGGGTATCACTAACACCAAGGGCTGAATTTCTGAAACGGGATGGGAAATATGTGTGACCTTACTGAGAGGCCACTGGAATTAGGAGAGACCAGCACTGTTTACCCCAGTAGCCCTGCACTACTTTATTTTAAGCCAGGGGCGGGGAACTTGCCACATGTAGCCTTCGAGGTTCTCAAGTGCAGCTCTTTGATCAAATCCAAACTGTACAGAACAAATTCCCTTAATAGAAAGATTTATTCTGTAAAACTTGGACTCAATCAAAAGGCTGCACCCAAAGACTCAGAAGACCACATGTGGCCTTAAGGCCAAGGTTCTTTAACCTGCTGTTTAAAACTACTTAGACCTTAAAATAAAAGGCCACAGAACCTAAAATCTAAGAGAGACCCTTGAGGCCATTCAGGCCAAGCTGCATGACAGCCAGAATTTCCCATCCAGCTTACCCAACAGGTTGGCCCTCCAGCCTCCACTGGTGGACCTTGTGTGATGGGGGGGTCCATTTTACTTGCTGACAGTGATAACAGCTGGGAAGTTGTCCTTTATATTGAGATGGAATCTAACTCAGCAACATCTGCTGTTCTGCCTGCCCCATGGGGGAAAGCCCTGAGCACTGGGGGAATTTACTAGGAGGAAACCTCCTTTTAAGTCCAGCCTACCTAGAACTACATAGAGAACAGTGGGTTCTAGCTCAAAGTCTTGAAGCAGAAGCTGGGGAAACACTTCCTGAGCATTCTGGAGGCTGTATTTGTGCTCAGGTATGACATGCTAGTTCATGTTGGTCATCCCATCCAACTCTGAGATTCAGTGGCTCCAGTCTTTTCTCCTGATTCCAACCCCCTTCCCCATACAAATCCTGGAACAGCATCCTTGTATCTGCCCAAAGTCTTTTCTCCCAGGTCCCTCAGTCTTTTGGACAATCATCATATGAACGATACCACGTCCATTGACCATCCTAGTCACCCTTTCTTGGATGTCATCATGCTCCCAAAAATGTGGCCCTCAAGACAGAGCACAATAGAGGAAATGTGGTTTGATCAGGGCAGGGTACAATGGAGCTGTGTACACTGTGCAAGAAAGAGGGATCACAGACCCTCTCCAGAGTATACTCTACTGATTCGTTCATCATTCACTTGATCAGTTCCTCCTGAATTCTAATCTGTACCCTGCTCCTCCATTCTGATGGAAAGTATTTGGTTTTATCAGCCAGGTGGGTGCTCTTTTCACAATAGCTATGTCATTCCTACACAGAGGTAAGAGCACAAAGCAGAAGTTTCCACTCTCAAAACCCTGAATCTCCTGCCAGACTGAACAGTCAAGATGAGACAGCCAGTAAAAAATGTGGCATGTGTGTGGGTTCAAATCATCATGGAGAAAATTAGAGCATTTGGTGAAATGGAGTATCACAGATGCTGCAAAGTCTTTTAAAGAGATGCCAACAAACCAACTCAGTCACAGAAAAATGGAAATGACAAGTTATGGAAAGAAGGGATTACCAGTGGGAATGTTCGGGAGCAAGGGATCTCAAAATTTTAATCATACAAACTTTTGTGACCTCTACAGGCCTTCTCTACCTCCTCTGCCTAGATCTCAATAAAGCCAAAGTGACTGCAAGAGAATGTAATCAATAAAGGCTGCCCAGGGAATGTAGGGTGGCCCTCCCATGGTGAAGTGATGAACAGATAGGGACAAGGAGTACACAAAGATGGGACCCTAAATCCACCAAAGCACTGGAATTGTAGCTCTCTGATGCTGGGGAAATAGTGAAAGTGGCATGATTCTTTAGGTCCTGACTAAACTCCCACAGTTTACAGGAGGCCCCCCCCCCCCCAGCCCCTCTTCCATCTGCTCATTATTTCCTTTTACTCCTATCCATAGCCTGTTTTGCATCTATTGATTTGCATGTTGCCTCCCCTGATGGATAGTAAGCTCCTTAAGGGCAAGAACTGTCTCCTGCCTCTTGTTCTATCACAGGTGATGATCACAGGTCTCTAGCCATCATCTGGGAAACAACTGCTGTGGACAAGGGGCTACCCCTTCAGGCAGGCAAAGCCAGCCTCAGTGAAGCAGCAAGGGCCTCCTCAGGCAAAGACAGAAGGCTGTATGCACCAGGCCAGGGAGCTGCCACCACCATCACCTCAACTACCATTTCCCTTCAGACCCTGATGGACACAGCCTAGGACCCTGAACCCTTGGAAAAAGTGATGCTCCCATCCCAGTGTCCTCTACCATCACTGTGGAAAGCAGCCTGGCAGCTGCTCCTATGAGTGTCACAGACACAGGCACTGAGCAGGACAGAAAGTTCTGGCCACCAAGGTTCTTGGAAACAGAAAATGATGCAGTTTTATCAGTGGAAATGCAATTAAAAGGAGAAGCATTATCATTAGCTTTGCCACTGCAACCTGAGCAATATGAAGCCTTTCCACCTGAATATATGGGAAATCTTCCAGGTGTGGTGTTGCCCTCATTAGAATTTCTCTCCTTAAGAGCAAGGAATGATGGACTGACTGATGGTGAATGAATGGGTGAAAAAGCATTTATTAGACACTTATGAGGTGCACTTTTCTATTTGTATCCCCAGAACTCTGCACAGTACTTTTCACATAGTAAGCACTCTATAAATGTTCTCATTCATTCATTCATTCATTCATTCATTCATTCATTCATTCATTCATTCATACAGCTTAGACAGAAACAACAGACAAACAATGAAATAGGCCAAGAATTGACTGGAGGCAAAGGGCAGCCTGGCTTGTTTCAGGAGCATTGCTGATCTGTATTTTTAAAATCTCAAGCTTTCCCAGGAAACAAAGCTCCATCTGCAACTTTTTAAAATTGTCTTTTCTTCATCCTGCCTTAGCTGAACAATACCACAAAGAGGCAGTTCTTCTGTGGCCCACTGAGTCGGGAAGATGTGAGGCACCTGTTTGAACATCACTGTTCTAACCCTAGGTGAGAGTCAAGCTACAGCACAGACCCTGAAGAATCCAAGCCATGGGTCACCCAAAGGGAAATGGGGAGAGGTGAGTACGTGGACACATACACACATATGTGTGTGACACCGACCTTTGTCCACAGAGTCTATCACTTTCAGCCTACGCAAAAATGATCCCAGAAAGGAGATCATTATAGACTAAAGACATCTGAGAGATACCTGGCAAGACTCCTTGCAAATAGTCAGTTCTTCTCAAAGGAGTGATGAGATCTGACAGAGGAGAAAACTCCGACCCAAGAAGGCTTACTGAGCTGTGCAAGGTCACCAGGGCAGCAGAGATCAAGACAGAGCTTGTTCTGTCCACTGTACCAACTGGCTCTTTCCAAACTCATTATCCCAGGGAAGCCTCGTAATAACAGTGAGGCAGGTCCTACAGCTACTGCTCTTTCCGGTTCATAGATAAAGAAAATGAGCTCAGGTGTAGCAGACAAACAGCTGCCCTTGGAATTCCGGTGACCTGGGTTCCAATCCGGACTCAGATACTTTCAAGCTAGAAGATCTTGAGTGAACCAGGATCTCAACAGGACTCAGGCTTAATTTCCTAATTTGTGAAATGAGAATAAGAGCCAGATCCTACTTCACAGAGTGTCTGTGAAGATTACATGAGAAAGCGCATGTAAAGACCTTTGTCAACCTTAAAATACAATATGAATGTTAACGATCACTGTTATCATTTGCCAATTTTTAAAGAGCAATGAAATGTCAGATGTCAGATTGACCCACACTGGAGTTCTGACTCTAAATCTAGAATTCTGGCCCTCATGTCATGCTGATACAAACACATATATACATACATTTATACGTGTGTATATATGTTATATATTATGTATATGCCCCCCCCCCCCCAAAAAAAAAGGTTGTTCTAATTCTTTCCATAAGCTTCTTTGAATTGATCAGAAAGGTCTCCTGGCCAGCTGCTGGAAGAACCCACAGCAAACCACCAAAGGAGCCTGGGTTTGCAGACCCACTTGGCTGGCTACTACTCATTTAATTCCTGCATCGTTTTTCCAAGAGCCCGTCAAATTTTCCATGGCCTACGTCATTTTTTCCCCTCTGCATGGTTCAGTGACATCCACAGGAGCTCCACAGCCTTGACTGCCATGTAACCACCCCCCCTTCCCAAGCAGAAGAACAGTTTACACATGAGGAGCAGGAACTAAATCCATGAGAATAGTTCAGTTAACTTAATCAATCAATCTGCAATATTTATTAAGTATGATAGGTGTTAGACAAATTTATCAAGGCCCTGCCCTCAAGGAGCTTATAAGCCATGGGTAGGTGGGTGGGGGAATACATCATTTTCACAAAATAAGTAAAAATCAAGCTACATACAAAGTAAATACACACTGGGGAGTGGGAGTGAGGCACTCAAGATCGGGGTATTAAGAAAGGTCTCGATGGCAAAAGGAGACAGGAATCGAGCCAAAGGAAAGGAGCTCTAGGATCCAGGAGGTGAGAGTGATGTCAACATTTGGGGAAAGGGGGCAGGAGGCGCAGCAAAGGCACTGAGACAGGAAATGTCATGTCTCATACAGAGAATAGCAAGGAGACCAAATTGACTGAGGCATAGGGTACATACATGTAATCAGACTGAAAACACAGGCCAGACCCAGACTGTGATGGGTGTGAGATGAGAGAACAGTTTTTTAGTCTACTTTAAGGGAAATGGGAGCCATGAAGCTTGTGAGCTGGGGAGTGACCAGGACAGACTTTGGTTGGAGAAATCTCAATTTGGCAGCACTAAGAGAGTGGTGTGGAGAAGGGAGTGCTGACGGCAGGAAGACAAGGTGGGAGGTGACGACAACTCCTTGGGTGAGAGGATACGATGGCCTAGAACACATCAGAGTGTCCTGAGGGAAAGGGAATAAGTCAAGAGGGGCTGAGGAGGCAGAATCAGGATGTCTGGGCCAATGCTTGGCGATGATGCTTTGGGGAGACAGTGCAAGGTGCCTGAAGGGTGACTCTGGGTGCCTGGAACAATGGGCGTGTGACAGCCTGGTGAGAAATGTTGTCAAGCAGACAGCTGGAGCTATGAGACTGGGCTCAGGAATGAGGTGAGGGCTACCCAAACATGCAGACTGGAGAACCAACACAAATCACTAAAAAAGAGAATATAGAGTGCTCAGAACCAAACTGTGGAGCACCCCTAGGGCAGGGCTGGGGAACCTGCAGCCTTGAGGCCACATGCGACCCTCTGGGTTCTCAGGTGTGGCCCTTTGACTGAATCCAAATGTCACAGAACAATTCCCTTTCATAAAAGGATTTGTTCATTAAAACCTGGACTCAGTCAACAGGCCGCACCCAAAGACCTAGAAGACCACAAGTGGCCTCAAGGCCACAGGTTCCCAATCTCTGCCTTAGGGCAATACCATGGCATGTGAGTGATAACCTCACAGAGGAAACGGAGGCAAACTGATCAGACAGGTAGCAAGAAAACTGTGAGCAAGTAGCATCACACAAACACAAGCAAGAGAGACCCTCTAGAAGGAAGTGAAGGCCAAAAGTGTCAAACCATCCAGACAGGGCAAGAAGGAAAATGGCTGAGGAAAGGTCACTGATGATCACAAGAAGCCTGCAAAAAGGCAGTTTTGATGGAGGTGGCAGATGACCCAAAGCTGCGGAATCGAGCTGCTGACACGTGTGTCAGTTATTAGTTCATTCCTTCCCTTGGACTCTTGGATGTTCTCTGCTCTTGTGTCTGACTTGTAGGTGTCCACAAACCCACTCTGTTCCCCAGGTGGCCTCAACTCCCTTCAGGGCCCTCCCCTCCCCCATTGCTAGGGCCCACAGAACTCGTTCTTACGTTCACACTCCTGGACATCCAGGTTGAACTGCTGCAGGGCACCCAGGCTGAGCTGTCTCACGTCAGCTTCCAGCAGCAGCTGCATGAGTGAAGTGGCCAGATGCTTGCAGGCCGACATACACGCAGTCTGAGCCACCTTCCCCTGGAAAACATAAAGAGAAATCATGATGCCGATGAATGGAAATAAAATTCCACTGAGACTCAACAGCTTCTTGAGGCAGGCCAGTTGGCCTTAGTCTAAAACTCGCCATATTATGAAGTGTTAAAACAACACAAGTCAGGGCAGTTTCAGCATCTGGTGGCTGCCATCTTGGGAAGTGATTCAGTTTGTGTCACAGTACGCTGTAATATTAAACCAAAACTTGTGAAAAGGCACAGATCCAGTCAGTGGACATTTTTCTCTAAATTGAAAACAAAACAATAATACTTCAAATATAAGGTGGAACCACAATGGCAGAGTAGCCAGAAGAAATACAGCAAACTCCCTTCTAAACAACTCCAAACACTCAAAAAACATACCATCCCAAACCCAAAGAGGGAAATCCTGGGAAAAAAAATCACAATACTCCACTATTCCCAGACTGGGTCAGCCTAGGAAGACTAAGAGCAAGGTCTGTGGATGCTAGAGAGGAGTATCCAGAAAGAAGAAAGTTCAAAAAGTAGTTCTGTAGCTCTGTCCCCAGGAGCAGATAAGGTTTTAGTGCCAGTTTCCAGTCCAGTTTGACACCTGCAAAAGAATAACCAGGGCAGGAATCTCAGACCAAAGAAGTCTATAGTTCTGTCACTCAATCAGCAGAGCTTTCCAGTTGGCTGAGAGTGGCTGAAATCTTCCAGCTGTCTCCTGAAATTCTCAACAGGCAAGCGCACAGGTGTATTGCTCAGCTTCCAACCCACACCAGAAACTTGCAGAGCTCAGACCCAGGGGTCAGAAATCAGACTTGACTCAGAACAAACTACTTGGGAAGGACTCAAAACTTTCAGGTCCTGAGCCTGAGCTGTTCTGGAGATACTAGAACAACACAACACTCAACACCCCAAGAAAGAAACGGGAAGATCAACTCAGACCTTCCCTACAGAGGTTTATTAAGCTCAGTCCTAACATGATGCCTGAAGTCAGGAAGCAGGCAAGAAGAATGAGTAAACAAAAACAATTTCACAAAAAAAAAAAAATTATGATGCTGATAGGGACAATTAAGATACAATACAGGGGCAGAGCCAAGATGGCGGAGTAGAAAGACACACATACGCAGGGTCTCCCCACACAGCCCATAAAATACCTGTAGAGAGGGACTCTCAACAAATTTTGGAGCAGCAGAAGTGGTGAACAACAGAGTGGAGATTTCCAGCCCAGGGTGACCTGAAAAGCCCATGGGAAATGTCAGTTGCACTGGTTGCAGAGCAGAGCCCAGCCCAGCCTTGGCCACTGTGTGAGGAGACTCTGGGAGGAGGACACCTCAGGGGCGGAATCTCCAGTCGCAGCAGCAGGTCCTCAGATCCCTCAAACCACAGGCGCCAAAGGTCAGTGACGGGGTTTTTCAGCTGGCCGGACAGGGAGAAGGGCCTTCCCATATCTCCGGCCTCAGAGGCCACATCGGGCAGGTGGCAGCAATTCTCAGGGCAGCCCCTACATCAGCCCGCATACATTGTTGGATCGTAAAACCCCTGGGGGCACTGAGGAGCTGAGTCTCACCTCAGCTCTTTGTAAAGGCCCTGAGAGAGCTGGTCTTTATCTCACACTGAAGGGCGGCCCTGCCCATCCAGCTTATCTGAAAATCAGCCCTCAGTACTGACTTGGCAGAACTGGAAGCCAGGTGGCTGAGGAGAGGTAACTGCTAAGATTCTGGACACAAAAATCTCTCCCTGCTTCCAGATCAGTGTACACACTGGATTGTGCCACCTTGGAGGAACTGAGATATTACAGATTCCCAGAGTATACCCTACTCTTGACAAAGGACCCAAAAGTCAAGTAACTGGTTGGAAAAATGCCCAAAAAAGGGAAAAAAAAAATAACTCTCTCTCTCTCTCTCTCTCTCTCTCTCTCTCTCTCTCTCTCTCTCTCTCTCTCTCTCTCTCTCTCTATATATATATATATATATATATATATATATATATATATATATATATATATATATATTTCTTGGTGAACAGATATCTTCTCCCATCCTTTTGGATGAGGAAGAACAATGCTCACCAACAGGGAAAGACATAAAAGTCAAGGCTTCTGTATTCCAAACATCCAAAATAAATAATCAATGGTCTCAGGCCATGGAAGAACTCAAAAAGGATTTTGAAAATCAAGTAAGAGTGGTGGAGGAAAAACTGGGAAGAGAAATGAGAGAGATGCAAGAAAAGCATGAAAAGCAGGTCAGCACCCTGCTAAAGGAGACCCCAAAAAATGCTGAAGAAAATAACACCTTGAAAAATAGGCTAACTCAATTGGCAAAAGAGGTTCAAAAAGCCAATGAGGAGAAGAATGCTTTCAAAAGCAGAATTAGCCAATGGAAAAGGAGGTTCAAAAGCTCACTGAAGAAAACAGTTCTTTAAAAATTAGAATGAAACAGATGGAGGCTAATGACTTGATGAGAAACCAAGAAATCACAAAACAAAACCAAAAGAATGAAAAAATGGAAGATAATGTAAAATATCTCATTGGAAAAACAACTGACCTGGAAAATAGATCCAGGAGAGACAATTTAAAAATTATGGGACTACCTGAAAGCCATGATCAAAACAAGAGCCTAGACATCATCTTTCATGAAATTATCTAGGAAAACTGTCCTGATATTCTAGAACCAGAGGGCAAAATCAATATTGAAAGAATCCACCGATCACCTCCTGAAAGAGATCCAAAAAGAGAAACTCTTAGGAACATTGTGGCCAAATTCCAGAGTTCCCAGGTCAAGGAGAAAATATTGCAAGCAGCTAGAAAGAAACAATTCAAGTATTGTGGAAATACAATCAGGATAACACAAGATCTAGCAGCTTCTACATTAAGGGATCAAAGGGTGTGGAATATGATATTCCAGAAGTCAAAGGAACTAGGACTAAAACCAAGAATCACCTACCCAGCAAAACTGAGTATAATACTTCAGGGGAAAAAATGGTCTTTCAATGAAATAGAGGACTTTCAAGCATTCTTGATGAAAAGACCAGAGCTGAAAAGAAAATCTGACTTTCAAACACAAGAATGAAGAGAAGCATGAAAAGGTAAACAGCAAAGAGAAGTCATAAGGGACTTACTAAAGTTGAACTGTTTACATTCCTACATGGAAAGATAATATTTGTAACTCTTGAAAACTTTTTGCAGTATCTGGGTAGTTGGTGGGATTACACATACACACACTCACACACATACAGACACACATACACATAGAGAGAGAGACAGAGAGCACAGGGTGAATTGAACAGGATGGGATCATATCTTTAAAAAAATGAAATTAAGCGGTGAGAGAAATATATTGGGAGGAGAAAGGGAGAAAGGGAACGGGGCAAATTATCTCTCATAAGAGAGGCAAGTAAAAGACTTTTCAGAGGAGGGGAAAAGGAGGAAGGTGAGAGAAAAAACATGAAGCTTACTCTCATCACATTTGACTAAAGGAAGGATGAAAATGCACACTCATTTTGGTATGAACACCTATCTTACAATACAGGAAAGTGGGGGAGAAGGGGATAAGCAGGGTGGGGGGGATGATGGAAGGGAGGGCAATGGGAGGAGGGAGCAATTAGAAGTCAACACTCCTGGGGAGAGATAGGATCAAAAGAGAGAATAGAATAAATGGGGGGCAGGACAGGATGGAGGGAAATATAGTTAGTCTTATACAACATGACTATTATGGAAGTCATTTGCAAAACTTCACAGATATGGCCTATATTGAATTGCCTGCCTTCTCAAAGGGAATGGGTGGGGAGGTAGGGATGAAGAGAAGTTGGAACTCAAAGTTTTAGAAACAACTGTAGAGTATTGTTCTTGCAACTAGGAAATAAGAAATACAGGTAATGGGGTACAGAAAGTTATCTTGCTCTACAGGATAAAAGAGAAGATGGGGATAAGAGAAGGGAGGGATGTTAGAAGGGAGGGCAGATTGGTGATAGGGGTAATTCGAATGCTCGGTGTTTTGGTGTGGGGGGAGGGGAGAAATGGGGAGAAAATTAGGAACTCAAAAATTTTTTTGGAAATGAATGTTGAAAACTAAAATAAATAAATTTAAAAAAAAAGACACAAATACAGAAAAGAGAGAATTGATCCAAAACATCTCTACAAGCAAAGCCTAAAAGCAAAATACAGCTTGGGCTCAAATTCATTTGCAACTCCTGGAAGTGATGAAACAAGAGTTAAAAAAAGCTAATTCTTTTTTTAAGTAAATGGAATGAAAGTGCTGGAGGCAAAACAGGAAAATAAACGAGAGCTATTGAAGTAAGGACTGGACAGGGAATTAACAGCTTGGCACAAGATACACAAAATCTTTGCCGAGCAATGAACTCTCTAAAAATTAGAATGGATCAAACAGAAGTTAATGACTCTATAAATAAAATGAAAGTAAAACGAACTCAAGGGACGGAAAAAATTAGGACAATAGCAAAAACGAACAAAAACATATCCAGGAGAAAAAAATTAAGTATCATTACACATTACCTGAAAACGAAGACCAAGGAGGTTGGACATCACAGATGAAGAAATCATAAAACAAAACAAAATAAAACAAAAAACTGTCTTGATATTGTAGGACAAAGATCTCAAAGAACAAAACAGAAAACAGGAAGAATCTATCAGTCACTTCCTGAAAGAAATCATAGGATGAAAACACTCAGGAACACCACAACCAAAATGCAGACCTTTTAGGTAAAGAAAAAATACTGGGAATAATCAGAAAGAAAGAATTTGAGTACTGAGGAGCCACAATCAGAATTATGCATGATTTGCAACTTCCACTGTAAGGAAGCAGAGAGCTTATGATATTCTAGAAGGCAAAGGATAGAGGTTTACAATCAAGAATTATTTACTTAGAAAAACTGAGTATAATCCTACAAGGAAAAAAAAGTATATACATATAATTTTAATGAAATCAAAGATCTCCAAGCATTCCTGATGAAAAGACCAGTCCTGCAGAGAAACTACGAAGTGCAAACATAGGAGTCAAGAGAAACATAAAAATGTTAAACATGAACAATGATAAAAGACTGGAAAATGGATAAACTGCTTACATTCTAATGTGGGGAGATAACACTTGTGACCCCTCTGGACCCCCTTCTCATTAGGGGTCACAGAGGGAATTTAATTAGACAAGGCCTAGAAGTAGTTTTGCTATATCTTGATCTTAAGAGAAGAGTGGCAAGAGAGGGGAAGAGGCATAATATGGAGCTGGGGAAGAGTGAGGGAAAGGAAGGAAGGTCAGAGGAAACTACCTCACATAACTGTAGTGTACAAGTAGAAGTCTCTGGCTGAGCGGCTGTTGTTCTCTGTTCTTGAAGAGGATCAAAATCTGTGCTACAGTCAAGTTTCCATGTGCCCAACTGCAGCGGATCAGACCCATACAAACTTGAAATGCTCCACCACAGTTGGGCACAAATAGTCCGTGTGAACATTTGGGGTGGACACTCTAAATTTATGCATCCTGTGTTTCCTCTGAGCTGTTTCAATTCTGCTTTGTTCATAGAGCACAGCACCTTCTCTGATGTGGGCACGCCATGCTGAGTGGTGCTGTGCCACTGTGTACCATGTCACAAAATCAATTCCAAAGTTCTTAAGAGAGACCTTAAGAGTATCCCTGTATCACTTTTTCTGACCACCATGTGATCGCCTGCCCCATGCAAGCTCTCCATAAAATAGTCTTTCTGGCAAGCATACATTTTGCATTTGAACAATGTGTCCAGACCATCAGAACTGCACTCTCTGAAGCAGAGTTTGAATGCTTAGCAGTTTAGTTCGAGTAAGGACCTCAGCGTCTGGTATCTACATACAAGTCTGTATATACAAGGAGGAAGGGAATGGAGAAGTCTTGTTCATCTAAACTGGTCAAAGGAGGAAAGAATACACATGCATAACCAAGCACAGAAATCTATTTTACTCAACAGGAGGAAAAAGAGAGAAGGGAAAAGCAAGAATTAGAGGGAAGGAAGATTAAGGAAAGCAATAATTCTAAACAAAAGAAACTCTAAGGATATAGAAAATACTTATAGTTATTTTTGGGTTGGCAAAAATTTGGAAAGTGAGGGGGTGCCTTCTCAATGGGGAATGGTTGAACAAATCAGAGAACAGAAATGCTTGGAAATGCTACTGTACGATAAAAAAGGATGAAGGAGGTGGTTTTAGAGAAACCTGAGAAGAGGTATATAAACTGATATAGAATGAAGTTAACAGAAATGGGAATAATTTATACAATGACAATACATGGTAAAGAAAAATAACTTGGAAAGACTTGAGAACTCTGCTCAGTGTCATATTGACAGAAAGGCAAAAGACCAAGAGTGCAATACATTCCTTTCAGATGTGGCCAAGCAAAATATGTTTATACTTTGAGGAGTGGGAAGTAAGAGGGAAAGAAGGTGAACTTTTGCTAACTGAAAAAAAACCGTAATATAATTTAAAAATAAAAATCATGAATAAGTAACTGAGTTTATATGTTCAAAGAGAATATAATATACTTTAAAATAAGACTCTTTAGATATAATTTAACTATTTTAAGTATTATCTATCAAATTTAAACATTAAAGCTTAATGTACCTTGCATTCACCTGGAAGCTCTCAATGTTTACTGCTTTATGATTTATTGTGAGTGAAATTAAAGACAGCAATTTGAAAAAATCAAACCTACAGAAAAATTAACCAAAAGATATATGTTCTTTTAAGAGAAAAATGCTGACCACATCTCAGTTAAATAATGATCACGAACACCAAAAAATAAATTCTTTTAATTATAAGGGTAAGAAACAACATAGTTATAATCAATCTATCAACAAGTACTTATTAATCACCTACTATGTCCTGGGCACTGGAGGTATGAAGATGTTCATTGGGGAGACAACATACACTTATGTGGCATATACTGGATACACATTGAACAGCTACAAGCCATGCTTGGCTGAGGGTCGAGGGAAGGGGGTAGGGCTATGGGCAGGAAGCACTGTGGATGCTAGCGACCAGGAAAGGCTTCCTGCTGACAGTGACAGGTTTCCAGTGGCAGAGGTGAGAGAAGGCAATCTGCTGTCACCGTCCCAAGGCATGGAAGTGAGTGTGAGGAAGGCTGGGCTGCAGAGAACACCAGGGGAGCCATAGTGAGAAGCCTGGAATGGAGGGAAGGGGCCAGGGGCTGTGAATGGATTTAAACGCCAAAAAGTAGGTTATGTTTGATTCTGTAGATAGAAAGGAACCACCAGAGTTTATTGAATAGGGAAGTCACATGGTCAGGTCTGTGCTTTACAGAAATCGTATGAGGAGACTTGAGGTAAGGAGACCAAAGGGTATTGCAACAGTCAAGAAAAGAAGTGATGAGGGCCTACAGGAGGGCAATGTCTGTGTGCGGAGCATGGAACATATTTGAGAAATGTGGAGAGAAAAACACAAAGATTTGGCAACTGATCTGATATGTGAGGTGTGAGGAGAACAAGGGGGCAACACCAAGCTTTCTGCCCTGACTGACCGTAAAGATGGTGGTGGCCTCGGCAGCAAACAGGGGAGTTCAGGAAAAAAGGGGAGTGCTGGATTGATGATGGGATGATGAATTCTGTTTTGGACATGTTGAATTTGAGATACACTGGGACACACAATTTGAAATCTCCAGGCAGTTTGTGATACAGGAATGGGGCACAGGAGAAAGAGGAGAGCTGGTTATATGACTAAGCATCCTCTAAGATCTAAGTCCTTTGACGAGATTTTCCTTTCAAGGAACTCAGTTTTTTTATCAGCTAAAATAACCTCTAGCCAGGGAGTAAGGCACTTCGTAGGTCTACGTTAGGCTTTTGGGAGGAGGGGGAAACAGCAACACTCTGTTATCACTACTGTATGTATTTTTTTTAATACTATCATAATTTAAGAAAAAATAAGTCTTGCTCAGGATGATGTGATTTGAAAACTTCCAATCTGACTGGAGACACTCTAAGATGTCTGGGCCAATTGTGAGTATGTTGGAAAACCATTTGAGTCTAAATGCTGCCATCCCTTTGGAGAAAAGCTTTAAGATGCCAGAAGGGCCCTTTATCTCAGGAAGACAGGCATGCCCGGAATGGGAGCAATGGAGCTGGAGACACAGATAAGTCAATGACTGCTTTCTTTTGATAACTCCTTCCCCAAAAGGCAAACTCTGCCTGAATCAGGAGAGGCTTGTAATCAAGGAAGATATTACCATCTAAGACACAAGATGGGAAGCCCAAGTCCTCATTTAAAGATGTATCAGCTGAGGTCCCCAGATACCAGCACCAAGGTCCCCTCACCTGGACTTGGGCCCAGGCCCTCTTGTTCTCAGTCTGTCACTCCATTCCATCATCTTGCAGACAGACAGCAAACTGCAGCCTGCAGCCCAGAGCCTCTGTCCAAGAGACTGAAGGGAACTGGGGAAGGGCGAGGAGGAAGCCCAATTCTAAGCCTGCTCTGTCTACTAGTCTGTAGTGCTCACAGACAACTCATGTTGCCTCTCTGGCCTTCAGAAGAGCAGGGACAACAGCACTACCACAGCCTCAAGGGCAGGCTGCACGGTCCCAGAAGCCGATGTATGTCAAGTCTTACGAGTGATGCCCAAAGAAAGTCACAATGTAAAGGAGAAGGAAGAAGAGTCATGGTGAGTCTTTAAAGACTGCCAGATGGATCAGAGCAACGGAGTCCGCCTGCCCGAGAAACTTCAACTGTGCCGCCCAAAGGAAGGTCATCCTGGCCAACTTTTCAGAACACAACATACACGATGGTTAGATACACTTGAAGTTAATTAGATACAGAGGAAATACAGACTAATGACACACACAGACAAGGAGTAAGGAGTAAATTACTTTAATGTGACATTCATTGTGTAAAACTATATCTCTCAATTTCAATTCCTTTGGTGAATGCTACCCTGACGAGGAATGAAATTACCATTTGCTAATTTTATCAGACCAGAAGAAACATGATTTAAATGCCAAGAAAATCACATTCAGGAAGCACAACAAACATAACCTCATAAAAATCTCAATTTCACACGAGACTAGACTAACTAGAATCTCATCAGCCACCTTTCCTTAGGTGGGATAGATTACAGTGATTTATTTATCTAAGAAACCATTCACTGGGATTTATATGAAGAATACAAAGATGGCTCAACATCAGAAAAATAATCAACATAATTGATTATATTACAAACCAAAACATCCTAAACCACACAATCATCTCAACTGGTGCAGAAAAGCCTTTGACAATGTAACAACACTACTTTATGCTAAAAATAGATTACATGCCATTCCCCAATAGATAAGTGGTTAAAGGACATGAATAAAGAGTTCTCAAAAGAATAACTATAAGCTCTTTGCAACCACATGAATGAACGTTTCCAATCACTAATAATCTAAGAAAGGCAAATAAAAAGATAAGTTTTACCTCACATCATGAAAATGGGCAAGGATGACAAAAAATGGCGGTCCTTCACGTTGGAAGAGTTCTGTAATGACAGATATGCTAAGACATTGCTGCGAGTGCTGTGAGATGGTACGACCATTAGGGAAAGCCATTTGGAACTATGCAGACAAAATGACTAATAGAACCAGAGATTCCATTTGCTGGGCTTGTACTCCAAGGAAGGCACTGATAAGAAGAAAAGTCCCCATACACACCAAAATATTTAGAGCAGCACTTTCTGTGATAGCTATGAACTGAAAACAAAATAGATGCCTGTCCGTTAGGGAACAGCTAAACAACTTGTGGCACATGAATGTAAAGGAATATGACTGTGCTGTAAGAACTGGTCTGTGTGAGGAATGCAGGGAAGCCTGAAGATGCGTCCCGTCAGCAGAGCCAAGAAAACAACATCCACGGTAACTACAATGTAAGCGGAAAGAAGGACACATACTCCAAATCAAAAGGAAATGTAACCAAACCGTAAAGATCAAGCAAGGCTCAAACAAAGAGAGGGTAGCCCCAGTCCATTCCTTGGGAGAGGTGCAAGGTCCACAGTGGTCACACGCCGTCTGTTTTCAGGCTTTTCCAACTTGATGAGTTGCGATTTCTTTTCCTCTCTGAAGGTACTATTTGTTATATGGGATGGCTTGCTGGTAGGGGGAAGGAGAATTATGGTGCAGGAAACATAAGATACCAATAAACATTTATTTTGAAAAAAGAAATTCGATAGCATCCCCTGTTGCTCCACTCACCATCCCTGTGATTTCCCAGATCCCCGGCCATAACGTCCTGGTTTGTGTTACATTTAGAATATCTGCCCAAAGGTATCTCCTGTGTTTACCATAATTCTTGGTACATAATCAGCATGGAATAAATATTACTCTTTATTCATTCTTCAGTTTGAGGCTATGTTCTAGATGACCCCCAATGACAGAGGTGTGGGTAAGAAAGAGGAAGAGGAGAAAGCTCTTGGATCAGTCAGAACAGGCACATGCTGAAGACGAGCCCTCTAAGCCTCAGCTGGAACACCAACTCTCAGCCAGTTGTTCAAACATGAATTATCCCCAGGGGCAGAGATGCTTTTTATGTCCTGCAAAATCACACTAAAACCAACAGAAGGGTCCCTCTGAGGCCTTGTTTCACCACTAATACCCTAAGAATCAGAGTGAGTGAACAGAATCCTGTGGGAGGACCTTGGTGACACTCCCCCATATCTCCTGGGGAAAGTCACATCAATCTTCTTCCCTGGGACCTATCCTGGAAAAGTGGAGAGTTACATACGCAATTACACAAAAGATTTATAATCACAAGCATGTCTGTAACCGGAGGCAATTCGATCCATCATTTACTCCTGACTAGGATGATATTAAAAGCATCACGTCCAGTAGGGAGGTCTTTCATCTTACAGGTAACCTGTTCTAATGTCTCATGACCTTCAGGTTCCACAAAGTCCTAAATGATGTCTAGGCGAGATCTCCTAGGGCTGTAGATTGAGGAGCTCATACAGCATCCAGGCACACTTTTTCATATAACCAAAGGAGAGACTGAAGGCCATAGAAGGTAAGTGGTTCAGGGAAGGCTGCAGAGGTGGTAAGTGGCATGATGGGATCCTGACCCAGGCCCAAATTCAGAACTCTTTGCACTACTCCAGGGCATCCCCTCCTGCCCTGTCCCAATGAGTGCTTACTATCTCACACTTGAGAGCTGGTACAGTCACTCCTCCACTTCCTCCCTGGGCTGTTCCCCAGGCCTGCAATGCTCTCCGCCACAATGCTCTCTCTTTCTTAGATGCCCTGGCAACACTCGACTCCAGTGATGTCTTGTACAGCAGAATGTTTGTGCCCCTCCCCCAGATGCAGGGCCTTTCCTCCTGCCCCCTTTCTATCTATCCTGTATATACCCATTCATGGACATGCTGTCTCTGACATTTGGGAGGTAAGTTTCAGGAGAACAGGGGCTGTTTTGGATTTTTCTCTGCACTCCCAGTGCTTAGCAGGATGCCCAGCATACAGTAAGCACTTTATAAATGCTTCTTTACTGAATTACAAATTGATTAGCACATCACACTGTGAAGCCTGACTGGTTCTAAATGTGAAGGACAGTACACAGAGCTGTGTAGAGCTGACTGAAGGTGGCCGTACATCAAGAAATGCCAATTCCATTGAGGAAATATGGAGTTGTCACTGAGCTGCCAGGAACAGAAGTGGTAGAAAAAGGGATGCATTCTTTCCTGTCCCATCAAGGCCCTCGGGGACCCAAGAGCTCAGAGGCAGTTCTGCGGGGCCACTGTGCACACACAACAAGCACACCACCTCCTCTAAGGAAATGAGTGTAATTTGATTTCTTTTTACTTAAAAGGGTTATTATTTTAGCAATCTGTTTTAATGGGGTATTAACTGGTTTTGTCAATATGGCCCGTGAAAACTGCTCAGTAGGGGGGTTTGTTAACGCTTACGGAAGGGGTTCAGAAGAGACTTTATTATGGGAAAGTTCCCTTTAGCTCACATTTCTCAAGCTCCTAATGCCCATTACTCATCTCAGAAAAACAAAGAGCTTATTAACATGAACATGCAGCATGGGACCAGCTCTAATCAGCCGGGCCAAATGCTAGGCACTGAGTTGTGTGCTGGAGCGCTGGGACATACCCCACCCCCTTCCTCTCCAGCCAGCCCTCCTTCTCCATAATCACTAAAATATGTCCCACATTGTTAATTCTCCTGGGTTCTCTGGACACTCGGCCTTTCTCCACGTCCTTCCATGTTTTGGCTTTTCCTGCCCTGCACGCCCCACACTCCTCGCTGTGAGCCTCCAATATGGGCCTGGGCAGCCATGACTGACCCTTCCAACATGATGGACCCAGAGCACTGAAAGGGAAGAGACGAAGAAGGAGGCAAGTGCCCTTATTCAGTAAACTGGCAACAGTGGAAGAGGTGGAAAGTGTGGGATTTGGTCTTCCTGTGGCCAGCCCATCTCTTGGGCCCTCTCATCCATTCTCCACACACCTGCTATAAGGATACTCATCAAGCACAGCTCAAAGCTCAGCTCAAAAAAGGCAAACTCCCCTATGGGGCGTCTGGAGGCAGCCCTCTCTTCTTTTTCTAGGCCAAGTGCATATCATTCCCCTCCCCCCACCCCTGTCCTAAGCCAAATGGCCCATTTATGCTCCCTGTACACCCTGTCTCTCATCTCTGTGCCTCTGCTCCAGCCATCCCCCATAGTCAGAATGCCTGTCCTCCTCATCTTGGCCTCTTGGCATCTCAACATCCTTCAAGGCTCATCCCAAGAGCTGCCTCCTAGTACAGACAGGCTCTTCCTGCAGGCCCCCTTTAGTGTTTCCTCCCCCATCAACCTTCTGTATTTGTCTACAGGATATGTGGTATTTTCTTATACATTTTACAGTGTCTAAAAAATTTATATATCCCCTAAAGAGACAGCTAAGAGAAGATCACTGGATCAAGTAAATGCAGGGAGAGGTAACAAGCCCCCACTTCCCCTCATGTGACACTCAACAGTGATCTCTCCTGTGCCAATGCACAAGGCTGGTGATGGCAGAGGGTTCCGAGGCATGGCTGGTCTCTACTAGGGCTGTTCTCACTCTCCTACAAGGAATGCTTCAATTAAATTGCACCATAAAAATGTGCGTATGTATGCATGTGTATGCACATTTATGTGTATACACACAGGCACATGATTCTGCATCTCTGCCCATTCTGTTTCCCCTGACAGATAGATGGTAAATTCCTTTAGGGCAGTGCCTTTTTTACTCTTCTTTGCCACATGTTTAGCAGAGAGGCAGGTGTGCACACAGTAGGAGCTAAATAAATACTTAATTTATGAAGTGATGAATCACAGAAGATCCTCATGCTAGACGGAGATAGCACGATGCTACCAAAGTTACTATCACCCCCTACTCGTTAAACTCCAGTGCTCCCTATCACCACCAGGATCAGCATTCAAGGCCTTTCATCACCCGCCCCCTCCTGTCTGTCCAGCCTTCTCACACCTTCCTCCTCAATATGTTTTCATCCAGTGACACTGGCCTCCGAGATCCTCTCAGCTTCATCTGCCATGTCTGGAATGTTCTTCCTTCTCTGCTCTGACCAATGACCTTCTGAGTTTCCAAGTAAAATCCCATTTTTGACTAGAAGCGTTCCCCAACCCCTCTTAATCTAGGGTCTTCTTTCTGTTAATCGGTTCCTATTTATTCTGTGCACAGCTCAGTTTTGATATTCGCTCACCTAGGATCTTCTCCATTACACTGAAAACTCATGAACAGCAGGGATTATTTTTTGACTCTTTTTATATTCTCAGAGTTTATCCCAGTGCCTGGCATACAGTAGGAGCTTAATACATGTTTACTGAACCACAACTAGGTCTGTTTTCCACAGAGATCAAAGATAAAGCAAAAGGACATTGTATATATATATTACATATGTGCACACACATATACATACATACACACATACATACACGCATACATACATGCATACATACATACATACACATACATACACACATACATGCATACACACATACATACATACACACACAAACATGTGTAGCAGCTCTTTTTGTGACGGCAAGGAACTGGAAACAGAGGGGATGCCCACCCATTAGGGCATGACTGAACAAGTTGTGGTCTATGGTTCTCAGCATTCCTCTCCCCAGATGGAACACCTCTTCGGTGTAAGCTGAAGATATTAGGAAAGGAGGAGGAGAACACTGGTGGGCAAATACACAGGCTTCAGGGAGCCAGCTGGAGAAATCTGAGGTGTGAAAACCATGCGACAACGTGATGCCAAGAACATGTCCCCCAAAACTAGGGTTCAAGGAAGACAAGATTACAGCTCATCTTGCAGTCAGTCCTTAGGGCAAAAAGATAGTACAGGAGCAGAATCCGACCCAAAATAAATGGCAAGTAAATACACTGAATAGCCTTTTCCTCAACTTGTGGATGGAATGGAGATTTTCCGCCCCACTTTTCTTTTTCAGAGGGGTTAATAAAGTCAAAGGCGAGTAAGATATGTGTGTAGACTTCTCTGGCACCCTTTCAGGGAAGGGAATAAGTATTTATGTAGCACCTACTACATGTGGTGCTAAGTGCTTCACAGAGATTGTGAGGTAGGTGCTCTTCTTATTCTTATTTTATAGTTGAGGAAACTGAGGCAAACAGACAAGTCATTTGCCCATGGTCCCACAGTTGGGAAGTATTCCAGGATTTGATCTCAGGCCTACCTGGGGTCAGGCCCAGCTCTCTCTGCACCGTGCTGCCCCACAAACCTTTCAGTAAAAGAAAAGGTTCAGAATTCATCTTTTTAAGTCACTATATCTGGAACAGCTCCAGACCCGAGAGCAGGGCACTAAACACTGTTGGAGAAGGGTAGAAAATACAGAGAAGCCTTTGCGCTTGCCCTCAAGAGAAGTACAGTCCTGTTCGAAAAGAAAACTCTAATCTATGAGTGAATCCACTCTTCGCCCAGATGTGTCTACAAACACACCCACTGAAAGGAAGCCAGAAACCCCCACCCTGTATCTCCACATGTTTTCTACCAGCAACCAACGGAAAGAAGAATGTAACTGTCTGCGTCTGTGACGATGGCCAACAACGCCCTGGGTGAGACACATGATGCTTTGTCCAAGCCCGCCAGGAGACTGAGCTGACACATGGGACATCTGGTTAACCGAAAAGGAAAGGAAACATAATCCCACCCCACCCTGGGGAGGGAAAAAAAAGTGTCAGAAGAAAAAGCATTGGTGAAAGTAGTGTAACAACATGAATTGAGAAATCATAGATGGAAGGAGAGGAGGCATAAGAGCCTGAACCATCTTAGCCCTGAAACCTTTCTTCCTGCCCCTGATCTTAAGAAGGGGAAGAAAGGGAAAGAGCGTAAGTTTGGGGGGAGGAGAGAGAGGAGGGAAAGGAAGGTTAGGGAAACTGAGGTGCACAAGTAGACCTCTATACAAATGTTCTCTTCTGAACCAATCAAAAGAACACACTTCACTCAAAGAGAAGTAGGAGGGAAGGGGAGTTAAAGGAAAGTAGGAAGGGACTTGGTCCTAAGAACAAACTCTAAGGATGTACACACATATTTACTGAACCACAACTATTTGAGGTATCACAGAATGGGAATCTCAGGGGTGCCCACGGATTGGGGAATGGGCAAAGGAGTTGGGGCATATGGAGGTGAGAGGACACTTTTGTGCTCAACTCTTTATCAGGGTAATGACCAACCAGGATCCCAGTTGACTAATGATGGAAGCCTGCTCCCTACCTCCTGAGAAAGATGTGGGACAGACTCAGAATGCAGAATGGGACTGACCCAATGTGGAAATTTATTTTGATTGATTCTACATGTTTGTGATGAGTTTTGCTTTTCACTTGTTTTCAGTTCGGGGTGGCATGAGGTAGGAGGGTGAGAAGACAGATCTTGACTGATTCACACAATTTTTAACTTTATCTAAAAAGTACAGAAAGATGGCAGAGAAAAGACAGAGACTTGTCTGAGCTCTCCCAAACTCCCTTCCAAACAAATTTAATGCATCAAAACGAACTCTGGAGTGGTAGAACCCACAAATGGATGGGGTGAAACAATTCTCTACTCCAAGACAACTTAGAAGGACTACAGGTAAGGTCTGTCTCTCTTATATAAAAGAGGAGCACAGCCTGGTAAAGGAGGTGTCCGGGAAAGCCAGCGGGAGGCACTGAGACTCTGCACAGCAGGCGAGGGGCACAGCAGGTCACGCATGAGACTTCTAGTCCCTGGTGCAGCAGGTGAGCAGCCAGGCCCAGCAGCCCTGCAACACCAGATTAGCAGCCAGGTCCCTGGCACATTAAGTTTGGGAGAATGTCTCTTGTACCTCAGGAGCAGAGCACAACTTTAAAAAACATGAAACAGGTTGCAAAAATGAGCAAAAACAAAAGCCAAAAAAGAACTTGATCTTAAAACTTACTATGGTGACAGTAAAGACCAAAATACAAACCTGGATGAGGACAACAATGTCAGAACACCTACATGCAAAGCCTCAAAGGCAAAGTATGAACTGAGCTCAGGACCAAAAATAACTCCTGGAAGAATTCAAAAAGATCTTAGAAATCAAATAAGAGAGAAGAAAAACTAAGAAAAGGACAGAGAATTATGTAAGAGAACCATGAAGAAAGAGTCAACAGCTTAGTAAAAGAAGCCCAAACAATGGAAAAGATGTCCAAAAACTCAACGAATATGCCTTTTTCTCAGCAGTGCATGGCACCTGCACAAAAAATGACCATGTATTAGGGCAAAAAACCTTACAATCAAATGCAAACAGACAGAAACAAATGCATCCTTTTCAAATCATGATGCAATAAAAATTACATTAAAGGGTCATGAGAAGACAGATTAAAAATTAATTGTAGTCCAAATAATTTAAAACTAAAGAATGAATAGGTCAAAGAATAATCATAGAAATAATCAATAACTTCCTTTAAGAGAATGACAACGAGACAACATCCCAAAATTTATTGGATGAAGCCAAAGCAGTACTTAGGGGCAAATTTCTAACTCTGAACTTATATTAATAAAGTAGAAAAGAGCAGATCCATGAATTGGGCATATAACTGGGAAGAAAAAAACTTGAAAAAGAACAAATTAAAACAACTTAACAATCCCCAATTAAACACCAAATTGGAAATCCTGAAAATAAAGGGATTAATAAAATTGAAAGAAAACACACACACACACACACACACACACACACACACACACACACACACTGAATTAATAAATAAAACTAGCAGCTGGCGTTATTAGAAAAAAAACAATAAAACAGATAAACTAATGATTAATTTGATTAAAAAAATAAAGAAGAAAACCAAATTACTAGTAACAAAAATGAAAAGGATGAATTTACCACCAATGAAGAGGAAATTAAAGCAATAGTTAGGAGCTATTTTGCCCGATTACATGCCGATAAAGCCAACAATCTAAGTGAACTTACAAAACTGATCAGATTAACAACAGAGAAAACAATACTTCAATAACCTGAATTCAGATTTCACTCTGTGACCCTGGGAGTCATTTAACTTAGTGGCCTCCGTTTTCTCCAACACAAAATGGGGTTAACAGTCATATCTGGCTACCAGGGCTGCTGTGAGGATAAAAGGATAACACTTGTGGAGCACTTACAACAGTGCCTAGCACCTAGAGGAGCTATCTATACAAATGCTCATTTCTTTTCCTTCCTTTCCCTTTTCTATAAGAGAAATGATAAGAAAAAATGGCATTGCTGAAGCCTGGATAACCTGTCCGTGGCATTCCCCTGACTACCAGTCCAATAACCCCATCAAAAATGAAAACAAGGTTAAATCTGGCATGCCGTGTGTGTGTGAGATGAGGCTACAGCTGTTCTTATGACCACTCTCTCTCTGTATATTGACAAATCCTGTCTAAAAATCTTGTCCACGTTCAAGAATTTAGCCAGGAATTGAGGTCCTGTTGACTGATCTGTTTCTGCACATTCCTCTTCTTCCCTTTTTTGAAAATTGAGACAACCTATCTGTTCTCCTGTGCTGCAGCATTCTCCCCAAATTTCATCATCTTTCCAATAGCCCTGACCATGGCTCAGAAAACCATGTTTGCCAGGTGTGATGTACACGTCCATTGAGGGCTGGTGACCTGAGCTCATCAAGGTCAATTTGCTTCTTCCTTAAGGTTCTATTCACTTATGTGAGCTTTCTGTTGGTTATGAACCCTGTCTCTTTTTATCATTGCCATTTTATGGAGAATCTCCTTGATGGAGAAAAGAGAATAAAAACGAGAGCTAAATAATCCATGTACTCATGGACCGCTTCTTTCAACAAGTCTTGAGGGAGGGCCCACTTTGCTCACAGCACTGTGCTATCTGCTGGAAGTGGATGAGAGGTAGCAAAGGAAGTGGACTTCTCTCTTGCAGAGTTCACAGTCTCACTGAAGAATCAAGAATAATGCCAACTCAAACCAACACAAAGCAGTAAATAACTCATTATTTAATGGATGGGAGTCAATGGGCAACAGTAGAAAAGAGAACCTGGGTTCAAATCTCAGCTCTGCTCTTTATGATCTTCAGTAAGTCAATAAAGCTCTTGGGGCCGATCTTCTATCTGTAAAATGACGTGGTTGAACTTTATTATCTTGAAAGTCCTTTCTAATTAAATCTTATAAATCAAATACTAAAACATGGCTAATGAATTTTAATTGGAATTTTTTGAAGCTGAAAACATGGCTAAAAATCTTCTGCCTCACTTGGCATCACCTGGGTGCTCTCCATTTCCTTCTGGCCTTTAGCAACATGAGACTTCTCCTGTTTCCTGGAGTCTAGGACACTCTCATTGGCTTGCTCTGTGACTGGCCCCTAGTAACTCTTCTCCAGAGGATGAGAGGAACTGCCAGATCCCTGGTAGCGTGAGGGTCAGATTAGGGTGGCATTGAACCCCAGGTTGAGTAGCATATCCTTTCATGCCTGCTCCATGTAGGGTTGCCTCCCAGATTCCAAACCTCTTTAGGGCAGGGGTCATGTCTTATACTGCTTCTGTATTTGCCAGCAAATCCAATAATATACTGGGAGCAGTTAGAAATGGCAAACTCTGAAATACCACTTAAAGGTTTAAAGCACTGTCCATGTGATCCCTGTGGATCCTCACAGCTTTGGGAGTAGGCTCTGACTGAAAGAGGCTCAATTTCCTAGGGCTCACAGTTAGTCAAGTGTCTAAGTCAGTCTTTGAACTCACGTCTTCCTGACTCTAAATCTAGCCATCCTAACCACTGAGTCACCCAGCTGTTCTTAAGGAATATGACTATGATTTCAAATAAATAACTGATATCTCATTTCTGGCCTTTTGGAGAGAAGGGAAGGAAAGGGAGGGAAAGAATTTGGAATTCAAAATGTGTGTGGGAGGAAAGAAGGTTAAAAATAAATAGTTTTTTAAAGAAATGTTACTGACTGCTACTTAACTAAGCTTAGCACCATACTTAGCCTACCACTTTGGGTGGACATGGTAAGGTCCTCAGTAATGCCTGTGGTTAGACCAGTGAAGGCACAGACATTGGATGAGTGGAGAGAAGAGCAGACAAAGTAAAATGTAACATTCAAGGAATGTCAAAGACTTTCCAAACAGAAAGGGCCTCAGAGGCCATCAAACCCAACCCTGGCCTCAGCCAAAGTCCATGTTGCATCTCGGTTGTATCTATCCATCCCTCTATCTATCTCATGTATCCATCCATCCATCTATGTATCCATGTATCCATCCATCCATCCATCCATCCATCCATCCATCCATCCATCCATCCACATCCACATATGTTTATATAAAGAAAGATGGGCCTTCATTTCAGGGAGAAGCTTGGTTTCATTAAAAGTTCCGAACAATTTCCTGAATGCAATCCAGCCTGGTCTCCATCTGCTGGTCAGCTGTGGCCCAGCTCACTGTCAATCTGTCTCCCTACACTAATGGACTGTTACTATGAGTTGTTCAGTCTGAACAATGGGCATTCTTTATCTGCTTGTTTTTGCCCTGTGTACATGGGCAGTTGGAATAAACTCTTTTTCTGTTTAGGAGGTTCTGCTGGAGCATATAGGATGTCCTCAGAGAAGTGTGTGATCCACAGAAAAGATGAGCTGACCATACAGTGAGAACTAGGCCTAGCCAATGAAGACACAGGCCATGGGCTCCACTGCTATACACCCAATATCAAGAGGTCTAGAAGAAGACTGCCAGCATCATGAGAATGTAAGGAAGGAGATTCAGTAGTCATAGTAATCTCATATTGGCATAGATGAATTCACAGACTCATGAAAATATGATGTATCTCTTTACAGGCCTAAGAATCAATCCATAAAACGTTCTTAAGCACTATGTGGCAAGCACTGTGCTAGGCACTGGAAATCCAAAGACACAAATGAGATATTCCCTGTCTTCAAGTAAAGAGTTGCCAGAACATGATATTCTATAGGAGGAGATAACACAGACATAGAGAAGCATATACAAAATAAATCTACGGTAATTTTAGCGGCTAAGGAGGCCCTAGAAGATCAGCAGGGGGAGCAGGAGAAGCCACGGGAGGAGATGGGCATTGGAACTGAGCTTTAAACAAAACTAGGGATACTGCATGCTGTCAGAATTCAATGAAATGGTGTGTCAACCAAAGCAAATGGCAACTATTGTTACCTAAGTGGAGATATTTTAAAAGGAAAAGTTGCTACATAAAATATTCTCACTATGCAGAACAAAGCTATTCCTCTGCCTCGGTTAGTATCAGTCAGTCAACAAACATTTATTAAATCTCTAATGTATGCCAGGCACTATACAAAACACTGGAGACAGCAAGAAAGGCAAAAGCAGATTCTCCTTCCAAGGGGTTCCCATGGGCTTGTGTGGGAGAAGGGGGAACATCATGCAAACAAGGATAAATAATCAAGCTATATGCAAGCAAACCAGAAAATCTCAGAGGGCAGACACTAAGGATAAAGGAATGGTAAAAGGCTTCTTGTAGAAGGTGGGATGAAGCAAAGAGAAGGAAGGAGGTTGCAGACATGGCAGACAGGACAAGCCAAGCAGCAGAGCTCAGAAGAGAGGACGGGAGAGGAAGGGGAGGCATCGACTGTGGATGGCCTTCTCCAGGAGGTCAGCCACAAAAGCCCACAGTGAGTAGGGCCAGCAGGATGGGGGTGGGGGGAGGGTGGTGTTTAAGGGTGGAGTAGACACGGGCATGTTTGATGGCAGCACAAGAGCAGATAGTGAATAGAAAGGGAGAGACTGAAGATAAAAGAGAGACAATATGCTAGAAACACAGGCCAGAATGCGATCATGAATGTAGGTAGAGGGCTTGGTCTCACCTCTGGGTGAGATAGGAGTGAAGGAGGAGATAGGGCAGAGGGCACCTGGGGGAGGGGGCCAAGGGAGGCAATGCTCTGGAAACATTCCAAATGTTTCTCAGTGAAATATGAGGCAAGGTTCTCAGTGCAGAGGCTGGGGGGTGGGATGCTCTGGGAAGTCTGCAGGAGGATGTACAGGTCTGGAAAAGTCTCTGTGGTGACTGGGAAAGTGGGTCAGTGATGGAGTATCCAAGGATGACCTTGCCACAGGGTCAGGTAACAGGCAGGAGTGACAGCCCTGGGAGATGGGAGAGAGCCAGGGTGGAGGCCAGAGAAGGGGCCAAGGTACTAGAGAGAAGATGGGCAGGTGAGACCTGCACCAGCTCCCCAAGGAGCCAAGGCAGGAAAGGAGAGAGGCGTCCGTGCATGGGGGGTGGTGTGCGAAAGAACAGAGGGTCAGAGTGAAAAGTTTCAGGAGTACAGGGGTTTTGGAACTCCAAGACAGAGGCAGGGTGGAATGATGAAGGGCACTCTATGGACATCTAGCTCCTGACCTGGCCGTTTGGCTGGAACTTCTGCCTCAGACGAGGCCGGTGACCACTAGTAAACAAGCCCCGTGTACTTCCTTTGAGCCACCTTCTATTCTGATGCAGTGTTGGAGCCTGTTGTCCAGTGGCTAATTCTGGATGCTAAGCACTTTGGGGGTGATGACCTGGAAGGTGTCGAGTCTAGAATCCCATGATCTCCCTCTGTTTCCCAAACGTGATAGATTTCCCTTCTTTCACTGTTTTCACCTCTGAGGCAGCCGATGGTACAGAGGATGGAGTGCTGGATCTGGAGTCAGGAAGACGTGAGTTCAATTCCAGCCTCATACACTTACTAGCTACTAGCACCTATCTGCCTTAAGTTTCCTCAACTGTACAAAAGGGAATAAAATGGCACTTACCTCACAGGATTGTTGTAAGGATCAGATGAGATAATATTCTTAAATCGGTACAATGCAGTCACACAAAGTAGGCACTTAAGAGATGCCATTCTCCCTCTCCATCCAATCTTTTCCACTGCTGCCTGATTAACCTTTCTTATGTATACATAGCTCTTGTCATGCTCAAACCTTTACGAAGTCAAGTTCAAACTTCTTAGCTTGACTTTCAGGACCTTCACAGGAGGATACCACTCTACTTGACAAGTTTACCACATATAACTTCCACTCATCACCCAAGTGCACTTGAACCAGACTGGACTTCTCCACATACATCCTCTCTGCAATGCTCACTCAGATGTCCCTGAACCTCCAAAGCTGAGCTTCCTGTCCTCCCCTGAACAGAAGCCTGTGCCTCCTTCAGACCTCACCCAAGTTTGGGGGAATCTTTAACCCTTTTCTCCCAAACCTCATCAGTTTCCAAGTCCTGTCTGTGTCTGACCAGGCCTCAATAGTTGTCACTTCTGCGTCTGGTGCCCTTACCTCACTAGCACTGGCCTGGGTAAATGTTTGGCCTACCAATATCACCGAGTTAGATATATTCCCCTCAAGAGGAGGTAATCAGCCCCAACAACGCAGTGGGACACTTCCTTACCTGTCTTGCTCTGGAGCCCTTTGCTTAAGCCAGGCCAGTCTCCTGATGAGCTTCAATGTACGTTTTTCTCCTTATCAGAAAGATCACTATTACCTCCTCTCTATTACTAATCCATGACCATGACTCCCTTTAACCAAAAGCTCAACCATCTCCAATAGAACCATTCATCAATTAACTGAAAAGCAGTCAGCAGGGGAAAGCATCTGGCTCAGAAGACCCAAGTTTAAATTCCACTTCTGACACTTAACTGTACAACCAGGGCGAAGTGTCACTTAACCTCCTCCTACCTAAAACGAAGCGGTTAGACTGGATGTCCTCGGAGGTCTTTTACGGGACCTGGGAGCCTCTCCCTCCAGACAGACAGTGATCTTCCTCGTTTTGCTCTGACAGAAACTAATTACACCACTTCTCTCAGGCAATCAGTCTCCTGGCACACAGTATGTGCTTGACTCTGGGTAGTGAATGAATGACTCTGTTCTGAGTAATTAATACCTGACAGGCACTATTTCAATTCCTTTTAAATTCATAAAACAAAACTTCAGAGGTTCATTTCAGTTGAAGCCCAGAGAGCTTAGCCTCGATAAGCATCTCTTTTCTATCATGTTCCTGCACCATTCCTTTCTAAAGACTAAAATGGAAGAGTATTCTGAACAAAGGTCAATGCCACACCCCACCAAGAAAAGCATCGGATTTCTGATGGTCCTCCTTCCCATCACCTCAGCATGATGAATGGTATTCCAGCAGATCATATGCATATCAATAACATAAGCAGGACAAGTAGGGGGAAGCCAGTCATTTGAGGAGGAAAGGAGGCTTCTCCAAATCCCACCAGGTTTCTCTGATGAAGAGCTAAGAATGCCCCTTTTCCCATCTCTGGTAACAGAGGTTTGAGCACTAGCCACGCCTTTCATTTCATCAGCTCATAACCAAAATGCTAAAGCATCAAATACTAGAAACATGAAGGTCATGCCCAAATGATCTCTAAAGTCTGCTGAATTCCTGTTCCTGGGCACAGCCCAGCCCCTGAGGTCTTTCTCCTTCACCCACTCCCTTGCCATATGCATTTTATAGCCACTGGTTTCATCCCAAGTCATGCTTGCCTTTCTCAATTGCAGTTTTCCTTGGAGTACTTTTTTAGCAGAGGCCTCCCAGGATCCAGCTGCTCTAGGCCAAGGACTATCTTTAGAGGTTACAAATTAAAATATAAAGCAATGGGAGAAAGCTACTCCCCCCCCCAAACACACACACACACACACACACACACGCAACCCTGAGCTACTTGAAGAAGAAATGTGTACAAACATCTATCTCTCCACATGTGCATATATATTTGTATACATGCATTTAAACACCTTTCTCTTTCAAACTTTCCAATAAGCTATTTAATAACCTGACAAAGTTCAAGGTATTAAAATATTAACCAAAGCTTCCAGGAAAACCTCTATAATCTCAATTGTTTATTCAAGACCTTTACAGACCTTATAAAAAATTAACTGGGCTAGGAAAAAACACCACAGCCATAGAAGAAAGTTTACAAAGCACAATGGCTGAGACGCCTGACTGTCTGCCAACGGGTCCCTTTTGACTTCCACATAGGACGCATTACTCAGTGCCTAACTAGTCAATACTCTAAATAGAGCATTTCTCCTCCCAAACACCTCATTAGCTTGGACCGCGTTGCTTTGGGTTGGTTTTTCTTTTTGAAATTGCAGTGTTCTGAAGGTGCTTGGTCTTTTTACTCTCCTCCATCCACAAACCCCTTAGTTCAGCATATGTGAAGCCTGAGGTTTCTTTCACAGTGACTTGAAAGGATTAGCTTCTCAGGTTCCCAACTACACTTGCAGAGAGGCCCATCTCCATGCCTGAATCTACTTTATAGAAGAGAACGAGTCATTGAGAGGAAGTGACTTGTCCAAGGTCACTTTTGCCCAAGGTCAGTGGATGGATGACCCTGACTCTCCATTACTTTACCAGACCCTTCTCAAGGATGAAAGCAAAGAGGCTAATTTTCCTTCTTAATTTGTCCACTGTTCTCAAAGAGGTTTCCAAAGAATACAAGTCTAGTCTTGCAGGGAAGAAAAGAACCTTTCCTATTACTTGAAAGGCAGTAACAGAAAAGTCTAATGATACTAAGGCCCAAATAAGTCAGACAAAACCTAGGAGAGGGAAATTTTATCAACGACCCATCGTGCACCCAGAAAATACTCTCTGAATCAATTGTATTTCAGGCAATTGAGCATGAACTCATCTAAATTTATTTGTATTTTTTTTAGTGGCATAGATTAAGCCCTACAATCCCAAGGAAATAAGCCCTTCCCCCCATCCTTAACCCCATCTGGAGGGCCCTAACGGGAGCTACAAAATACCAGGATTGTTCATCAGAGCATATCTGTCTGAAAACAGCAAAATATGTTAACAATTAGAGAAAAGGAAACTTGAAAGGTTGTCTTGTTAATTAAGGGACTGGCTATCAAAGGGCTCATTAAAAGCTACTGAAACCGAATGGCTATTAAAATAAACACCCATTAATCTGAACACACAAATGCTTGGCAATCAACATTCTGAGCAATGACCTACCTCCCTGCAAGCCTCAGGGTGAAGCAGGGCATCCCACCTCCTAGAGATCAACTGAAGGCCCAGTCTCCCACTAAGGCACTCCTTATGGCTTTTTTAAGGCTAAGTAAAACAAACTGACTCTCCGCTTCTAAAATCACACGACAGCATGCACCCCTAAGAGATGTAGGACAGGAGGGGACACATGTCATCAAATACCCTATACCCTGATACCATGGTGCAGCATCAATGAAAAGTATCCAGAGGCTCAAAAAATGAGCAAGGACCTTGTTGGATAAGAACCACGTGTTGGGGACATTTTAAGGGGAACTCCTGAGGTGGCCCCAATCAGATTAGACGATTTTGTGGCTCCGGGACAAAAATGATGGGCTAGCTCCGAAGTCACCTAACCACAGGAAATAGCACAGAGCCTTAGCGACATGAAGAGGTGACTACAAGGTAATTAACAGGCAGAAAATGACATAGTCACAGAAGTCCAATGTGAAAATTTAAGACAGGTGAGCCGTGAAGGAAGGACTACATTTGTTTTTGTACCTAAGCCCCAAGTGAGACAGGAACAGACTGATGAAAAACAAGAAAAGAAGTGGAAGTTGGCAGATTTAGAGGAGTATTTGCAAGACTGGTTAAGACCAATTCCATCTATCAGAGGAAAGTGCTAATGAGACCAAGGACGTGGGTTCAATCCCACTATGGGCCAAATTAGCTTCCCCATACCCTATGGTCACTTTATGTGGGCCAGCTGTCTCACCAATGCATAATGTGAGTCACAAGGGACCAAAACAGGAAACAAGTATCATTCCAATTCTGGTAGACTCTTCTACTAAGCAGGAAATACATAAGTAATTTTATTTGATCCTTACAACGGACTTCAGGAAGCCGAAATAGTCTTAGACCTATTTTAAAGGTGAGAAAATGGTTGTCAAGCGATCTTGCCCAATTTACTTCAAAAAGTTTAAACCAAGGTCTTCTGATGTTGAGTTGATCAGCGCTCCTTGTATTCTGCTCTATCAGTCCCCAAACAGAGGGGCAGGTAAAACATGTAGTCATCCAGGTACTTGGCTGAAATGTCTTTGGTCTGTGTCAGTTGTGTGGAAGCCAGTAACACAAGTTTCCAACTGTTTATTGCCCAGGCCCTGCCTGGTCTGGGCTTTGCTTACACTGCCCAGGGGCAGCAGTATTTGATTTCCCCCAGCAATGATTGGCCAAGCCTGAATGTTTACCTCCATGCCAAAGTTTATCCCAATAGAGACATTCCTCACTGATTGAGGCCTTTGGGTTGAGTCAGGCTACTCAGTGTATAAAAAAGACCCCACCCACATCCATGGGGGAGTGGGGGGTCGGGGATAGAAACCTCTGCTTCCCCGGTAGGTGAATGCTCTAATGACAACTGTACTAAAGTCTGGGGTTCTGGGATGGCTTTGTTCCATTAAGTGTGACAACACATGCCTTGATTCAACCCTGATCTCTGAAAGTCAGTCACCTTGACTGACATAAATGCTCATCATGGATACATGAAAAGAGCTTGTCAAAAAATATTTAATCGTGAGGGAGCTTCTTTTTATGTTGAGTTAAAATTAATCTGACTGTAAATGCTACCCAGTAAGTTCTGTCCTCTGTGGAGCAAACAGAAGTCAGTTCATCTGTCATTTAGCAATCATTTTAAGCATCTGTGAATAGAGTGCCAAGCTTGGGGTCAGAAAGATCTGAGTTCAAATCTAGCCTCAGACACCTACTAGCTGCATGACCCTGGACAACTCATTTCACCTCTGTGTGGGTATAGTTCTAGCACCTCCTTCCCAGGGTTGTTGTAAGAATCCAGTAAGATGACATCTGTAAAGGTCTTAGTCCAGTACCTAGCACACAGTAGGCACCACATAAAAAGGAGATTATTTCGTATCAGGCTCTGGGGATACAGAGACAAAAGCAAAACTGGCCTCCAGCAGGCAAATGTGTAAACACAATCTCGATGTGTAAGGGAGGATGCCCTCTCCATTCCTGTTGAAGTGACTGTCAGATGCTTTAAGAAATTAAGAAAAGAAACCGAATGGAATGAAAGAGTCAATTCAATTGGATGCAGAAGACAGACTACAAACAGATGAGTGGAGATGGAGAAGAGGACAAAGGGAAGCTAGATGAAGCAATGGGGTGAACGAAAGACATCAGACTCCTGGGGGGGGGGGGGCGGGGAAGGGTGGTGCTGGCAAGGAGACTGCAGAGCTCAAGGGAGTCGTCCTGGGTCACCATTCTGGCCTTGGACTCCTTCAGGGGAGCCAGGCTGGAGGGTGGAGGAGAGGGGACAGAGGGAAAAGATTAGGTTTTTAAATGCTGACTTTGCCTTTAGAAAGAGGGGTAACCATAGGCAGTTACAAGTCTTCAAAACTAAGCAGGATTATACTTATTAAGAATACATTTGGAAGAAAGCAGCTGAGGGGGAGAAACATCCCCAGGGAAGACAAAGAGATAGATCTGACACTGAATTGCTTTGCCAAATGACTGCTATCTCTGGCTGGGGACTCGGAGCTCACACACCCTTGGATACTACTTCTTAGGGTGACTATCGTTTGTGCCAATAAAATCCATCTGGACAACACACCAGTAGCAGAATGAGGGGCAAATATGAGTGGTTGGAAAACCCCAAACTCCACACTCAAGCTTTTAGATATGTGAACCTTATCTCCCCACTAGATTATAAGTTTCTTTAATTAATCAAACAGCATTTATCTCAAACTAAAATCAAGCTGTCCTCAATGGTCCTACTTCTGTCCTCTGGGACTAAAGAGAACAGGGCAGGCCGTCCAACAAGCAATTACTAAGGTGCCACTATGTGCTAGGCACAAAAGACAAAAACCAACAGTGCCTTTCTTCAAGGAGCTTCTATTCTAACTTCTAATTTTACACAGCACTCTGGACAATCCTCATCTGTTTACCCATCATAGAAGTTGCTGTTGGAGGGGTGGGGAGGAACATATTTTCTTTGAATGTGCAGATCATGTCACAGCACTATACACAAACAAGGTGTTCAAAAAGGGAAGGATTTAGAAACCACTGATGGCATTTCACACTACTGGCCTCCCCGTCCATCCGACTACTCTTTTCATGGGGTTCTCAAGTCCTGGCTGGGTCCTCGTTCTTTCCTCCTGGTGCCAGGGGTGCATGTCGAGACCCTATCCGCCTCAGTCACCAAGGTGGTCTCAGGATTATCTGGGTTTTTTATTCACTAAAAGGTCAAGGTCCTTTAGAGATACTGAATTTACTTAGTTGTATTCACATTGTAGATTATTCTTTGGTTCTGTTGATTTGACTCTGCCTCGGTACACACAACTCTTTCCACTCCCTTTTTATTGCACGGTGATACCATAGTACATTCACATCACAGCAGCAAGTGAGAGACACCTCACCGCTGTCATTCCTTTGTTTTCAAAAAGGAGAGACTGCTAACATTTTGGGATATGGTAGAGCTTCATTTCTGACTTTGATCCCCATAGAGCATAATCTCAGTAGAGCCATGAGCATAATGGTAATTGAGAGTCTGAAATTCTTCCTCTGAAACCTTTTCTTCCCTCATGTACGTTAACCATTTTTCTGTTGGAGAATGGCTCATGGTTTCACATATTTATGTCAATTTCCTACGCATTAGACATTTGTTGGTGATATTTATGGCAATTATACTTATCCCCTTTAGGCAATTTATCTTATTTTCTCCTCACTGATTTTATTCAAACAAAAGCACTTACTTTTATATAATGAAAGTTCTCAGTTTTGCCTTTTAAAATCCTCTATAACCTTTTCAGGTTATAGGTTAAGATTTCTCCCCATAACCAAAGTTTTGAAATGTACCTAATCTCATTCTTTCTCCTTAAAAAAATCTCTTCTACACAAGTTGGGCATCCATTTTGGATACGATGTAAGATGCTGGTTTAAATCCAGTTTCTGTCAAACTACTTTTCAGTTTTCCCCTCAATTTTTCTTAAGAAGAGTGTCCTTCTCAATGTATCTTATGCTCTCCTGAGTCTGTCAAATGCCAGCTTACTGGGCTGATGGGTTCTGCTTCGTGCTGATGCATCTATCCCACAGAATCCTTTTTGTTTGTGTAATCAGAACCAAAGAATTTTGATAACTACTCTTCCATAATACAGTTTGAGATCAGGCAATATTCATCTCCAATTCATTCTTATTTTTTTCTCATGATTTCCTTGAAATTCTAGGCCATTTGTGAATCTCTGAATTAAAAAAAAAATTATCTAATTCTATAAAGTATCTCATTGATCACTGGACTGGGTATTTCGCTTGATAGCTTTACATATAAATAATATCACTGTTTTGGTTTTATTGGCCCAATCCAACAATGGGCCTAGAAAGGATTTTTTCCAACAATTTAAGTCTTTGTTTATTTTTGTAAAAAGCGCCTTATACGCTTAGTTATAAATATCTTGATTTGGAGTCGTGGCTAATTCCCAGATATTTCATGCATTTTGTGATTATCTTGAATGGTGTTTCTCGTTATTGTTTCTTCCTCCTTTTTATTAATGATGTTTATGGCTTCATGTTGTTTTCTGTATCTTGATGAAGCCATAAATTGTCTCAATTAAATCTTTTCGTTGATTCTCTGAGGTTATGTAAGCAGAACATCATGAAATCTGAAACAGGAACGGTTGTGTTTCGCCTTTTCTGAAATCCATCTCTTCAATTTGATTTTATTACTAGTTAACAATTCCTAGAACTATGCTAAATAATAGGGAGGAGAGAAAGAATTTTGTTTTCCTCTCGCTTGTGAGGCAAAAATTTCTAGCGTTCACCCATTGAAAACAACTAGATACTCTGATCAGGACAAAGATCCAAGACAATTCAAAAGGCCCCGTGGTGAAAAATGCTATCCACCTCCAGAAAGAGAAGCCATCAACTTCTCATGGCTTGAAGCACCCACCCTCTTTTTACTTTTTGTATCTTGTACATGCACGTGTGCATATGTGTGTTGATTTCTTCTGTAACATAACTAATGGAAATGTTTGTACGATGTCACACGTATATCATATCACTTGCCTTTTCAAGAGGTGGGAGAGAGGGAATTTAAAACTCAAAAATTTAAAATAGAATGTTAAAAAAATTTTTTTGCAAATAATTGGGGAATATTTAGTGAAATACAAGTATGTTTCAAAGTTTTTAAAAAGTGAAAAAAAATAAAACAGAGCTAGAGTTCATCTAGTTTACTCCCTCATCTTAGAGGCAAGGAAACAGAAGCCCAGAAGAGATATCATCTGTAGAAGGGCACCAAGCAGATCCAGGATTATAACACGGAGGCTTCCATTCTGACTCTGTATGCAGTGCATTTTCTTTGGCATCATATTGCTTTAACAGAGATGGGCTCCTGCGCTAATGCAGCTGGGATCTCAGGAGACATTGTAGAGAGGTCAAGGAGAATGAGTTCTAAGGTTAAGTAAACTGTCTAGAGTGACACAGGTACTAAGCATCCAAAGCAGAACTAAAAAGGAAGTCCTTTGACTCTACAGCCAATTCTGGTCCCACTGAAAGAAGAGGAAGAGGAGCAGGAGAAGAAATAATAATAATAACTCATATTTATAAAAGTCTTTGCCCAGGATCATACAGGTGGAAAATTTCAGATACCAGACAAATGCTTTTGATCCTATTAAAGAAGAGCTCTAAAAACAAACAATTTTTTTTAAAAAGAACCTTTCCTATGATTTCTGGTGTTTCAAACATAAATAAGTGCTGTATTTTTTCAAAGGATTTTTATGTATCTATTTGGTGCTTTTTATTGTTTTAAAACTATACTAACTGAATACCAGTCATTCCCCAATTGATAAATGGTCAAAGGATATGAACAGGCAGTTTTCAGAGCAAGAAATTAAAGCTATCTATAGTCATATGAGAAAATGCTCTAAATCACTACTGATTACAGAGATGCAATCAGAACATCTCTGAGGTACCACATCACATCTGTCAGATTGGCTAACATGACAAAACAGGAAGATGATAAATGTTGGAGAAAGTGTGGGAGAGTTATAACACTAATTCATTGTTGGTGGAGCTGTGAGCTGATCCAACTATTCTGGAGAGCAATTTGGAACTATGCCCAAAGGGCTACAAAAATGTGCATACTCTTTGACCCAGTAATACCGCTTCTGGGACTCTATCCCAAAGAGATCATAGAAATGGGAAAGGGTCCCACACATACAAAAATATTCATAGCAGCACTCTTTGTGGTGGCCAAGAACTGGAAATCAAGCAGATGCCCATCAACGGGGGAATGGCTGAACTAGTTGTGGTATATGAATGTAATGGAATACCACTGTGCTATAAGAAATGATGAACAGGAAGACTTCAGAGAGGCCTGGAAGGATGAACTGATGCTGAGTGAAAGGAGCAGAACCAGGAGAATTTTGTACACAGCAATAACCACAGGGTACGAGGAATTCTTCTGATAGATTTAGTCCTTCACAGCAATGCAAGGACTTAAACAATTCCCAATGGACTCTTGAGGCAAAATGCCTTCCACATCTAGAGAAAGAACTATGGAATTGGAACGCAGAATGAAGCAAACCATTTTCTTTTGTGTTATGTTTTATTTTGTTTTGTGTTATGGTTTCTCTTATTCATTTTAATTCTTCTATACAATATGACTAAAGAGAAAATGTACTTAATAGAAATGTATATGTAGAACCTATATAAGATTGCATGCCAGTGGGGAGGGAGGAAAAGGGAGGGGAAAAAAATCTAAGATATATGGAAGTGATTGTAGAGCACTGAAAACAAAATAATTTAATAAAAAAAAGAAAAAAACTATTCTAAATTCAATGAAAAAAAATTATACTAATTGCTTTCCTAATGTTGAATTATCCTTCCATCTCTGACATGAATCCAAGTTGATCAAAGTCAATTATCTTATGAGTTTCTGTTATCTTCTTGAGAGGATATTATGGAAAAATTATGAATCAATCTTCATTTGTGAGGTTGTTCAATAGGTATTTTTCCCTTTGACTCTCACTGATTTGGGTATGAAAACGTATTTAGGAGAAGTCTGGTCTATTGCCTTGTGTTTAAGCATATTTTTAGTAGCACAGATATTTTAAGTAAACTTTTCTTAATATATCCTAACAGTGAATAAATATTTTAAGTGCCTACTATGCAGCAGGAACTTTTCCATGGAGTAGAGATACAAAGAAAGGCAGAAACTTGTCCCTGCTCTCAAGGAACTACTCCCAATCTAATGGGAGAGACAACATGCCAAGGACTGTGTATGAACCAGCTATTTACAGGATAAGCAGGAAATAGTCAGTAGAGAGAAGTCTTAGAATGAAGAAGAACTGGGAAAAGCATTCCGGTAGAAGGTGAAATTTTAGCTGGGACTTGAAGGAAGCCAGGCAAGTCCAGAGCAGCAGACAGTCCGTGAAAATGCCTGAAGGCAAGAGATGAAGGAGATTATCTGAGGAACAGGACAGAGGCTAGGATCAATGGATCACCAAACCAGGTGGGGAGGGGGGGAGGTGGAAGGAGACTGGAAAGGTAAGGGAAAGGGCTAGATTATGGAGGGCTTTCAATGCCATTGTATTTCAATGTTTATCACTAGAAGGTGATAGGGAATCGTAGATTTTGTTTTAATATTGTCTACATCAGGGGTAGGGAACCTGTACCCTTGAGGTCACATGGGGCGTTCTAGGTCTCTAAGTGTGGCCCTTTGATTGAATCCAAACAATTCCAAATCTGAGTTGTTCTGTGAAGTTTGTATTCAGTTTAAGGGGCCACACTCGAGGACCTAGAGGGTCACATGTGGCCTCAAGGCTGTAGGTTCCCCATCCCCTGCTCTACATTCTCTCCATATTCCTCCCACCATTCTCTCCATGAAACATTTTATAAGTTTTTTTTTTCAAAGACAAAGGAAAAAATAGAGAAAAACCCATTAACATATGGAAAGAATTTGACATTATATGCAATATTCTATACATGTGGATTCCCACTTCTACAAAGGAATGGAAGGAAGTACAGTCTTATATCTATTTTTGTAGGGCCAAGTATGCTCTTTATAATTTTGCAGCAATTTCAATAGTTTCGTGGTTATTTTTTTATTTGCATTATTGTACTCATGTTTCTCTTTCCTTATGTCACAGTAATATTTCATGACATTTGTATACTACAGTTTGTTTCACAATTCTCCAAAAAATGGGCACCTACTGTGCTTCCAGGTTGATATTACCACAAAAAGTGCTACTATAAATATTTTGGCTTTTATATATACTTTCTTTTTGTTACATATTCCTAACAGTGGAATCTCTAGGTTAAAGGGTATGGACAGTTTAGCTATTTCATTTTCATAATCCAAATTGTAAAAGGGATATTAATTGCTCTTTAAATTTTGAAAAAAAATTTCATCTGCAAATTAATCTGATGCAGGAGATTTTTCTTTGGTTATGTGTTTATGGAACACTCATTTGCTTTTTGTGAGATTTTATTGTGTATATTACCTACAGGTTTGGTTTGAACATTTTTACATTTTTACAGGTACTTATTATCTCTGTTGGTATATAATGTTGTACAGTCTTTGACAACTTCTTTAAAATTCTCAGTTTTGAATTTATCAAGCTCAATTTTTATTTTTATGTTCTTTTTATTGATGAGTTTCAGCTAATGGTTTATAGGTTTGGTTGAAAGTTTAGGAAGAAGGTTTCATGCAATTTTGTTTTTTAGTTCAAGGGCCATTTTATTTTTTCTAATGTTCAAGACTTCTTCTGCACTTTTTTTCAAAGAGTAGCTAAATTGCTCATTGTCTAATCCTTTTAATAACATGCTCAATTCATTGATTCTTCTTCTATTTAATTAAGGGGAATTTTAAGCACAATACCTGTTCCTTGAGGGAGCGCTCTTGCTGTGGCCCATGATGGCCAGCATGTTATCTCATCATCACCACCTTCAATATAATCATCCTTTCTCTGATCTCTTCCTTGGTACTCACTTCAACAGTGAGTTCCCTATTCAGGATATAACAACAATCTCCATTTATTTGTCGCTATTTCTTTATTCCTTACTGTTTGGATCGTATTCTCATCTGTAATTCCACAAGCAAACCACAAATACTAATTGAACAATTACTGTGGGCTGGGCACTACGGAGGGCGCAAGTATCACAAAGGCAAGAACAACATTCTCTGTGTCCTCAAGGAGCTTATAGTCTACTTGGGGGAAACAACAGGCACACACGGAAACATACAGAAATAGAAACATGTTAGAGCTTCTCTTATCAATAACTAGCAGAATCAGGAAAGACCTCTGGCATGAGGCAGAATTTGGTCTTAGACGTGATGGGAGATCGTAAACATCACTGACTGGATTTAAATATTTACGAATTAGTCACTGTGGAGTCTGGCACCATGTTAAGTGCCAGGGGATACAAAGAAAGGAAAACAGGTGAGGAAAGCAAGGCTCCTGCCCTGAAGGAACTCATAATTTTTATGGGGAGACAACATTTAATCAACACATGTGTCAAATATCCCTACAGCATAAATGGAGGATGTGGAGGAGAGGAATGGAGGGACAAGAAGGAGAGATTTCAGGGGAGCCTTGAAGGACATCAAGGGGAAGAGCCAAGGGACTGTGGAGACAGATCACAGAGCATAAGTAGGGGCCAGGAGCAGAACAAGTGGAAAGTAAGAGGCCAGGCTGTGGAGTTTGTATCTGATAACGGAGGTAAGAGTGAGCCCCCAGAGTTTACTGAGGAGGTGAGGGATGTGGTCATCACTGGGCTTTAGGAAAGTCACTTTGGAAATTGATGGAGGATCAATGGAGTGGGGAAAGACCAGAAGCAGAGACAGAATAGGCGGTTCCTGGAGCAGGGCAAGCTTGAGGTGAAGGTCACTGTGTCAGAGAGGAACACGTATGCCTAGGAAGCGAGACGGAACACTGGATAGGGGAGTAGGCCTGGAGACAGGAACACCTTCTGCCTGCCTCGGTTTACTCCACTGAAAAATGAGGATAATACTAGTACTTCCCTTTCATTGTTACGAGGATCAAATGAAAGCATATTTATAGCTAATATGGAAATACGTTTTGCATGACTGCACATGTATAATATGAAATTGTTTGCCTTATCAAGGGGGGAGGGGAAGGAAGGAGAGAATTTGGAACTCAAAATTAAAAAACAAATGAATGCTAAAAGCTATTTATATGTAACTGGAAAAAAATTTTTAAATACTATTTATAAAGCATTTAGTCCCATGTCTGGCACATAATAGGCATTTCATAAATGTTTCTACTTCCTCTTCCTTCCCAAATATAAAATAAATTGTGAAAGAAAATGACAAGGATTGCCAACAGATTGTGGAATTGAATGACCATGCCTGAGGAATCAAGAATTCCATTGAAACTGCAAGCCTGGGTGCCTGGGAGGATAGTGATATCCTCAAGAGTATTAGGAATATTGAAAAGAAGGGAAAATTCAGGTGGATCATGAGTTCTTTTGGGGGCATGAGGAGTTTGAGAAATACGATGTGTGATTTCAGATGTCCCCAAGCTAGCCAGTATTGTGGGAATGGAGTTTAGAAAGGAGATAAATCAGCTGCACAGAACTGAGAACTGAACCCAGGGGAGATGATAAGATCACTGAGGGAAAAGAGAAGGAGGCCTGGTACAGAACGTTAGAGGGATACCTATCGTCTGTGGGAATGACATGGATGCAGGTTCGGTAAAGGAGATGAAGGAGGATCCGTGAGATGAGTGAGAGAATCAAGAGACAGATGATTACAATTTCTGCTTCTAGGAGTCTCCTTAAGCATAACAGATGCTGATCCATCCCCTCAGCTTCACTCTGTATGTGCTATACTTTATGGTTGCAACCAGTAGTGTATTTCTGGGCCCCTGTCCCATGATCTTGTAGCCCAGTCTCTCCAGGACTTCACAGCCAGCTTCTTTCCTTCCTCTCAAGGCTGGAATATTTTCTGGGCATCAACCTGCTCTAAGAAGGAGGCCCTCCCTTCCCTACCTCCAAATATTGTCAAGTAGTTGCTAACTTCAATTGTCACGACCTTTACCTATGAGGAACATGAGGGCAACGTTGGCAAATGCAAATCCCAGCCAGAGCAGAGAAGAAAAAAGTCAGGGGCATGAAGGCCAATACTGACAGGTCAGGGAGAGGTTTTTCAGTTATTTTTTCTTTAAGAATGAACTTGTGGCAGGTGCTTTCAATTTCCCTCTTCCAGTATTGCTGATCTTACTGCATTTGGGGGTTTTTGATTTGTTCTCTGAGGTGATGTGAGGGAGCTCTATTCCCCAGGATATTTTCCATTTTATTGTCTTCCTAGGATTCTGGGACCTACACTTTTGATCCTGATTTTCAACAACCAGGAGGAAGTGGTTAATGGAGTGGAAATGACGGAACGTCATGAGGAAGGGATGCCTCTATTCAGAGCTTGTATTAGACAAAGAAAAGAAATCCAGGCAAAATCTCAGGTGAATTCTACATTTCTGGAGAGCATATTTCAAAGGGTTCAGTGAAAGGATAGGATTTGAATCCTATGGCCTAAAACTCTAAAGGAAAAAACAGCCCACAAGGCCCTGAAAAAATAAAATTTCCAGGGGAAGGTAGGTGGCACAGTCGTAGCTAGAGCACCAGTCCTGCAGTCAGGAGGACTTGAACTCAAATCTGGCCTAAGACACTTATCATCTGTGTGTCCCTGGGCAAGTCACTTAACCCTGATTGCTTTCTCTACCCCTAACAATGAAATTCTGGACACAAAAAGTAAAATTTCTGTGGAGAAAAAAGTTAAGTTGTCTAAAGAAACCAATGTGGCTACATAGAAAACATGCTGATCACTTTAAGACTTCAAAAGACAGAATATGGGCTGGTCACAAATAAAGACGATCAAACTATGACCCAGTCCTACATGAATGATGTCAGGAGTGGAAAGCACAAAGGCTGCTGAGGATGGTCAAAGTCTTCAGTCCCTGTAAGCCCTCATCAGCTCTTCCCTGAGATTGCGAGGGCAGGCTCCCATATCCATTCTCCTACTCTTCTCATCCAAGGCAAATTCCTTTTCCTAATGCCTATCTCTGCTCACATCTTTCACTAGCCCAAAAATTCTAGTAAATTGTCAGTTTTCTATCAAGTAAACTCTTTAGCCCTCAACTTGAATGCCTTTTACAAAGTGGCTCCAACCTAACTTTCCAGGCTCATCTTACATCATTCCCCTTCATACACCCTCCTCTATGGCCCACTGAGCTACTGGCCCAGTCCATGCATTTCCTGTCCTTGGCCTTCTGCTCACACTGTTCCCTGTGAAGACCTTTACTCTCTCTCCACCTGTTAAAATCCTGCCCATCCTGAAAGCGTTAACTCCACTTCTGCCCCTTCTCCAGAGCCACCCGCATGCCAGCCATTCAAAGACAACCTCTTTTCTCTGAGCTGTCACAGAACTTTAATCATACCCTTCCTATGCATTTGTCACATCATATTTATTTATATTCATAATATCTTCTTGTTTGACTCAACCCTCCTTATGGAGAGAGACTTTCTTCCTAACTTGTGTGGCTTTCTTATCATTTATAACACTGTTACATGCACATAGTGAGAGCTGCAAGATGATGTTGCTATGGGGAGGCTGCATGCACAATGACCATATTACCCAGACCCCTCTGCAAAGAGAATAAGCCTGTTTCACATTTTGCTCTCTCTTTACCCACCCCAAGCAAAATTCTATACAAAGCACATCTTATTCATGATGAGTCACTAAACTGATATACATATATAGAAAAGAGAACAATTTGTCATTATCATGATCACCAGCTTCATCAGTCATGTGGCAGACTGAGGGTATCAGGCTTAAACTTGGATCCAAGACTGTCCTGTCTAATTGACAAAGGGCCACTCGGTGAGAACTCCAATGGTCTTTTCCTTGACTCTGACAGAGCTCCAAACTTCCACACTCAGTGTACCACAAATTATTCTTCTAAAAACCCTGTAATAACTACAGAATCACGGAAGGTAACAGACAAAATGCATCCACCAACAGAATGCTTCCTAGAGACCCCTGAAAAATAACACTTGGCCCTTTCTCAACTTTATGAACAGCTTTTCTTTCAAACTGTGCAGTTACTAATGATTCAAAAAGCCAGTTTTATACTTATCCACAACTGAAAAAAAATTACTTTCAAGTCTGAGTGCTTGACTCCAGTTAGCTAATGAGAAAGAAGACAAAGCCTTGTGCAAATGCCACATAGCCCAAACAGAGTCCCTCTGTGTCAGTGTATTAATATGCTGGGGGAACAACCATTTGAGAAACAGATGCGCTCCATGTCAATCAGTTAAACTTTAGAAATTAAGGAAATTCATGAGCTTTGGTTATTTTTGTTGTGCCAATTTCTTGGGCACTCAAGCCCAACTCACTCCAGTTGAAAGCTTTAAAAAGATAGGTTCCAAAAACAGAAAACCATCAACCATAACAAAAACACACACACAGACTCTGATTCTCTCTCTCTCTCTCTCTTTCTGTCTCTCTCTCTCCTGCTCCCCTCTCTTTCTCCTGTACCACACACACACACACACACCAAAAAAAAAACAAAACCCAACACCTTAACAGTCTACAATATGGTCACTTACTCTGCCCATATTTACCATTGTCTAAGACATAATGCAAATGTAAGAGAGTATCAGTGGTTTTAAGGAACACTGGGTTATCCTAGAATGTTTATTAGAATTCTTCTACCTTGTTCAGTGACTTGAATAACTGAAATACTGTACATGAAAGCTTTACAAAACTTTATTCTCTCTATAAATGCTAGCTATTATTACGACTTTCAGTTAAATGTTGAATTTATGATCTTCCCTGAGCCTAAGACATAACGAGTGTCATCTTTGTTTGGAATTGATGGAAACCCTCTACATTGAAGAATAGGAATATATTGTACCTCTCATTCTATGTTAACTTCCTCCAAGGAATTACAATGAACCATGGCATACATTTCAAGGAATGCTTCTGACAAAGATGACTGATTCCTTTCCCATTTTTGGATGGGGAAGTCAACATTCGAAGAGACCAAGTGTCTTGATATCAGATATCAATCTGAGCCAGAAGTAGCACAATTTCACAACTTTGTGTGTCACCCTCTTTCCCCGGATCTGAGGATGTGGAATAGAGATGAAATTTGAACCCAGAATTTCTTATTTCAAACCCAACGTTCTTTCATAAGGTGAACTCCCAGTACTCTTGTTCATCATAGTATATGGTTATCTAAAATAGATCAAAAATATCTGTTTAGAGTTGATGAGTTGAGTGTGGAAACCCCTTCTACAGCTGGCCATGATCTCCTTACACTTTGGAGAAGAGGTATACAGCAGGTATTGGAAAGTAACACTTACACTTGTGTCTATAGTCCCAGGTGAATACCACTGAAAAATTAGAGAGTATAAAGAATGCCTTATATACCCAATGATTCCATTGAGAAGAGAAAACTTTGGCCAAAACCTGGGCTACTGGCTGTGAGAAGTTATGGCAAAATGGTTTTTCTAGACTCGTGTGAATACTTAAATGATATATGATCTCACTGATTTGTGTGTTCCCTCCAATAACACGGTTCACACCCCATCTCGATCTGAACATCCCTGGTGACTCTTCTAAGTTTGCTCCAGGGAATCTGCCCAAACACTGGAGGCCTCCTTCCCTTTCTCTTAACATCACATGAATACCATGGAGCACTTGCTCCACCTTCCATCAAGGCCTTGTCTTGGCCACATGACTAGTCCATCTTTTTTTTTTCAATCCTACTTTTCTCTGATGATATTTTACTCATCTTCCTTTGCAAAGTTGTTTGTTTCATGTAGCAGCCTATTCACCTGCACCACGTCTCTCCTTTGTCCACTGGGTGATAGTCATTTACAATTCTTTAGATTTTTCAGTTAGTATTGGACCCAAATCGCCCTGGATATGACTAGTCTCCACATAACACTGAACACACTGCTGCCTCTCTGGGATGGCAGAAAGGGGCAGGCTGGAACCAAGTCACCATCCAGCCAGAGGGCAGACAAGCAAGAGAAGTGATCTTGTGATGGCTGCTTTGACTCTGATCATGAACAAAATTTCCCTTAGCAGAGAAGGCTAACTTCTAAATAGCGTGATCCATATGGACAACTAAGGCAAGCTGCATCTCAAGGCTCAGTAAGGAATGGCAGAGACCTTGATTTCAAACGTCCTACCGCATAAGCATGGTGCCAGGAAAGGCCTCCGAACTCAGGATTTCCTGGTGGTGAAGTTATACCTACATCAGTAAGGTCTAGTAAATAAATGGTCTGAACTCTTTCTCCTGTTGATGAACAAATTCCTTTTCATAGAATGCATGGATTTCACCATAAAGATTTCATTGTGGGAAAACATTTAAATCACTGAGCGCCCAAAAATATAAGCTCCCCACGTGCTAAAAGCATCAGTTATAAAGATGTTGCCATCCTTCCTGGATATTGTTAACGGAAAGTTTCCCAGAAACACACGCTTAAACAAGGACTGACTTTGATCTATTGAAGGACAAGTTTTCATCAGAAATCATCTTAAGAAGATTCTGAAGATCACCTGGCAAGATAAAGCATTGGACAGTGAGGCCCTTTCTTGAGCTGAACTGCCAAGCACCCAAACCCTGCCACAGAGGGCACAGCTCCCACAGGCTGGCCATATTGTTTGAATACCAAGTCAGTGCTCACACAGAGACCAGAATTGACACAAGGACATTCTCAAGGTCTCTCTAAAGAACTTTGGAATTGATTTGTGAGACAAGGGAGATACTGGCACGGGACGACCCAGTATGGCATGCCTACATCAAAGAAGGTGTGCTTTATGAGTGAAGCAGAATTACAGTAGTTTGAAAGAAAAATGAGATGTGCAAATTTAAAGACATCTCCACCCCAAACCTTCGTATGGACTATTTGTGCCCAGCCTGTGGCAGAGCTTCTGAGCTCGTGTTGGTCTGATCAGCTACAGGAAGACACACTGATGGTGATGTCATTTTGGTCCTCTTCAAGTACAAAGGACAATGATGATGACAGATTAGCTTCTTAACCAGCAGTTTCTAGCTGATCGTAAATAATAAAGGAAGGACCTACCTAAGGAACCCATTGCTTTCCCAGGCAGGTCGTGCATACCTGGACAAATTCAAGACAGTAGCACCTGTGGGAAGCACACAAAGGTAGAAAGGGCTTGGATCCTGGATCTTAAATCACCACAAATTCCCCAGGTGAGAAGTTCAGGTTCACAATTCCTACCCTGAGTTACAGAAATTCTTAGCACACTGACTGAGTTCAGATCACAGCCTGTTAGTGTTAAGCTTTATAGGTTAAGTTCACTTCTCTAAGGAAGGAGAGCACACCCCAGCTGCTTGCATTAGGTCCTGACACTTTCTTGGTCCTAACACATTTGACAGCTGACTCTGCGGAGGCTTTTGTGGGTCTGTAAGCTGAACCTGCTCAATGTCTGGGAGCTATCACGAGGCCAAATTTCATTGGTGTCTGCTGTTACGCAATTCTACTGCTGACAAATGATTAATCATAAGCTAGGGCTGCAAAGGACCCTCAACTGTCATATGTTTGCAGTCCCCTGCCCGCTTTCATTCGTTTATTCATTTGTCAAATGTTTATTTAGTATTCGTGATATTCCACACTGCAGAGTCCAAATGAAAGAGAGATTCCCTATGGATGGGAAAGTCTTCCCAACGCTCCAGTGCACAGACGACACAGTGCTGATTGTATTCATCAATCAGTGATACCAATTGTATCCACACAGGGCCACCTCAGGGAGGAGCACTCAGATGGCATCAGACAGTAATCCATACTGGTGATATTACAGAAAACTTAGCAAATTCAAATATGGCTGCCGAGATCACAGTACACAGCTGAATGTGCAGTCTACCAAGTTAGTTCATCAGGACATAGCTATCCTGAGCAGGTGCTGCAGATGGACAACCAGCTCAGTCCAAACAAAAAAGGTAGAAGAGCATGGGATGAACTATATTTTACAAATTATGCAGCCTTCTAACAATCTGAAACTGCTTCCTGAAATAAAAACCTATTTTTAAAAAAATACATATTTTTGTTTTTAAAAAGTATTTTTAAAATATTCCAGACTACCACAATCTCTGAAGAAGTCAGCCCTGCATACAATAGAGCAGGCAGAGAAGAGATGCCCATTGCCACATGGCTGAGCTGGGGATTGATCAAATACAGGTTTTCAATGGTTATAAAAGGAGAATCCTCTCTAACACACCCTGTTGTAAACAGACAGAAAATGCATCCAAACTGCTTCAACAAGGACACAGCAACACTTTTTGGTGCACTTCAAATTCTGGAATGCCTACACCTGCACAAATGGAATCTGATCCTCTTGTTCTCAGGGAGAAGGACGGGTGAGGGAGTGGGTTCAGATTATTGGGAGGAAAGCCAATCTATTTCCTCACCAATTATCAATAAGTACCAGGCCAGCCTGGAACACAGAGAAAAAGGGCATGTTCATGCTGCTCTTTTGTGGCTTCGCTTTCCCTCCGCTGAGCTCCCTTTGGGAATAACATTCTTTCCATTGGGAAAGAAGAGCTTTTCCATGAAATACAAAGCAGCTGCCATACTGGAAACAAAAAACTGACTAATGGCGGGGGGGCTGGTCTTCTATTATTCTCAGATAGCTAGCGCCATGGTTTAATAAAGAGATGACAATACTCCTAAGGAGCATGCCTAGTGGAGACCTCCTCCAACTTGAAAGTCAAAGCGGATTGCATTGATTACCTTCCTGAAGTTTGTTTCATCACATGGTTTTAATAGAATATATTTTCATAAAAATTAAGTCCTGGAGAAATCCAGGGAAATGGAAGTCTCCATAGAATTAAAGTTATTATGCAAAGGCTGCTGTCTTTTCCAAATGTCTTAACTTCCAATGACTGGCAAATAGGCTGTTGACCTTTGATAAATTAAATGAAGGCTTTTCTAAGAAGCAGCTATCAAAGAATATGTATAAGGCCATGACCAAGGCCATGCCCATGCTCCCACCATCATATATATTCTTTGATGAAAATGAGACTGAGGAAGAAGATGTCTCAAGGTGCTCATAAAGAACTCACAACTTTCTGCGTCCTTCCTTGAGCATGGTACAGTGAGGTGGATACCCAACACTCTGGAGAGCTTCCTCGCTCCCTCGACGCTGCTCTCTGGCTATCTGCCTGTCATCCCTGATTTCTATCACATGAATAGCCTATCATAACAGCTTGCTAATATTTTTACTCCTGTTCTTCTTCAAAGCTCCTCCTTGATTATATATGGCAGCCTGCTCATAGCCACGGTGTGCCTTCCATTGCCCTCTGAGTGATGCTCAATTTCAATTCTTCAGCAGCAATTGTATTCCACATGTCATTGTCACGGTAACCCTTGCAGAATATTAGTATTAAAAAGAAGGTCCTTTGTTTTCATGGAAAGCTGGAGGGGGGGGGGGGTGTAAAGAAGCTTTACAATTTCCCAAAGGTGGTTCAGCTACTCTCCTTCTGTTTGTTCAACTTTAACCTCAACTGGTTGTCTGTCTCTCTTGTCTGTCTTGACAGAGTATGCATTCAGATGGGCACACTCTGTAGGTTGTGCATTCAAACTCATGTTGAAATCTGGGCAGTCGAAATTCTTCATCTATTTGTCCTTTCAGCTGAGGGTGGACAGGTCAGTTCCTCTGTGTGATTATAGACCTCTTCTGGGAGTTCTGGAGCTTGATACAAATAGCACATCATATGCAAATAGCCTCAACCAGTACCAAAAATGGAGCCACTGCAAAATTCCTTTAAAAATTACAAAACAAAACAAAACAACAACAAACCTTTTTCCAAAAGGTTAACAGGGAACTAAGAGCCTAAGCTCAAATCTTCCACTAGTTACGTGACAACTGGCTAGCACACCTTGGCAAACAGGGAGCATATTTCAGAGAACAGGGAAAGTTATCCATGTCCATGGGATCATGGGCTTTAGGAGTGTGAAAAGACATTGGACAGGGAAGTTTGTCAGTCTGAGTTTGGTGCTTTGCTCTGTCTTTTCCTTAGCACAGTGAACCTCAGTTTCCTCATACGTAAAAAGGAGATAACACTTGCACTAAAGATCACACAGAGTAGCTGATACTTCCAAGGATTAGAAATATGGCAGTCTGTAGTTTGTGTGTATATATGTAACAATTCATAAAGTACGTGAAAGACAATTCTTTAGTCCTGGAAGAATTTCACAATCTCAACATTGTCCGAGCTCATTTATTTCCCTGCAGCTGCTGTGATACTGCTACTCTTTCATCTGGGACATTTGGTCCAACCGGTCCGACTTTCAGCATGTGTCTCTGACCCTGTCACTGAACAAAAACAAATCTGAGCTGTGGCCAAATCCTGGCTGTGGCACAGGCTTGGAAACTGGGGCAATGAGAGGCTGTTGTTGGAACACGGACAGATTCATTGCCCTGGAAGTTTCTGTCTGCCTTTGCAGAGGAAATCTGCTGCTGTCTAATTTAGTGACTTACGGAAAGAAGGTTCAGGGCTTCTGGAGGAGACGTGGTGTTAATCAGAATTCTTTTGTATGTTCACAAGTTAAGGAGACTCTTAGGAGATTTACCAGTGCCAGCAGACGAAACAAGAGATAAGCACAGAACTGCAAGACTATCGTTTCACTTAGACTTAAGTCTAAAGGGAAAACAGGCTTTAACTCCTATTGGAGAGAGCTTTCACAAGTGTTGTACAGGGGCAGGAAATCCCTTACCTTTGCAGTGGGCGCTTCTCTTCTCATTTTCCTGGGCTGTTGTGTTTGGGTTTTTTTTCACAACTTCATTTATCTTTTTCCATTGGAGATTTGGCAGGATGGGCGGTGATGAAGCTTTCTGGAGACAGTGCTATTTCTTTTCTTCTTAAATCTAACGTCTACTATACTACACCCAACAAGAACTTGGTAATAAATGAACAAATCACAAAAAAGAGGAGATGACAAGTCCCTGACATGTGGCCCATGCTCCTTACAAGATAAACTCAAGTTGTTCTCAGGAAAGGAAGGAAGAAAACATTTATTAAGCACTTTCTGTGTGCCAGCCGCTGTGTTAAGTGCTTTACAAATGTTATTTCAGTTGATGATCACAACAACCCTATGAAGTAGGTGCTATTACGATCCCCATTTTACAATTGAGGAAACTGAGGCAAACAGGGTTAAGGGGCTTGCCCTGGCCCCACAGCTAGTCAGGGTCCAGACCCAGCTCTATTCACTGTGCCACCTCTAAGAACAGAGACTTGGAAATGAAAGGGGCCCTAAAGGGCTTAAAAATCCAACCCTCTTATTTTAAAGAGGAGGAAACTGAAGCCCCAAAAAAGGGAATGCCTTACCTGAGGTCACCCCAGCAGGATTTGAGCACACACCCTCTGATCTCAAAGCCAGCCCTCTTACTGTCACAAGGCAGGGGCCTTCCAGCAAACAATCGTTTCAAAGTGTGGCCCTGGCCCAGCTGACAATGCTTTCCCTCTTTCAGGAAACATCAGAAATGTGGCAGCCAGCCCTTCCAAGGGAAACCAGAGGGCCTCACGCATCTCTTCTGCCTTCCAGCCCCAGCAGACTTCAGGCCCCAGCAGGGACTGCTCCAGCCACTCCAGGGAAATGGCAGCAAGGAAAGGTGGATGAGGCCAGCAAAGGCAGTATAGACGCAACAGCCTTCCAGCCTCATGCTGGTCCTGTGGAGCAGGGGCTTTTCTTCTCCATTCGACAGTCAAATCAATAAGGCAATGAGCGTTTCTTAAGCACCTACTATGTGCTAAGTGCTGAAATGACACCCACGAAGAGATGAAGAACTAGGCTAAACAACAGGCTCCTACATCTGGCAAATGCCAAGCCTTCCTGACTAAACCCAGCCTATTCCTTCGGACACCTTGTCTCTATAGCCTCTCTCTGATAACCGATTTAGTTTAATTTTTAGGTTTTCAATACTGGAAGAAACACTTTCCTTGTCAGGGAACTAGAACACATCATAATGCACACCTGTGAAAAGCATGGGGCGATGCTGGGGGATAGAGAGCTAGAATTCCACCAGGTTCTATGTCACATGAAGAAACCTTTCCTCACTGGACCAGTCCTAAACAAAACCAACCTTCCTTGACCCAGTTATTCCTGAGGAAACCTTAATTTTAACTTTCCTTTGGATGTGAGGTTTTCTGTGGTTGTTGAGTCGTGAAGTAAAAAAAACAGAAAGTCTGTACTCCATGACAAAGTCCTTCTCTGTGGTTCTGAACCAGGGGCGACACTGGGTCATTGAGCCACATCACCCAGGGCCACAGAGATCCATAAAAGCCGACGTCGGGGGCTCTTTGTAACAGAGAATTAAAACCACATGGCTTCCACTGGTGCTGACTTCCTGGAGCACAGCCTACACAGACTTTTACATCTGTCATTTTGGGTGGTGGCTCAAATTAGGTTTTAGGGTGATTCCTGGTGAAACACAAATTTCCAAATCTTAGTATCTGTGGCATCTTTTGGCTTCTGTGAGAGGTAGAATCATAACGTACTTTCTCTCTCACAAGAAAGATCAAGTCAGGCCATATTTGTAAAGCACGTAGCACAGTGCCAGGCACATATCGGTGTGATATAAATGCTAGTTACATCATCATCATCACCATCATCGAAGATCAGGTGGAAGTTAGACTAAGGAGCAAATGAGTCAGTCACTTAGTTGACAGCCAACTTACTGTGTGCCAGACAAGGGCTAGACATTGGAAAGGAAAAAACAACCCAACCTTTTAAGGTAATTGTCATTGTCATACACAGTGGTAAATAAAACTAAACAAGGTCTCTGGCTAAACTCTCTAAGGAGGTATAGAAAGACTTTCAGGATGGCTCAGTCAGTCACCACCATGGCTGCAGGACCAGTCCTGAATGGAAACATCATTTCCCATGCACTAGCTATAAAATGCATTACTAATAAGTCCTCATTAAATTCTCTGATCTCACAGTGAAGTCCATAAAACTTCCACTTCTCAATCAGCTGGGGCAATATCAGAGGTGGCACAGGTCTAGGATTCCCCTCCATATGGTCCCCGCCTGGATGGGATAATGGTCACCAACTACATCTGGACAATGCTTTCTTCTCATGGATTTTACTATCAATACTACTTCTTTGAAGGTTGTGACTTGGCGGGGGCTGGGGAGTTGTGTTGGGAATAGGGTTAAAAACCTAGATGAATTCTTGGGGAGGGGTGGGGAGAGAAGCTAGAACCCAATTAAAATAAAAAAACCAAGCTAAAATCTATATCGAATGTTATTAGTGAACCACAGGGTCAATTGGGTCAGTCACTATCTAAGGACAAGAGAAAAAAATGAGAAGGTTAAAATTATGTCAGTGCTAGCTGAAAAGCAGAATTTCCTACTATGGTTAGTGAGGTCCCATCCTAAAGAATTACCTTCGGCTACTTTCTGGGGCCTTTTCCTGCTTTGGACAAAGGAAAAGTGGCTTCTCTCTTCACGAGCTGACTCAGGAATTCCATGCTAAGCATGGAGACAGCCTTCCTTCTTTGCTCTTATAATTACAAAGCACTTTAACCGCTGTTTTTCATCTAGGGAAGCTCAGGCCCAGAAAGGACAAGGATTACCCTTGATTATGAAAAGCAAGTTAGTATCAGTGGGAACTCCAACTCTGATCACTCAACTGCAAATTTCTTGCTTCCCCAAATCATCTGATTTAAAGCTATGAATTCCTGTCGATACAGAAGAGGACATGTGTTCCAGAAAAGAAGGAAGGTCCTGGAAGAGTAATAACTGCTCCTCTGGAAATTAAATTAAGTCTCTTTCTCAGAATCATTCCCAGTTCTTAAGCTGAAGGTGCTCACACCTACCAGCTGTCCCTAGGCTCCAGGAGAACGTAGGTAGTGTGTGCTCTCTGAAGGGAGTATGGCAAGTCTCCTGATGGTGACCCCAAGGTGAGTGGACTGAGTGGAAGGTGACAAACAGGTCTGACCCAATCACCACCTCTTTACATACAGAAATGACACAGGACAGAATCCACTTGTTAACTCAGACGGGATATGAGCGACGGTGGACCACAAGGCAGCTGAGATGGATGCTACTCATGAACTATGCACGAAAATATCTTAGTTTCACAGGTTGGAAGAGTGGAAGGTTTAAAATTAAGAAGACGTAGTAAGGACTAGGAGACACAATTAGAGGCATTCAGTGAACCAGACAGCAGGCCCAAGCAGTTTCCCTGGCTTCCAACAAACTGCACCAATACAGTTGTGCCTGGCACCTTACTGAGCAAACAACCCAGCCCTGGCCGTCCTGAGGGAAAGCAGACTTGCTGTATTTGTGGGTTTAGAGGAGTGGTTCTTAGAGCCACTCAACAAAGATGTTTATTCACATACACGCTGACTCTCTCCACAGAATGGAAGCTGGTGACGGGAGGGACAATGTGGTTTCTGTCTTTGTGCCTCATCTAAACCAATGCCTCCCATATGGTAAGTGCTCAGCAAAGGCTTACGAGTGCTTCCTATCTCCCACTTTGGAGCCAGGCTGGTGGCCCTAAGGGAAAGGGGCTCCCCATCCTCCTGCCTGGGAAGATAAGCAAAGTAAATGGAAGACAACAGCACAGACCCTGGAGAGTGTGGATAAATGAAGAGAACACCTTCAACAGGGCCCGTGGCTGCCTTAGCCCACCCGGTACAACGGATGCTGTGCTTGTGATATTTAAGTCACAGAACCTGGAAGCTACATCAGAAATTGTCTTAGAGAAAATCTAGCCTCACTTTTTCAGATGAAGAAACTGAGGCTCCAATCCACAGCAGAACGGAGGCTAGAATCTTGGTCTACTGAACTCGATTCCAGGGTCCTCCCTGCTATGCCACAATGGGAGTAACTGAGGTCTGTACAGCTAAGAAAAGTGCTCAAAAAATTATTCAGACTAGAAATTTATATGTTCCTTTGGGCCACTGGATAGTAATATCCCCCCTAAATGGATTTTCTTTGCAAAAAGAAACTACAAATGAGGTGTTACTTGAGCACCGTGAATAGACTTCTCCTCTCTCCCAACGTATCAGCTTTTCTGCTTGTGCCATCCCACCTCCCAATAAATTAGATCATGGCTGGTTCAAAGCACCCTCTAATGTGGGCGCTGTAAAGCAGGGCATACTGGACAGAGACAACACACAGGTCATACTCACCGACATTGTGGAGTGGGCACTGACATTCCCCTAGGGAGAACAGAGGGATGTGAATCAAAGGCAGAGGGGAAAGAGCAGTAAGGAAGAATGACCAGGTTCCACAATGGCCAACAGGATGGATTCTTCGGGGGGGATGTGTACACACACGTTGGGGACAAGGGTCCAGCAGACGTAGGCACAAGCATTCCTCAAATATATCTCAGGGTTTTTAATCACTTGTTGCAGGTGACTTGCACATACAATTTCCCTGAGTTCTTAGTGTCAGTGGGTCATGCTGCCTCCTGGAAGCTGGCAGGGGGAAACTCTCCTGTGCTCACGGAATGAAAGGAGGCAGACGATGACAGGGAGGTGGTGCACACTCACGCAAGGTTCCATGTCCCAGGAGGACAAGGCCGGAACCCCGAGACTCCCCACTAGAATGGCAACCCTCCCTGGAAAATGGGTATTGACAAGAGTACCCAGAAGCAGGGTGGAAGAAAATCCAGCCAGCCAACTGATGGACACTGTGTTTCATTAGCTCTCCATTGTGGCTTTGTAAGTTTTTAGATTTTTACAAAAGGGACTCTGTATTTAAAGAAGCTATTTCCTCTCCCATGTAGCAGACAATCAAGAAAATCAAGCCTTCTTTCAAGGACCTCTCTGTAAAGGCAGGAGCTGCAAGGGTCACTGCATCTGTCTGGCAACAGCAGAAATGTGGATATGGTCAACAAGGCACCAACCAAACAGTCCCAGCAAAAAAGCCTGAGATTTTACCCAACTCCAGCTGCAATCTGTATGCACCATCTGGCAAAAATCAGCGCGCGCGCGCACACACACACACACACAACCCCCTCCCTTTTCAAAGAGTTCAAGCAGAACTACTTGAGACTGTGCACTTGGGGTTTCTGCCCGAGGAAAGACGGCTTCCCCTCCACAGGCCACTGTCACCTCCCGACCCTGAGATCACCTTCCAGAAGAGGTTATCGGGGCATAAAACTACCCGGCGATTAAAGGAAACTTAAAAACAAAAAACAACAGCCCAGCAAAAGAGGGGGAAAACACTCACACACACAAAACTTCCTTGCTTTGTTAGTCTGACAGTCACTTTAGGGGTTGACAAAAGTCTCCATCTTAAAGCAGCCTAAAGTCAACAGTGTCTGTGGGAACCAACACGAATCAAAGATAACAAGCAATTTCCATGAACAAAAGACTTTTCAAAAGCATTCCTTGTCATCTCTTCAGCAGGTAGGTTTGGGGATCCCTGCTTCACCCAGCACTGTGGGCATCCCTCCTTGGGACCTCCCTCCTGAAAAATGACAGGGAAGAATTCCAGAAAGAGGCCCAAGTTTGAATTCAAGAATCCCTGACTTGGAGGAAGTTTTAGGGGCATCTAGCTGAAACCACCCCTGGAACAGGATTGCCACACCCCCAACCATTTAGTCAATGGCAAGGAAGCCAAACAGGGACAAGCTTGTGGAGAAGGGGCCCCATGGGGCAAAAGCGCGCTCTGTCTGATTTCCAATAATGTGTTATTTGTTTGGAGACATTTGGGGCACTTACTAGACCGTTTTAAAATTGTGGCTATAAACCACCATGGAAGTCCTGTACAGCAGGGGCGTGTGCCAGAGCTCTGTTCACTTAACCGTGAACTCCTCACCCTGTAACATGTGCAAGAGATACGCTGGGGGATCCTGGCTCCAATTTACAGGCCCAAATTCGCCATCTTGTCAGAGACGTAAAAATGTACTTTATAAAGACTCAGCTGTAATTTCCCAAGCAGCAAACATTTCCTTCCTCGGGAACATAAGAAAATAGCTTTCTTTCCCCACCCCCAGGCTGGCCTTCCCTCCCCTCAAATGAAATGAAAGAACTGAAGCCAAGTGAGTTTGAAGGAGAAGAGCCATCAGAGAAGGAACAAGGGCAGGGCGGCCTCCCTCCCATATCCCTGATCCCCTGCTGGCACGCGCAGTGGTGTGTGCATGTGCGTGTACAGAGCTGAATGTCACAGGAACAAACCTGTGCACATCAAACACTGAGGATGGAGGAAAGGAATACATCTCACCTCCAGCACCCCACCCCAGGCCCCCTTTGCCAGATAGACAGAAGCCCAGCTCATTGTAAGGCTGCACCAGCATGGAGGAAGTCAGGTAGGGTCTACCCCACCTGAGAAGTGCCAGGCAGGGAGGAATCGCACTGTCCAAGCAGTGACCAGAGAGGCTCATCACCGGCAGAGCTGGTCACCTGGAGATAAATTCTTGAAACAAAGAACTGTACAAGATGGCCCTCACAACATGCAGCACCAAAAATCACAGGGGCAGAAAAAAGGAGAGCTGAGGGCTAAGAATCACCAAGTGGTTAAAAGCCTCCAGAATTACTGCCTTACCTCTTGGTGTAAGATCCCTGTCCAGTAACCAACAAGGAGAGATTCTACAGGAGGAACTCAATTGTGTGTTAACATTTTGGCCACAAATAAAACCGGAAGACAAAAGGAAGAACCCAGTACAAGAGTGGCATATGAATCCTTCTTGGAGAAGCAAATAAAAAAGGAGAAAGAACGGGTTTCATCATCTGTCCAAAGCAAAAAGAAACATCACTTCATGGAAACATTTGATTGTCTTGAATTGCAGTGCTTGTGATAAAAATTTACAATGAAAACTATTGTAGCTTATGCAGTAACATTATTTGCAGAGGATGATAAGATAGAGAAAGCCTATAAAAATTAATAAACCCCACCAAATAAAATCTATATATTTTAATACTTGATGTTGTCTATGCAAATAAGGGTAATAATTCAGGATGACAAAAATAGAGTGGAAGTAAGGAGTATGGAAGTGAGGGAAGTTAAAGATTTGCAGACTATTCAGACACTTCACGCCTGTGTTAGGAATACTTCGTTCAAGAAAAGTCAGAAAGCACTGGAAACAGAAAGGGCCAAATAGCATCACAAAAAAAGAAACTTTAAATTTTAATAGAGAGGAAACAAATAATGATTAATATGGGTGTCCTTTTTGAATCAGTCTTCTGTGTACAGTCAGACCAACAACTTATTACAACAAAATTCAAAATCACTACCAAACTAGAAGAAAAATGAGATACTCAAACAAACTGTTGATGCCAAAAATAGGAAATGGATAAAAAAACAGATATGGACACATCCTGCCATATGTCTCCATCCAACAAGGAGATACAAAAGCCTCAAAGTAGACTAGGCAGCAAATACCCACTTCCTTGTCAAGTGTGGAGAGATGGCAGCCAAGAGCAACAATGGTTAAATCATAAATCCATTTGTAATGGAATAATTTCTTATGGAAGAAGACGGTGGGTAATTATGAATGGCACTGCCTCATAAACATGAGAAATAGAGGAGGGAAAATCAAGTTTCAAAAAGGCCCACATCCCTCCCTTCCAACCCCCAGTAAAAAAAAGGAAGCCTGGAAAGAGACCAAAAAAGTCATCCAAAGGACACTTAAAGCCAAAAATAGTGCTAAACAAAAGTAATACGTCTTTAGATTTTTATAACAAACTCTTTTTCCATCAATGACAGTAGAGCCACCACATTTTTACTCCAGCATCACAGCCCCCCATATACTGCAGCATAAAAGAAAAAACGTGAGCAAGAAAATCCACATGGAAAGAGCAACCAACCACTCGATAATTATTTATTCAGCCTATTATGTGACTGTATGGACTAGACCAATGAACAGAGAAGGTCTGTCCCAGAGACCACAAAAGTGATTTATTCTCAAGGTTCGTCAAACAAGATGGGAGAAAACAACTTCATAGGTGTCATTTCTGCCAAAAAAGTAATCAAGAAAATATGAACAATGACTACGACATATGTCCACTTCCTTGTGTCTGGAAACACTTAGGAGCATAGTCTCTGCATGGATTAGGGGCATACTCAATGAAAGTTTGAGAAGGGAGGCTTTTGTAAATGAAAATCGACAATTGGCCACACAGTCATACAAGTGACTAAAAGGGTTAGGGAACATAAGACCCTACTGTGCTTATTAACTTACTGAATGCCTTTAATTTATAAAGTGAAACACTCACTTAAAGGCTGTTTTCCAGCAGGATATCTACACTGTCTGTGTCAAAAGTACTAGGAGATTTCTTAGAGAACATTAACCACGCTCCCAGGCAGAGGGTGGATCATTCTCTATCAGCCACCTTTGTGTCCACATCCCTGCTGCTGAAGAAAATAGCAGTCTCCCTCCCCCCTACTACCTGTTATGACAAGGTCCACCTGAAATGTATTCTACATACTCTCAGCTGGGCTCTCACTGCTGCTAGGCAATCCTAGTACCTCTCTAATTAAAAACCTATCCCACTCTCTACAACAGCTCTTCCAAACCTTTTCATCTGTCCAGAAACCTGCCACAGCTCCTCTCCCACTGCTCTCTCAGCTGAGATCCTTGACGCCTACTCTACTGAAACAATCATGGCCAATCACCATGAACTCCCTCTTCTTTCCTCCTCCTCACAATCACTCAGGTGCCCTCTGCCTCTCTCCTGTTCTTCATCTCCTCTCATCTCCTACCTGTTGTCAAGGCTAATACTTCTTACCTGCACCACTCATCCCATTCCCTACAGTCTACAACAGATTGCCCTCTTGATCATTCCCACTCACTTCAATCTCTCCCTTTGACTGCTTTTCTCCTGCCTACAAACACACTCATGATTCCATCTTCAAAAATCCTCACTTGATCCTTCCATCCCTGCTAACTACTGTCTCATATTTCTTCTCTTTTGAGGCTAAATTCTTTGACCAGGCTACAATAGGTGCCTCCAATTCCTTCCCTTTTACTCTCTTCTGAAATCTTTACATTCTGGCTTCTGACCTTGTCATTCAACTGAGAATGCTCTCCCCAAAGTTATAATGATCTTGTAATTGCCAAATCTAATTACCTCTTCTAATTACACCCAACCTTCCTGACTTCCCAGCATCCTTTGATACTGTTGATCACCCTCTTCTCTTCAGATTTTTGGGATTCCACTCTCTCTTGGCCCTCCTACCTAAGTGGCTGTCCCTTGTCTCCTTTGCTGGATCTTTATCCAACTCTTACCCACTTACTGTGGATGTTCCACAGTGCCCTATTCTGGGCTCACATCTTTTCCCCCTCTATACTATTTTACTTAGTGATCTCTTCAGCTTCCATGAATTCAAATATTTTCCCTATACTGATGAGTCTCAAAACTACCTGTCCAGCCCTAACATCTCTACTGACTTGCAAGCTTGAATCTCCAGCTACCTATGAGAAAACTACAACTGGATGTCCTGTGTACACCTTTAGAACTGGCAGACAGAAGACAGGCTTAGAGGGAAGTCACTAAGAGAACTAGGAGAGGATTCTTCTCTCCATGGAAGGTAAGATCCTTCCAAGCAGGGAGTGTTTACTTCCTTGTACTTGTACCCCAAGAGGATAGCCCTTTGCCTAGTCCACTGGAGATACCAGATAAACACTTGTTGATGGATTGTTTAATAGCTAATTTCAGTTCCATTGGGGTGCAGAAACAAAGATATGCCCCAAATCCCGAATCAGCTACAGAGACAGCCAAGCTGAAGGTATTCAAGGAAGGAGCTGGGGTTACCAGGGGAAGGTCACAGAAGAGGCAGAACTTGAGCTGGGCTTTCATGGTGCTCAGAGCTGAGGGACTTTCCAGGCCGGTGGGGAACCACCAAGTGCTCTCACCCTCAGGTTTCAATCCCCCCCTCCCCTCTACTTCAGGCCTCGCTAGCAAAAATCAGGATAGGAAGAAAATACCTTCCGTGTTCCAGCTTTAATAAGCCCCAGGTCTTAATTACAAACCAAGGGAACAGCTGAGCTACCTGGCTTGTAGCATTTAGAGACACAAGTTGCTAACTGGGTCACAGCAGACTGAACAGCTGCTAAGCCTTCTTCCCAGCTATTATATCAGGTTAAAAAAACAGAAATGCTAAATAATTGCCCTAAACATAAACAAACCCCAAAGAAACACAAACTCCCTAAAGATTCACAATCATTAACTAAACCAACAGCCCAAGCCCCACTAATAAGGAGATAATTTGTTGATTTCAATGTAGCGAACTCAAGAAACATAAATCTTGTTAACAACACAGTAAGCATATAGAATAATCTCAGACCTTCAGATATCCGCTTTCCAGGTAGACAGAGAAATAATTGGCAGAACTGAAGTCTGTGCCATGGGAAGTAGAAAAAAATTAGAACGGAGATGTGTGAGGGAGGGAGACATGGGGAGATGTGTCTGGGCTGGCCTGCCGGAAAGTCCCACGATAACTGAGAAATAATCTAGATAAAGGGACAGACATGGGCTGGAGCTGCTGGGCTTCAAGCATTAGGTCCCCTGACAACCTAAAAAGGTTCCTCCTTGACAAAGACCCAGCCAAAGGGACTGGCCAGCTGATAGAAGCATCAGGAACGTGGAAACTTACTAAGAGAATTCCACTGGCATCTGGTGTTTCAGGCAGAGACTTGAGGTTAGGCTGGGGACAAGGTGCACTCGCTCACTGGGCTCCTTCTCGTGTCAGGGGAAAGTTTCTCTTTTCACACTGTACCAATAATTCTCCTTTCCCTCAGCCCTGGACACTTTGTATCTGTTGAAGGTTATCTAGCATACACACTGGATACACCTGGACATAAAAAACTGCCAGAGGGATTAAAAAGTATTTCCCCACTTCAGCAAGTCTGTCAAGAGATGCAAATGCTCTGAACAGTCACCCCACCAGCAGCTCCCACCTGAGAAAGTGCTTTCCAGTCAACGACCATGGCATGCTTTATGTAGCTACCACTCACTGCTTCTTAACCTGCCTATAATGCCATCGTTTTCAGTGGGGGAAAGAGAAGGAATAAGGTCAGTAGAAAGGCCTGGGCAGAATTAGAAGGCAAACTGCCCTTGTGGATCCCAAGCTCACAAATGCTTGCCCCAGCTTGGTAAACAAGGTACATAAAATATTGAAGAAAATAACACCCTAAAAAGCAGAACTGGCCAAACAGAAAGAGAAGCACAAACATTTACTGAAGAAAATAATTCCTTTACAATTACAATTGGCCAAGTGGAAGCTAATGACTCAGTGAGACATCAAGAAACAATAACACAAAGTCAAAAGAGTAACCCAGAAAAGTGATTGAGAAGAGGGAATTTAAGAATAAAGGGACTATTTGAAAGCCATTTGCAAAAAAAAAAAGCATAGACACCATATGTCAAGAAATCATAAAGAAAAACTACCCTAGTATCTTCGAACCAGAGGGCAAAATAGAAATTGAAAGAATCTACCAATCACCTTTTAAAAGAGATCCCAAAATGAAAATTCCCAGGAATATTATAGTCAAATTCCAGAGCTCCCAAGTCAAGGAGAAAAGACTTCAAGCTGTCAGAAGGAAACCATTCCAATATAGTAAAGTCACAGTCAGAATCACCTAAGATTTAGCAGCTACCAATTAAAGGAGTAGAGAGCTTGAAATGTGATAGTTTGGAAGGCAAATGAACTAGGATTATAACCAAAAATAAACTACTTAGCAAAAAAGAGTATAATTCTTCATTATCACAATCCATCTCAAAATGGACACTTACTGAAAGAGGATTGTCAAGTGTTGTCATTGAAAACAACAGAGAAGAATAAAAAATTTTCCATTCGAACATAAGACTCTAGAGAAGCACAAAAAGGCATACATGAAAGAGAAATCACAAGGGACTTAACCAGGTTAAATTGATTACATTCCTATATGGGAAGAGGACACATGTAACTCCTGAGAACTTTATCATTATTAGGGAAGTTGGAAGAAGTCTACATAGAACGCACAACTCTGAGCTGATTATGTTTTAAAGATCTCAAAAAACAAATGGAGGAGTAGGAAAGAGGGATATACTGGGATGAGGGGGAAGGGAGAAGAAGAACTGTGAAAACTGCCTCACATTAGGGAGGTGCGCAATGGGGTAGGGAGAACACTTGAACCTCACTCTTGTCTGACCTGGTGCAAAGATGGAAGAACGAACACACACACACACACGCATGCACACACACATGCGCGCGCGCGCGCACACACACACACACACACACACTCAGTTGGGTACAGAAATCTTACCCAACAGGGAAGAAGGAGATGAAGGGACTAAGAGAAAGAAGAGGGTGTGAAAAAACAGGAGGCAGACTGAGTGAGGCAGTGGTCAGAAGGAAAACAGACTTTTTGATGAGACGGTAAAAAAAGAGAAAAAGAAGGATACACTGAAGAAATAGGATGAAGGGAAATACAAAGTTGGTAATGATAACTGTGGATATGAATGGGATGAACTCACCCATGAAATTTAAGTGAAGAGCAGAATAGATTAAAAACCAGTATTCAATGATATGCTGTTTATAAGGAATGTACTTGAGGTTGAAAGATACCTCAGTTAACAAGTTAAAACAAGGGACTGGAGCTGAAGTGCAATAGATTCCTGGGTAAACTAAGAACTTAGACTTGTTAGTATTCAGCCCTGATAACCGATATGTAAGTAACTGCTCTCACTTGAAGACAGACTTAAAACAATGGGCCAGCATGTGAGGTCATAGTCAGCTACCATGTGCTTTTCCAGGTGAAGAAGCTGGGGCAAAGAGGTAGGGTTAAGTGACCAGGCCCAGTCACCCATGTCAGGAATTGAAGCAAAGAAGCAGGGTTAGGTAGGTGACTCGCCCCAGGTCACCCAGTTGAACAAGAGAGCTGGGAAACAGATCCAGGACTCCTGACTCCAGGTTTCATACTTGAGAGATAGAATTTCCTTTCTTTCAAATATTTTTTAAAAGATAATTATCAGGACATACAGGGATACATTTTCAAAAACAGGCCCTGAAGTTGAGCATACAAAATGGGTAATTGTGCATGCAATTGTAAATTACACAATGGGAGCCTGAAAAAATTCACAGGCAATTATCCTCTCTGTACTTGCAACTCAAGGGCTATAGGATAAACATTTTTAAACTGAACCTTGCTGTGGACATTCTCAATACCTCATACCAACTACCCAGCCTTTTCTGGGTAACTAAAGACCATGAGTGACCCGATCAACAAAAATTCAAGGGGAGAATGGCTTTGGAAGTCAACCAACTCTCTCTTTACATCTGTACATTTCCCCATCACAACTCTATCACTGGTAGTAGCCATGACTAGAGGATTCTCTGGGCTCTATGACCACTGCAAGGGCAAGGCTTTTCAGAGAATACTGAGAAGCTGGGTATCTCCTTGTTTGAAAGTAACATCTGACTCTGTTACTATATCCCAGTTGCCTCTAGACACTCATTTTCTACCACTCAAATCTCTTTTCCTAAAAGAATTCCAATTAATTTGACAATTGTTCATGTTGAAGGGCAGGCACACCAAGTTTGAAGATTCCTTTTCACTTTCTTTCCTGGAATCACATCATCTCTGAGTTGGAAAAGATTCCGTCAGATCACTTTACTAGGTCCCAATAATGGTCTTCAAAGGAAGACCTTCGGGGAATGGGAAGCCACTCTGGTAGAAGACTACAATATGCCTGCTTTTCTGCAATTCCTCAAGCTTTTAATGTTGCCATATACTAGTATTGAACACAATTTGTGGAGTGAAATGAAAGCTCAGAGTTGTTTTAATTTGCATTTATCTTATTATTGGTAATTTAGATCCAACTTTCATATGGCTGGCAATAATTTTCAATTCTTCCTTTGAGAGATGTTTGAACCAATCTCTTGACCCTTTATTGAGTGGTAGACATGAAGTGAGTGATCCTCAAAGGAGCGGAGGTTACAGAATAATGATGACAAAGGAAGCACCTGGAAGAGACAACAGGGAGCAAGGAGTACTCCAACTCCCTCACCTTGATCAGTCAGTGATGGGGAATGAATAAAAGGGTGGTCAGTGCTGGAGAGAGGGGACCAGGGAGGCTGTGTCATCAGGAGGAAGCAGGGTCTTAGTGAGAGCCAGAATCTGGAAGGAGTGAGAAATGAAAAGATCTAAAATAAAAGCAAGTTTGTTACCTACAGAGAAGGCATTCCACAGAGCAGAGCAGAAGGGGTGGAGGTAGGAGTAAAGGACAAGGTATGAGGGGGCACTGAGGAACGGGGTTTGAATGACTGTTAGGGGCTCAGAATCACTGGGGCAGGGGTGGGGGTGTCAGTGTTCATCACTGAATAATTTGATAGGCTTTCATCGCCCAAAGGGTCTGTCCACTGAGTGGAGCCCTATCAAGTCCTTTGATGGTTCAGACAAGGGGACAAGTATTTGGAGCTAAAGGAATGTTGTTACTCTCCTTCCCTCAAGGCAGAAGACCAGGCTCTAGACTTGATAGGATGGCCTTTCTCCCCTTCTCTCTGGAAGAAAGGAGTCCAATGCTAGATGGGATGCTGCTTCTTCTCTTCCAGCCAGAGGAGGAAGGCCTGGCCAGAGGCAATGGCATCCTTGAAACTGATGTGAGATGCAATGGCGTTTCTTCTCTTTCCAAGGGAGACTCGAGACTAGGCAGGAGATCCAGCAGAAAGAAAGGAGTGGGCGGAAGGGAGTAATTGTAAAGAACGTAGAAATAGAAAGGGGTCAGGTTGTGGAGGGTTTTAAAAGTCAAACAGAGCACTTCATATTTGACCCTGAAGGTAATAAGGAGCTACTGGGATTTACTGAGTATAAGATGACATGGTCACAACTATACTTTGGCAGCTGAATGGAGGACAGGACAGAATGAGGAGACGCCCAATCAGAAGGCTGCCACAAGGGTCCAAGTGAGAGGTGAGGAGTGCGTGCAAGCACCAGGGATGTGGCTGCGTAAGTAGAGGAAAGGGGAAGTCTACAAGAGAAGAGTGGCAAGAAACTGTACATGTGGGGAGAGGCGTAGAGGTTGAATTCCATTTTGGATGAGGAGCTCAGTCTCCCTCAGAGGCTCATCTGACATGGTGAGTGCCTCTGGGGTCAGGGAGCTCCCTCACTCAAATTACCTAGCCATGTCCTGGTGCACATCTTGGTGGAAGCTCCTTCCCTGGTGCTGGCCCAGTGAACCTCTTGGGGCTTGCCATGGAATGAGTGTCTGATTTAACTGGATGATCAAACCCTAAATGAGCAGAGGACTAGCTTGAGTCTGACCTGGCTGAGAACATCGACCAATCCCAAAGAAAGCTTCCTTATCACAGTCCATGCAAACTGTTCTTTCTACCAGTACAATGGTCAGGATTGCATGGAGTGCCAGGTCTGGAGTCAGGAAGACCTGAGTTCAAATCTGACTTCAGGCACTTACCCTATGTGTGTGACCCTGGGCAAGTGACCTCCCCTCTGTGTGCCTTGGTTTCCTCATCTGTAAATTATGGATGATAATAGCACCTGCCTCCCAGGATTGTTGTGTAGATCAAACAAGATCACTGTAAAGCACTTAGTGCACTATGTGGCACGTGGCACATACTAAGCACTCTATAAATTGTAGCTGTTATTATTGGCATTAAGAAACACACAGCCCAAAAACGGTTCTGAAAAGGAATGTATTGAGAATGAAACCCTCTGTTTGCAAAATGTATGTCTTCCATGAGTCAATAAGAACTACAAAACAATTTTCAAGGACAAGACAGGAGGGGACAGGAGTTCTGTGATTACATTCAAGACCTTGATAAAGAAGAGATGACGTGACATTCCAGCAAGAGAGACTTTGAAGGTGCAGAGTCAGAAAACCCGCTGCCAATGGTTTTCCAAAGAAGTCGAGGTTCTAGCAAGAGTCAGCATCCCTTGGAAAATCCCTTGGTAGGAAACTTTCTGAAACCATTATAATGCCCTGGAAAATCTTTGTAGACCTTTTCAGCCTTGAGAATTTAAATTATCTTAGCTGGGGAGCATTATACAATTCCTGGAAGACTGACTCTTCCAGGACAATTCTCTTAAAACCTAGAGTCCAAGGAGGCATCTTGTCAGAGAACCATAGAATTTAAGGGTGAGAAGGGATTCTCAATGGTCACCTGGTCCTGGCTCACCCTTGCTTCTTGGCTATGATGCTGTTGACAGAGCACTCAACTATGTTCCCCAAAATAAGTATTTCATTTCATTCCTTCTAGCAACAGCTCTGATTAACTTGAAAATCATGTCTTTGGTTCAAAGTGTAGCTTGCTTATCCCCCTGGCAACCAAGAGCTGAGAGTCTTTTGAAATAATAATACATAAATAAATTCCCCCAAGAAGGGAAGCAAGGAAGAACAGATATGATGACTGAGTCATGCCAGCTGCCATTGTGTTTTGGTTTATGATTACATAAGAGTTACCAGTCGAGAGGATGTGGACAGGTAATTTCCTCTAGAAAAGGACTTTTTATTTCCAGAGTACATGAAGACAGGACTGGGCAGAAGTTCTATTGTCCTGACTTTCCTTAGTTCTGTGCACCTGTGGCCCAGATAAAACATCACCTATTACTTGGGATGGCCTTTCCCCTAAGGGATTCCTACTCTAGACTCACATAGAGCCCAAATTCATCTGGGGGCAGCCTAACTCCAAAGAGAGGGAATCAGGAGTCTACAGGAGTCATCAGTAAAATGAGGAAACTAGACTAAACGATCTTAGAGGACCTTTCCACTCCACAGCCATTGAAAATCTTAAAGTACTCCATAAATGTTGTATAATCATCATTCCTTCCAGCCCAAACTCCCAGCCCTTCAGGTACAGTCTTACCATTGGTCCTGGGTAGACCAGTCTAGCAGACGAGGCTAGATGGAGGTAAAGAGATGGGATCTTTTGTTTAATCATCAAAAAGTCATCATCCCTACTCAAATCCCTCGCAAAGTAAAGAGCACCGTGAGAAACCACTACTCACATAAGCTAAGCAGCAATGACAGTGAAGCTGTGAGGCTGCCTGCCCCATGGGGATCAACCACACTGGGCTTTGGAGAAGTCAGAGACTTTGGGCCCAGAGCCAGCTGCTGCTTCAGGGGCCAGACCAAAGTCAAGAGGAGCTTCCAGAATATGGAAATTATTAGCAAAATGGGAGCAAAACCAACCTTTCATTCTCCGTAGTCAGAGAGGGACAGTGACTGCCCCACAGTCACATGGATGGAGGGTTCTAGACTCAAAGCCCAGAACTCTATTCCTTTCTGTGAGTTTAAAGGCTAGTGTCGAGGAGTCAACACGTGGCCCATGCACCACATGCACTCCACGACTCAGCCTGAAGTGAGGTCCAACTGGGAAATGTTTAGCAAAGTAAATAAGAATACAATTAAATATAGATAACATGACATTTTAAAACTAAGTTAGTGTGGCCCATAGCGACCCTCATTAGTGGCTCCTATTTCTGGAGGAGCCTGATCCCTACAAAGGGAGGGTAGGAAGCAAAGGAGGCGTAAGAAAAAAACAGATGAAGGGGGAATAGAGATTGTTGTTCAGTTATTTTCGGCCATGTCTGACTCTCTGCGACCCTATTTGGGGCTTTCTTGGCACAGATACTGCAGTGCTTTGCCATTTCCTTCTCCAGCTCATTTTACAGATGACAAAACTAAGAGAAACAGAGGTAAGTGACTTGCCTAGGTCATGTAGTTACTAAGTGTCTGTGGCCGAATTTGAACTCAGGTCTTCCTGAGTCCAGGCCTGGGGCTCTATCCCCTGAAGCCCGTTGGAGATATGGTGGCAGAAAGGGCAAGGTCCTCTAGTTAAGGCTTGGCAAAGCGAGTAGAAAGTACAAATCCCAGCACAGGTGAAGGGGGGACCCCCATCTTTGGCTCCCCGTGGTTCTCTGCAGTTCTACCAGGATCTGGGGAACAAGGCACTTCTGCCTCAACAGCCAACCCCAACCCAGTTCCTCAAAAGCAGTTTTCATGAGCTGAGCCCCTAGCTCTCTGGCTGGATGTACGTCTGGAAAAGAGCAGACTGGAGGCTTTTGGCCACCAGAGCCGGCATGCGAACTGATGATGTCTGTCTTTCGCTACGTCTACATCAAGGCAGGCTCATGTGGAAAGGGCAGATCACTGAGAAGATGGCATGAGGAGAATGTGTTGTCGTTCTCCTCCTCTGGATGACGGTCAGAGCCTGTGCCCAGCTCAGCTGCCCTCCTGTGGGCAGCATTTCAAGACAACAGCTCTTTCCAAGAGGATAAGGATGGTTTCCCTGAACAACTTTTTTTTCTTTGTTTTTCATTCTGTCTCAAAGGCTGGCTTAACAGGGCAGGGAAGAAGAGGAAGGATGGGTTCAGAAATAAAGGCGACAAAAATAAAATGTGTCAATGATTTGTTTTTGATCTAAGGGACCAGGGGCGACAGGGACTTACAGGAAGGTGTGTGAAGACTGCAAAGGTGCTCCGGAGAAAGGCGATGAGATCTGTCAGATAATCACTGGCTTTGCTGCCCGAATCCCCAGCCATCCAATCATAATCAGCCAGCTGCAAGAACTGGTCAATCTTCTGGTTGAGGTTGGTGTAAATCTCTTCTTCTGCAGCATGCCGGGCATCCTGAGAACAGAGACAGAGGCTGAAAAGCTGTGCCAAGTGAGGCAGGAATCAGTGCTGGCGGGCCCTTGACCCTTCCATCCCACAGATGTGACAGTGGGGTCTAGTGGGCAGGCCAGGGTCGCCACTTGTCGTCTTTGTCCCTGAATAATTGGGGAAAATCTGTTCCATCTTCTTTACTGGTCACATACCAATGCTTTTATGTGATTCCTTACCATAAGCAACCCCGTTTCTCATTTCAAGAAGGCCAGAAAGCTCCTGGGAGCAAGAAGAGGTGAGTCCTCTAGCTGGTTTTGCATCCACACAGAAGAAATAAAAAGCATTCTGACAAGACCACCACCAGGAAGCCCTTTGGATCCCCTGCCCCCTCATCATCCAGCAAAAGGTTTCCATCTGCAAGGGAACGTATTGAGGAAACAGTAGCTTAGGAAAATACACAACACATAGCCATTGTAATTGCTCTGTTTATACTGAGTGCCGAATTAGCTGGTTTGAAAGAGTCCTGGTAAAAAGACCCTTTCGATGTGTTTCAGAGCGCTCAGTGTTTCCAATAAGCCCTGTCAGCACGACCTTTAGTGGTCTCCAGAACTTCCCCTCAGCTAAGCAGCTCACTGGCGGTGTACCTCCTGTGGCTCCCTGCCCATTTTTAATAGGCCCTCTTTTGTACTTTTAATCCCAGAGCGACAACAGAAGCCATATGCCACCCTCTTCCACAGGGGCTGTCTGGCCAGGTAGGCTGGATGGCTCTTGGAAGGGGAAACTGGGGTCAGGGGGAAGGACAGGAGACAGAGTTAACGCCGTAAAGAATAATATTGTTTGTGAAACGGCAAGTGGCTGCTTGACATTTTCAGGCACTAGGAATGCCCCCCAAATGGAACCATCCCTGCTCTCAAGAAGTTTCCATTTTATTGGGGGAGCTATCACACACATGTACATTATACATGTATGTACATACACATCTATGTATATATGGAAGTCTATGTTCAGTAGACATGTAACATAAGCACAAGATAATTTCAGGACAGCTAAGTAGAAAAGGCAACAGCAGCTGGCTGGTAGATGACGGAGAAGCCTCTTGCATTGAGAAGGGAGCCTTCCAAGTGCTGGCTAGGACAGAGGCGTGGATGGCAATGGAGTGCCATGGGGGACACACAAAGAGCAGACCAGCATGAAGGGCTGGGTCTGTGAGGGTAGAGGAATGAGAGGATGGGTAACAAGGCTGGAAAGACTGCTTGGGGTTTTCAGGATCAGGCTCTCCCCCAATTCTCTTTCTACCTGTCTGAATTCTCAGCCTCCTTCGCTGAATCTTCATCCAGTGTGTGACTCTTAACCATGGGTATCCCCCAGAGTCTTGGGACCTTTCTCTCTCTAGACTATTTAGCTTAGTGGGCTCAGAAACTCCCATGGACTCAATCATCATTGTTAAGTTACGGATTCTCAGATCTCTTTGTCCAGTCCTAACCTCTCTGCTGACCTCTGGCAGCCTATCTTCAACTGGAGGTCTCACAGATATCTTGAATTCAACATGTCCCAAACTCTAAAATTATCTTGGACCCTTCCCTCTCTGTAATGTCCCTATTATCAGAGGCACCACCATCCTCTCAGCCACCCAGATTCACAACCTGTCCTAGGTGTTATCTTCAGCTCTCAACTCAATTTTTATCCCCCGTTTCCAAAGTGTTGCCAAGTCAAATGGAGCCTTCCTCTGAAACATCACTTGATATATCCCTTTCTCTCCTCTGACATGGCCCCTACCCAGTACAGGCCCTTCTCACCTCATTACTAGACCATGATAGTAACCTGCTGCTCAGTCTCCCTGAATTGACTCTGTCCCCACTCCCATCCATCCTTGACTCTATCAAAGTTACCTCTGAAGGCACAGGTCTGACCACATCACTTCTGAACCCAGTGAATTCCAGTGGCTCCCTATTGCCTCCAGGATCAAGTACAAAACGCTCTGTTTGGCATTCAAAGCCCTTCATGAGCTGTCCCCCCTACTTCCCAGTGTTCTCCTACTTTACTCCTCAGCACACGCTCTGGTATCTCCTGACCCAGACCTCTGCTATCCCAGGCCTAGAATCCTTTTCCTCCTCATCTCTATCTCCTGGCCTTCCAGGCTTCATCCACCATCTCTATAGGAAGCCCTTCTAGATGACCCTTAAGGCTTCTCTCTGAGATTATCTCCAATTTATCCAGTTTATAGCTTGTTTGTACAGAGCTCTTGGCATGCTGTCTCCCTCATCAGACTGAGCAACTTGAGGGAAGGGACTGTCTGTCTTTTGTCTTTCTCTGTATTCTCAGCACCTAGTCCAGGGGCTGGCACATAGTAAGCACATAATAAATGCTCAATGACTTAAAAGTCACCCAAATCACTTCTCTACATACCATTTATGACAAGGCCTCACTTTGAAGAAATCCCATTCTTATCCATAAACCAGGAATCAAAGAAAGCATTCGGAAATGATTCGACTGAGGTAAAAGGCCATTTGTGCCATCCTGGTAGAACACCTTCATTTAAAAGGATCAGAAACCAAAACTCAGAACTGAAAAGCAGTTCTTTCAAAAGAGAAAAGTCATGAGGAAAAGAGCCAGCCTGATACTCTCATAATTCCAAAGAAAGTTCTTTTTCTGAAATCCTATAACACCATTCCTAAAATGTCACCTCATTAAAGGAAATCCCTCTATCTCAAATTGTTAATAGTAGGAATATCTCACAACTTTTATTTGCTGTTTTTCCTTTATTTTAACCTCAATTTAATCTTCCCATCAGAAACCATCCTATAATCTTGGTTTAAAATCATTTTTTATTGATATCTGTTTTTTAACACCCTTTTTTCATCAACATCTTTCCTCTTCCTCCTTCCAGAGAGTTATTTCATATAACAAATAGTATTTTTTAAAGGATAAACAAGAGTTACTATTAATATTTTTGTACATGTGGGTCCTCTTCCCATGTGTACAAAAATATTTATGGCAGCTCTCTTTGTGGTGACCAAGAACTGGAAATTGAGGGGACACTCATTAATTAGGGGAATGGCTGAACAAGTGGTGGTATGTGAATGTAATGGAATACTATTGTGCTATAAGAAATGATGAACAGGTGGACATCAGAAAAATCTGGGAAGACTTCTATGAACTGATGCTGAGTGAAGTGAGCAGAACCAGGAGAACACTATGCACAGTAACAGCCACAGTGTGCAAGGACTGTTTCTGATAGACTTAGCCCTTCACAGTAATGCAAGGACCTAAAACATTGCCAAAGGATTCATGATACAAAATGCCTTCCACATCCAGAGAAAGAACTATGGACTTGGAACACAGAATGAAGCAGACTATTTTCTCCTTTGGTATGTTTTGATTTGTTTTGTTTTTCTCATGGTTTCTCCCATTCATTTTAATTCTTCTATGCAACATGACTAATGTAAAATGTGTTTAATAGAAATGTACGTGTAGAGGGGGAGAAAATTTGGAAATTATGGAAGTGATTGTTAAAACTGAAAGCAAATAAATTAATAAATTTTGGGGGGAAAAGCAAGAAAGAAAAGAGAAAAAAGTTAACACAACTGATAAATATATTGAAAAAAGTCTAAAAATACACTAATACATTGTTGGTGAAGTTTTGAATAGATCCAAACATTCTGGAAAACAATTTGGAACTATGTCCAAAGAGCTATAAAACTGTGCATAGCCTTTGACCCAGCAATACTACTGCTAGGTCTGTATCCCAAAGAGATCAAAAGAGGGAGAAAAAAAATCTCTATGTACAAAAATATTTACAGCAGCTCTTTTAGGGGTGGCAAAGAATTACAAATTGAGGGGATGCTCATCCTTCGGAGAATGCTTGAACAAGTTGTAGTATATGAATGTGATGAAATACATTGTGCTGATAAAGAGGAATGGGGTTTCAGAAAAACCTGGGAAAACCTGTATGAATTATTCCAATGTGACGTGAGCACCAGGGGCAGGGTTTTTCACTCTATTGAACTATTCTTCTAAAGTGACAGAGACCACAGAAAGATTTTTCCCTAGAAAATAAGAGAGCAATTCAAGGTACAATCCATTCTAGGGGACCTAGTCATCCTCAGGCCACAACCAACAGGATCCAAGGTGTTTGTGGGGTTTGCTCACCTTGAATGTGGTGGTCCCATACAGCTTTGTGGTGTGGACTGTCTCAGGGAGCACATTGGTGATGTTAGTGATGAACTCCTCCAGGTACTTGCAGGATTTCTCCAAGTGGGTTGTGTTGATGATAATCTGGACAAGCTACAAAGCAAAGAAAGGTACATGGGTACAATGATCATGTGTGAAATGGGTGTGCCCCCAACCTCAGAAAGAGGGTGGCACAAACATAGAGGATGCATGAGGGACATGATAAGCTGGGCACTCTGGCTGGTGCACAGTAAGACAGAATGTCATGAAAGGAGAAGAGATCAGAGTGGCTGATAAGGACAGTCAGTAGTGTAATACGCACGCGCGCACACACACACACACACACACACACACACACACACACACACACACACGAGTGCTAAGAAATTTTTCTTAAGGTCATTGTTTCCACCGCCAGGCCCCAACCAAACTCCCAGCCCTCTCCTGCCAAGGCTCCCATTTCTTCTGATATACTTATAGAAAGGAAGGGGCAGATGAGATGAAATGAAATGTCAACATGTTAAACTAACTGCAAAGGCTTGTTCACACCTGGTTATCCCTTTACAAGTGGAACAAAGCTTCCCTGATAAACTCAGAAGAGCAGCCAGACTGGCAGGATGAAAACCACTGTGCCCCAGGCAGCCCCTGAAAGCCTGGGCTGGGGAGAAGAGGATCTGTCCTTCCCCCTGACTTTGCAGTTGCTTTGATGTCTGGTAACGAGAACTGCTCCTTACCAATTGTCAGAAGTACCACATACCTAGGAAGCTGTGAGAGACACAAAGGCAAGGGGCAGACAGGGGCAGACGCCAAATGTGTGGCTAAGCTGTCCACCCAAAGGAGATGCTGTGCCCATGGGAAACAGCAGGGGTGGCCACCATAAGGACACCAGGACCCCGAGGGACTGAGGCAGGAGCTGCCTGGGTCACGTGGGTTTCCTCAGTGTACATTTCACTAAGAGCCCACTCTTGCAGAAAATACTCCAGGTTTCAGAGGAATAAATGTTTGTAGCATTGGTCTTACTGTGCCATTTTAGGAGGTGAGTGTGTCTAATGACTGACCAAAAGAAGACGTTTATGCATAGAGAGCAAACATAGTAAAGACCTCTATGACCCCAGATGGGCTCCTGGCTCACCGGGGAGGCCTCTGAGCTGCTGTCTGAGGAACACAGATCCACCCACCTGTGAGGGTGTTGGGTGAGAGGACACCCCCCTGGGAAGTATAAGCACCAAGTGGAGAGCTGGCCCAGAAGGGGCACCCCATGAGAAGGAGCTCAGATCCATAAGGAGTTACAGGACAAGCATCTGCACAGCCAAAGGCATGGACTAGAGAGTCTCTCCAAATGCCTCCAGTTGGCTCATCTCAGCTTATCTTTCACATGAAGTTGGCACCTTACTTCAATCATGAGACCTTTGCCCATCAACCTGTATCTAAAATAACCCCACACACAGCAATAAAATTCTAATCTGTCTCACCTCTTCCTTTATAATGTTTGAGGGTTTGAGTTGTTTGGGGGTTGTGGGGTTTTTTTTTCCATACAAGAACCCACACAAACTGTATGTGAAAGAAGGAGTGTAAGAGATATGGTGTGAACAGTGGGAAGCACAGCTAGGGCATCATCATCACCAACTTTCCAGGACAGTGATATGCCCTTCGCAGACAATTTCAGCAGCTTCCAGGCTCATACAGCAAAGCACTCCAGGTCCATTGGAAAAATGGTGCTCAAAATAAGATGTGCCAATCACAGGCTCTATGAACTCTACTCACAATCCAGAATGATAGAAGAGAGTTGGAAGCCAAAGCAATCTCAATGATAACTTACCAAACAAGTTATGATTGGTCATTCCATCTCAGCTGGAAGACTTCCAAGAAAGGGGAGCTCCCCTCCTCACAGCTAGACAGCTCGAAGTGGTAGAAGTCTTTCCTGAGCCTAAATCTGACTCATTGTCAAAGGCCCTCTGGACCCCAAAAGAATATACCTCATGCCTTTCTCCATTAGTTAGCACCTCTGATGCTTGAGGATAGCTATCATGCACCCTGTGAATATTACTCCCAGAGTAACAAGCCCAGCTCCATCGATTCATCCTCATGACAGAGGCCCAAGACTCTTCACCATCCTGGCTGCCTACCTCTAGAAACCCTCTGGCCTATGGAGGTCTTTGTTAAACTTTGGGACCAGAATTGAATACACGACTCCAGCTGAGGTTGGACAAGGGCAGAGTGGAGCAGAACTCTCACCTCTTATTTCCTGGAAGCCGTCCCCCTTTTGGTGGGCCCTAGGCTTGTACCAGCTCTTCTGGCCTCTCCCATCACATATGTGACTCAGGCTGAGTCTGTAGCCCACTATGCACCCAGAGCCTTTTTCAGAACGATTGCTTTCTAACCATTCTAACCATTCCTCCTTGTATTTGTGAAACAGATTTTTTTTTAATACAAGTACAAGACTTCAGAGTAATCCCCGCTGAATTTCATCTCTTTAGATTGAGCCCAATGATGTCAAACTCAAAAAAAAATGGAAGCCATTAATCTACCACATAATGACCACATAATGACTTTGTTTTAAAAATCTAATGCTATCTATGTTTTATTGTATTTTTGTTTAGAAAAACATTTCCCAGTTCCATTTTAATTGGGTTTGGTGGCATTTGGGAGCACTGCAGGATGCATGGCCTGTCACAGGTGGTCTGTTGGACAACTCTGCTCCAGCATCTTAAGATCTTTGTGGATGCTGACTCTCACTCACTGTTAGCTAACCCTCTACTCTAAGTCTTGTGCACATCTGATGAGCCTGCCACCTATGCCCCTATCCAGACTGCCAATAAAAATGTTATTAAACAGCCCAGGATCAAATACAGATCCCTAGGGTACTCCACTGGGGAGATGAACATGTTGACAGTGAACCATGAACAACTCCTTAGAGTCTAGTCATTCCATCCATTCTCCAGCCTCTAATTGTATCATTATCTAGTCCACAGGCTACACAGAGACTTCCCCCAAAGAACAGGGGTCATTCACACCACCAAGAAGGACTCTGAAGCCCTCAGGGGAACAGAGCCACTAAAGCTGGAAGCCTTCCAGAGTGGGGGTGATAGAGAGGAACCTTCCATTCAGGGAGAGCTAGAAGAAAGGGAGATGTTATGATTTGTTTTATTTACTCCACTTGGACAGTAATAACAATAATACTGATGATGATGATGAAGAAGTCAAGTGGAAAAGTAGAGAGAGTGCCAGGCCTAGAGTCAGGAAGGCATCTTCCTGCTTACTAGCTGCATGACCCTGGGCAAGTCACTTAACCCTGTTTGCCTCAGTTTTCTCATCTGCAGAATGAGCTAGAGACAGAAATGGCCAACCACTCCAGCGGCTTTGCCAGGAAAACCCAAAATGGGGTCACAAAGAGTCAAGTGTGACTGGAACAACTGGACAACAGCAAATAATACTAATATTTCATAGTGATTATTACAGGCCAAGCACCATGCTAAGCATTTTACACCATTACCTCATCTGATCCTCACAACATCCCTGGGAGGGAGGTGCTGCATTATTCCCATTTCACAGATGAGGAAACTGTCAGGATCTATCCCTCAAGAGCCCAATGTATGTTTGAAATCTATTTTCTCAACTTTGGACTTAGGCAAATATCCACAGGAAATTCTATTGCCCTTTCTCCTGCTTGGGAGTCTTCTGTAGATATATACTGCCACCAAAACATCAAAAAATCACTCAGAGATGGAGTGGTGATGGGAGCTGGTGATCAGCTTTTCATCATCCAGAGACCGAAAGGGGAGAAGATGTTCAGATGCCCAGCCCCAATGTGGTTCCAAAAGATGACGAATGCAAGAAATCTTGGGGAAGGGGATCTGAGAAAGCTGTGAGCCTCCTCTCACAGAGATTCTGGCACCTGTGAGGCTGCCCTTCGACACCAGGGAAACTGTCAAACTGAAATAACTAATTCTTGGAGCTCTACAGAGGAATTTGGATTTCAAAGCTACCACAGAATCTCAAGGTTTGGGGAGGAGGATTCCTGTACCCAGTCCCCCCTCCCCACCCTCAAAGCGCTCTATCTGAAAATGCCCAAACTGTCAGAGCATCCTTGGAAATAAACAGAAAAAAGGGAACCAGGTCACCCCCATCCCTCCCACATTCTGCCCCACCTAAGAGAAGAAGTAAGTCACAAAACAAACAAAAGTCTCACCTAACTCCTTCCTTGACTGGTGAGGGTGGACAGGTGCTACTGACAAGACTGCCATGATGCTGGGGGGAGGGAGGCGGAAAGGGGAAGAGCATCACGGTGGCAAACTGAAGAGATTCTATTTTAAAACGAGCACAGCTACCTGTAGGAAAGGCACTGTGTCTATAAATTGAAATCCTAATAAGAAGGAGGGATCGTGTCATGTTATCGCAAATGCAAACCAGTGACAGTCAAAGAGAAGATTGTCCTGTTTTTCATGATATTGGCAGCTTAAAAAAAAAAGACGGCTTCACTGGGTACGTTATAATTTCCCACGACTTTTTCAAAAACTGTCAACACAAAAGATCCCCATGAATTACACCAATTGGCTGTCAGTCACTCTGGAAATGTTTCATGGCAGAGCGCAGAATGGACTATTAGGATTACAGCAGATACTGTGTCATTTGCAGGGGAACATTGTCTGTTAATAAGCTCTAGGCAATCAGTGCTCCTGAGTGACAGCTCCCCCAAAACCTCACAAGGGCATTTGCAAATGAAAAAGCAGATGCTCTGGGGGAGGGGTTAATCATGAAGTTACTTGTGGAGGAACAATCTCAAAGAGAAAATTTCATCATCATTTGAGTCTCTTCTGTGATGGTTCTTGTTCCTCCCCTCCTTTAAAAATGTTTTCCTGCAGGTCATTTGGGTGGACTGTTTCAAAGGCAGAAGAAAGAAAACAAAAAAGGGCTTTAGCAGCCGCGAGTGATGCCCCTGGAGAGGAGCCCCTCAACACACAGCAGGGCTCACTCTGGAGAGCAGAACCAGAAGGACGAGGGCACCTCCCCACACTTCTCTCTCCTACACTGGAGATTGACCTTGCCCAGCTTAGTTCTGTAAGTGGAGCAGACCTAGGATACAGCACAGACCTGGTGGCTCTAGGGACCAAAGAGACCCGCAGAAGTCCCCTCACCCTTGTCCAGCTTCAAACACCAGAGCCGCTAGATGCTGGGGGGACAGCAGGAATGTTGCAGTGCCAGGAGAGACTGACAAGCTATGAGACTTAGAACTGGGAGGGACCGGGAGCCACTCAGGACACCTCCCTCCTATCTGTAGATGACACACACAGATATACATGAATGAGAATCCAAGTCCGGACCCCAGCCCTACCTCCACAGTGCCTTTCCAAGTCCTTTAGAGAAACAAAAGGAGGGCCCTTTTCTCTGTACTCTGCTCGGATCAGTCTGGAGGCACGTCTGGCATGCTCCCAACAACAGAAGGACAGTTCTACCTGCCTGAGGTTCTTGTGTGTTGCTCAATAAGGTGGAAGGTCTTTCAGGGCTCTCTTTTGTATCCCCAGGGCCAACACTGTAAGGCTAGGATACAAGAGTACCAATCGGTAACACCTTTCCCTGAGGACAGCGAAGACTTTTCCTTCATTCTTGAGCCAGACTGACCCAACAAGGCTGAGGTCCTTCCAGACATCACTGAGCTCATGGGGAAGGGGATTCCAGAGTCCAAGCCTGGCCCAGAGAACAGCGCGGACATCACACATCTTAGGAATCCAGGTGGCACCCTGCAAATAATCAATATTGGCAGCCCCTCAGGGGCCACCAAAAACAAGAAGAGGAAGAGGGTCGAAGGGTAACCAATTTCCATCACACCTAAATGCTGCTCGTGAGAACTACAGTTCTCATTTGAAGATCATGCCCTCAGGGGAGACAGCAGCAAGGTGGGCTAGGAAAAGTGAAGCCATCCCCATGGAGGGAGACCACGGCAGCCAGGGAGCCCAGGAGGAAGACTTGTGGCTTCAGAGGTTCCTGGACAAGGGCAACGTCCCCTTCACTTGGCTTCTCTCAGACTCCGTTTCCTCATCTGTAAAATGCTGATAAGAAGAGTACCCACTTCCCAGGGTTTCGCGAAGCCACCAAGACAACCCGGACAAGCTTAAAGCTGGGTGGAGAGGCTGGGCGCGCTACCTTTGTTCTGCTTGTTACCATAAGGAAGTTGTTTGAAGTCTTGACTAATAATAATAATCACTAATAACCTTTTTTCTTCTGTGTTTTGATTCACCCAAAAGTTGGATTTAAGTGAGGCAGGGCTGCACGGAGTCGTCAGCCGCACTCTCCTCCGGAGTCATCAGAGTCCAGACGGCTGGCGATGGCTCAGGGTGCAGCGGATGACCTTGGCGTCTTCGGTGTCTAACCAGGCTCTAAGCCCTTCCCATCGCCTGCTTCAGCTGCCTTCATGGCCGCTGGAACAAACTGTTCTCATCCGCCCATTCCACCAGAGGAAGTCTTCACATGCGTGGGGGAGACACCCCCTAACTCACCAGTGGGTTTGAGAGCCCTTGGTTACCCTCAGCCTGGTCTGGCCCATCTGCCGGAACGGCTTACCAGGGTGTGGCCACTGCGCATGCTGCAGCCTCTTGGAGCCACAGGTGAGTTAGGTGGAACAGGTGGACACTAAAGGTGGAAAGAGCCCTAAAAAGGGCTTGGCAGCCATCACACCAAAGGTACTGGTCCTCCCTGAACACAACATTTCTATAGAGTGTCTCAGGTGCCAGACATCTGCCAAGCACCCAAGATACTGGTACAAACAGAAAGAAAGCAAGCCAGGCCTCAAAGTGGGGAGACGATACACAAAAGAAAAAAGCAGAGCTAGGGTGGGGGAAGATGGACGCTCCACAGCATAGTGCTAGTGGCCAGTGCCTTGGGAAGGGCAGGCAAAGGGGGCACAGCTTGCTCAGGGAGAAGGAAACAAATGTACAGGACAGTCCCAAAAGGACTCCACTGGGGTTTTATATTTTGGAGTTTTTTCTCAGTCCAATTAGTATAATCACTGACAACATGACACAAGGAGGCTCCATCAAAGAGTGGCCCATTTGGGTAGCCATGTATGGCACATTCACCTCTGAGAAGGCTGAACTTGTAAATGAGGGAGAAAAACATACAGAAAAGTAAAGCAGGTCATAAACTAGGAGGGGATGCACATGTAAATGGAATTTGAATCAGGATGTGGAGACTGGAATAAAGAGTGGCATGGCCACAGACGTTCTTATAGGGGTATAGGGGTGTGTGTGTGTGTGCATGTGCGTGTGCGTGCGTGTGTGTGTGTGTGTGTTATGTAGGTTTGTATGGATGCGCACTGATGGATGCATTCAAAAGTGATGCTTCTGATGGGCTAGGTAGCTGGAAAGATAAAGAATGATGACTAACCCTCTCCACGTTGCCCACAGAGCAAGACTCTTCCAGGATTCGTGGGTGCAGCCTTTCTTTGCGGAGCCTGGCACTATCTGTACAGATGCTTACTAATTCCTCTCAGAAATCAAGTGCCTTGAGATCAGCTTTCCCAGAGGGCTCTGTGGGCTTCTGGCCCCCATCACCATACACTGCTGGGGAGGAGGAGCGGGCACCCAAATTCCCTCAGAGCTCTAAGCTCTAAGCTCAGCCCCAAGGAGGTCCGAACAAGCCTTCAAGGGTTCCAGTCTCAAGCTATTGCTCTGTTGTGTGGCTTGAACAAAATGAGGAGATGGTTGTCAATTTGAATGGGAGAAAAAGATTACAGCCACCGGCCAGACAATGCCAGCAGTAAAGAGGTGGCACGCAGGTCCTTGGGGCACTGCAGTACACAGAGAGCAGCCCCCACAAAGACCCCCGCACAAGTCTCACCACCAGCCCCATAAGGGTCAGAACATAAGCAATCCTCCTTCCATTCCTCTGATGAGAAAGCAGTGTCACAGATACCCAAATGACTTCCCATCACTAAAGGATGCTTCTTTCCCAAAGAGAACCTAATTCACCCAGAGCTCTCCTTTCTCATCACCATTTCCCCCACCCCCAAGGTAATCTGCTGCACCTCCTGGGGGTGTAGGGGCTGGGGAGCAAGACAGCCCTCAGTGAATCACTCCCCTCCCAGAGGCTCAGTGTCTTTGCCTGTCAAAGGAAAGACTCAGAATGGATGATCACGAGGCTCTCTCCCACCTCTCAAACATACAGTCAGCTCTGACAAGACAGCCCACGTCCTAGCCCACAATGACTGATGTATGTCTAATCACCTAGAAGGAAAAAGCACCATCTAGGTGTACCCAAGCACTCAACTCCAGCTCTCTGAATACCTAAGAGCCCTGGCATCAATTCCTGAGGGTACTGCCCATCGTCCAGGGTGACAAGAATCTGACTGGTCACAACATCAATCCTGTCACACATAAAGTCCTGGCTGCAAGCAAACACTGAACTTAACAAGTAATACCTCAGTGCACGAAACCCACATTCAGAGGAGCCCTGTCCTTCTATCTTCATCACCAGTGCTGCTGTGTACCTGAGTCCAGGGTTAACCCAGCAATTCCTCTCATGTGTCTGGCTGGCTAACAAAGCTCTCCACTGCAGCTCTCCCTTGAACAGTTTTCCCCAAACTTCAAAGGGCCCTAGTTATCTGGCCTACTCTTCAGGGGCTAGGACTAAGTTCTGAGCACACAGCATGACTTGTCCCCTTTCCCTGGAGGACAGAATAAGCTTCTACTAAGATCCTTGATCGGAAGTCTCCATGCCTGTAAAGACTCCCAGATTCTGGGTTGCTAGAGTGTGTTACCTGTCATGAGGGGATTGGAGGGGACTGGGAGACTTCTCCCAGCAGCCAAAGCTGGGGCTGCATACCCCAGCCAAGTGCTGTGACTGCCAAGATCCTCGGCACCCGTGATTTTACGCAGGCAAAAGCTGAATTCATATAAAATGTTATATTTGGACTGTCATTCACATTAATAGGAACCTGATGTTGAGAGTATCCTCTGAGCAAAATCCCTCTCATATAACTAATGGCAAATGATCCACACTATTCCTTCCAACCGTATCAACTTCTGACCGGAAAGCTGGCTAAGCCCATGAAAGACATGGAGAAAAAGAACTCAGCTTTGCAGAAGAAAAGACAAAGCCCCAACATATTAAGCCAAGACCCAAGACAGACCTGGGGCACTGGTGGCAGAAAGGCGAAGGTGAGAAAAGGAGAGGAGGATGCTGGAGATGCTCACGCCTTCACCAGGGCAGCCCCCAGCTGCGCAGACTCACCTCCGTTAGCCCGACATTCTTCCTCTTAATGACATTCTGCAGAGAGCTGCTCAGCGTTCGGGTCAACAGCAGGTTTGTTGACTTTCGGATCATGTCATCCACCTCTGTGGAGCTGAAAAACAAAGACTAAGCGTCAGCCGGGCCAGGCAGCAGAACAAGCCTGACAGTATTCCCAGTGGAGATCCAGACAAAGCATCCCTGAGCACCAACCACTGCCACCAGTCCTGGAGCACCTTCTCAAATAAGAGGGACCACAAAACCCTTACAGGTCTCCCATGGTGCTGGTCCCACAGAAATACTGACAGCAAGTTAGTTTCTTTCCATTTGTAGCCCAATCCCTCAACACCAAGCTTGTTTCTACCTCTGGACACTCATGCAACCAAACAATGATCCCAGCTTCTAGTCCAGGTCTTCCTAGTACTACATAAAGAACTGGCTAGGTCTAATTTAGAAGGGAGAGTATGGCTTCAGCAAAAGCCTGGGAAGTAACTTGCTCCAATCAAGTAAGAAAACTGAGGACCCTAAAGAAAATAGTCAAGGGACTGCCTCTGGCCATAGAGGTTAAACTTCAGAATCCTCCATTCTCTAGGAAGTGCTGAGAGGTGCACAGTCTTATTTAGAGGAGATACTTAGACCTCTTGACCGCTCCTTCTGTATCTCTTTTGCTGAGTCCTCCTGCAGATCATGCTCTCTAACCACAGGTGTCTCTCAGGGTCTGTCCTGGGTCCTTTTCTCTCCTCCCTCCATCTCACTTCCCTTGGTGATCTCATCCGCTCCTATGGATTTAATGAATTACTCTCTATGTTGATAATTCTGACGCCTACTTATCAAACTCACCCTCCCTACAATCTTATATCTCCAACTGGTTTTCAGACATCTCAAACTAGACAGCCAATAGACATCACCAACTCAGCATGCCCCAAACTGAACTCAAACCCTCTTACCTTAGAGACTTCCCTTTGACTGTTGAGGGAACCACCATTTTCTGCCAAGCTGTCTCTCTGCTGCTCCTCCCTCTCTCTCATCTCCATGTCCAATCTACTGTCATGTTCTGTTAGCTCTACCTCTCTAACATCTCTTGTATGTGCCCCCCCTCTCCTCTGACATGGCCGAGTGAAGGCCCTCACCATCACATGCTCAGGCTACTGCAATAGTCTAAGGCTGATCAAATCTCTCCCAAGCTCCCATCCATCCTGTACTCAGGTCAAACTCACCTTCCTGAAGCGCAGGGCAGACCATGTCATCCCCCTACTCAATAAACTTCAGTGGATCCTCCCCCCCTCTAGACATCCATACAACCCAGCACCTTCGGCCTTCCCAGCACTACATAAAGAATTGATAATACTACTTCAGAAGGGAAAGTCTGGCTAATCAATTATAAAATCCTCTGTCTTGTATTCAAAGTCCTTCATAGCTTGCCCACCTTTCTGGTCTTCTCCCTTCTACAAGAAGCCTTTCCTGATCCCTCCATTACTACCTTTTCCCTGTTGACTATTTTTAATTTACACTGTATATAGCTTGTTTGAACATAGTTGTTTGCATTAGATGGCAGACTCCTTGAGAACAGGGACAGTCTTTTGCCTTTCTCAGTATCCCCAGCGCATAGTTCAGTTCTGGGCAATGAAGGGGATGCTTAATAAATGTTCACTGAGTAAAACAAAATTCCTCATTTTCTCCTAAACTAACAAATGTCTCAGAGATCCTCTTCTCCTTTTCCCCTTCACCCATACTCTTACTCCCAGGATAAAATATACCCATTTGATTCTGATTCCAATATCTCTTTCCTTATATCTGATCAGGTGCCTAATCCCAGGAAGTCAACCTCCTCACTACACTAATTCCTGATTGTATCTTCTTTCTCCCATTCCAACTTCCAAAACCCAAGGTTAGGTCCTCATCACTTTTCGCAATGGCCATTAAAGAAGTGTCTGAACTGCTCTCCCCACATTTTTTTCATTCTACATACTACTACTGATCAGTCTTTCTAAAGCATTCCTCTGATCATCTCATTCCTTCAAATCCTGCTATTGGCTCCTTTTTGACTATCAATCAATTTGTTAACAAGCACTTATTAAGCACCTACAATGTGTCATTCATTGTGCTATGTACCTGAGAAGACAAAACCAAAAGTGAAGCAGTCTCTGCTCTTACGGCTTTGCATTCTATCAGGGGAGACAACATGCACAGCTCTAAGTACATACAGAATGAACAGCATGAAGTCCAAAGCCCTCAGTCTGAAGCTGAATGCTCTCCATATCTGACCCTGACATCCTTCTAGCCTTGCCTCCCACAACTCCTATACGTGCTCCCCACACCCTGTTCGAGTCAGTATGGAGAGCTTGCTACTCCATAGATATTTTTCATGATTATGGGACCATCTGGCCTTTGCGCTACTCTATACAAATAATCATGTGCATTTCTATAGGTCTTTAAGGTTTAAAAAGCATCCTCCTCATAACATTGCAAGGTAAGCAGAGCCAAGTGTCACTTATTCCTATTTTACAGATGAGGAAGCAGAGGATCAAGGAAATGCAGTGACAAAGCTTGGGTCTGGGCCTGGATGCTGTCCCTCAACTCACTGCACTGCTTTTTACCAGTCTTCATCTGCCAACATTCTGTCCTTCAAGGCCTAGCTTGAATATTACACCATTAGCAGGATATAAAATCTCCTTTCTCCAAACCTTATCAGGACTTTTCTTATGCCTCATTTATGGCGCTCAATATGTTCTGCCTTGTATTAGAGTTACTTGTTTCATCTTCACTACTACACTGTAAAGCTTCAAGAGTCATATTTTATTCACACTATCATCTACCCTATCACCCCTAAGTGACAAGCACAGTGCACTGCAAATAATAGGGACTCAATGTGTCTTTAATTGAGGAGAATTCTGGTGAGAAGAATCTGATTAATGCCAACGTTACCACAGCTGTAACACTTTTTGGTAAAGCTGAGATAATGCTACGTTATGTTAGAAAAGCAGCTTTATTCAGGGTGTCCTAAAAATCTTAGTGCAGTTTTTAGCTTTAAAAGAAATGGAATTTGAGTTAGGGTTACAATTAGAATTGGAGTTAGTTAAGCTTTCATAGCATAAGTTTTGGGTTATAAGACATTTGGAACACCCTTTGTTTGGGGCCAAAAACTCATCCAGAATTAGTTGTTAGTTAAAAAGTTGGGCCTAGCTATTTCCCCCGTCTGCTGAAGACTTCTTCTTCAGTCTAGGGATGGCAAGTTCACTAAGAACCTTGTGAGACAGTCAATGTTCTGTGGATCTCTCTCCAAGTTACATGTCAGTGCCACTGTCAGAAGTAAAACATGACAGCCATAAATCAGATGGCAGCCAACAGTTCACTAAACCAGACTGACTTCAAAGATGGCACACAGGTGACTTTCAAGGCCTTCAGAGTTTTGAGTCTGAGCAGCTCTCCTTTTGACTTTCTTATCGAGTTCCTTTTCTATTGCTGGATTGTCTCATTTAGAATTTCCAAGTGGTTCATGCAAAAAGTAATGGGAAAAGATGCAGATCACATAGAAAATTGGGACCAGAACAGATCTGGAAACATCCAAGACCTTGTTTCCAATGAACTCTAGAGGCTAAGCAAAGCATTGTAGGCAAAAATATGACTAATGAATGCAGCCAGACCAGCTTCAAGGGGTGAGGATGCCCCTGAGCCACAGCATTTCAGATATAGAGCTATAAATCAAAAGTGTGCCACACACCAAGGTCTGACGCTAATCACCTCATGGCTTTTTACAAGATGCCTATCTCCAGTTCCCTGACTGGCAATGATTTTCTATGATGAAAGAGGCACATACCCCTGACTTTTAGAGGACTGGAGAGGGAGGGATAGTACCTAGTTTTTGGACTTCTCAGAATTGCTGAGTAATATTGCTTCATGGGCAAAAGCCTACATCAGAAAGGACAAGAATTGTGGAAATCATGACAACTTATTAGCAAAATGGCCCACTTGGCAACCACCATCACATGACTCCATCTCTGTAGCCAGACTACTCTCTTAGTCTACTAGTCAAGACTGCTGGGTGGTACAGAGGATGGAGCACTGAGGATGGAGTCAAGACCTGAGTTCAATCCTGCTTCAGAGATGTCACTGAACTGCTGACTGCCTTAGTTTCCTCAAATGTAAAATGGAGATAACAACAGCCAACAGTAAAGTGAAGATAATAAACCTACCTTCCAGAATGATCTGAAAGAATATTGGTAGAGGGCTCAGCATAGTGCCAGGCATACAGTAAGTGCTTCATTAATGCTTGTCCCTTTTCTTCACCCTTCCCTTCCTGATTACACAAGCAAGTGTCAAAGTCAGGCCAAATCTCTCCAGAGAAGTCCCTTGGTATATGGTACCTACTCCTTATTCAACTCATGGACGTTCAAGCCCTCCCTAAAAACATGAGCCTAAGGAGATGTCACCTGGTCAGAGAGGAAAAAAGGAGCTTTTGTCTCCCTTCAATTTAACCAGAAATAATTTCAACTTCGGGGGCAGTTCCCTGGAAATTGCTCCATCTGCCTGGGGAAGCCTAATTGCTACCAGGAAGTGTGCCCTAAAATGATCCCGTCTCCATCCCTTCTAAGCAGTGTAATCTCTTTTTGAAGCGGATTTGGGGAAGAGGCTAAAATACCAGCCACCTCTTTGATCTCTCAGCAACCTTGCATTAGGCCTGGAATGACAGTGGCCTTTATCGTCCTGAATGGAATGACAAGCAAAGAAAATTTCAAACTGGCAGGTTCAAAAGCGTTGATAAGTACAGAGCTTCTGGACCCCACTCCACCCGCCCACCCTTCCCCCTTCCCCAGCCTCTGGCTCTGGATCCTGTTCCACCTGACAAATGGTGAGGGGACAAAGCAGAAGATGCAGCGAAACAAGAAAGCCTCCAGTTATCTCTGTCTATTGGTGAGCGAAGCTGGAGGCCTGTCAGCTCCTCCATCCATCATGTCACCTCAAGGGGACCCTTTGGGCAGCCCTGGCTAATGGGCCCCAAACCCCAGCTCCCTTTCCTAGAGAAATTAGCTCACGATGTTTAATGATGAGCTGGCTGAGTCAGGGAAAAGACAACACATTTTCCTGCTACTCTATCAGCTCCAAGAAGAAAGAAGAGGTGACATTTGCTGCCATAGAAATAAATGCCAAGTGTACTGATATTCTCACTTCTAGAAGATCTCACAGTTCCCATGGTGTTTCAACAACTGAGAACTATTATCCAAATGGACAAACTGGGCAACAATGAAAAATGGAACGATCTCCAAGGGTCCCAAGGAACCACACTGGGCTCATGCCCGTACTCTGGGAATCTGAGTTAGGAAATCCTTTAATCATTGTATTTCAATATGATTGGACGAGTACTTTGCAATCCCATGTAGTTTATGCATTTAGAAACATTCTTCTGAGAAGGGGTCCCTGTGCTTAACCTGACCCTGCCCGTAGTATGCAGGACACAAAAAAGGTAAATGAGCCTTGATCCAAGTCTTCACGAATCTAGGATGAACATACTAGCACCATTAAACTGGCATCATCATTATCAAATAAATCACCTGGTAAGAAACCAGCACTGAGGCAGAGAGGTTAGCAAGAGGTTAGCAATGGAAACTGCCCTTCCAAGCCTGATAATCTATTACAGATGACCCTCCCACGAATTCTAGTGAATGGACTGGATATGTCAAAGAGGAAAAGAGAAAAGTGGAAAACAGAGAAAAAGAGAGCGAAAAGGGAAGACTAAATGTGACTATCAAACAAGTCCTTAAGCAATGTGCTAGCATATTTTAATTTGAAACCAATACGCAGAAGCCAAGCCACTAGCCAAATGGCAGACAAAAACTATTTGCGTGCAGAGAAAACTCAACTCAAAATCCATCTTTAATTTAAGTACAATTCATTGACCCTTGAAATAGCAACAAGAGCAATTTAATTTTTCAAGTCCCACGGTTTTCTTTAATCACATAAAGTTTTTAATTTCATTACTTGTCTATAAATGTTTCTATTTAACTAACTTAATTTTCAAATTCAGAAGTGTTATAATGTTATTAACTTCACTGTTTTTGAGAAATTACTAATAGCTAATCGCAGGCATCATAAACAGAGATGTCTATTCACATACATGTACTATCTAATCACAGACAGTATGCGTATCTATGCATCTAATATCCATATCTTACATCTGTCTCTGTGTGTGCATATGCCTCTAGGTGGTTCATGATAATGATTACAATGGCTGCGCCCTCAGATACCCACCATGTGGCTCGGGCCAAGTCTTTTAACTTCTGTTTGCCTTAATCCTCTGGAGAAGGAAATGGCAAGTGTCTTTGCCAAGAAAATCTCATAGACAATACTGGTGTCCATGGGATCACAAAGAATCAGACATGACTGAATGACTGTATCCTTAAGGTTTGCAATGCACTTTACAAGTGTAATCTGATTTTATCCTCACAAAAACCCTAGGAGGTCGGTGCTATTATCTTTCTCATTTTGTAGATGAGGAAACTGAATCATACCACAGTTAAGTGACTTGCCCAGGATTGCACAGTCACTGTCTGAGGGAGGATTTGAACTCAGATCTTCCTGACTCCAAATCCAGCTTTACATCTGCTATTTCACCTAGCAGCCACAAATCAAGTTCTTTTATAAAACAGAATTGGCTCCACCTACCCATTTACAAATGGGCCATTTTCCCCACATGGACAAGAGAAGAGAAGTCACTGGAAAGTCAGAAAATGGGTTTCCTGGATGGCTGGTATGTATCTTTCTCCATCCAATCGTTACCTGTACTTTTCACCTGATGCCCCCTGGGTGGTTCTTGTAACTCAAAGGTCAGAGGATCCAGGAACTCACGGTGAGAAGGGACCTTAAAGCTGCTCAAGGCCAAACCTTTCATTTTTAATAGAGCTCTTCAGTTTTTGTAGCATTGTCATTTCCCAATCAACCCTCTCACTTTAGAAATAAGGTCACAGAGGCCCGGTGAGGTTGAGTGGCTTGTGTAACCACACACACACAAACATGCATACACACGCACGGGCACACACGCACACAGACATGCACATAGATGCACACGCACATGTGCACACATACATAAACACACACACATCTGCACATGTGCACACACACACACATACACACACACACAAATAAGAACAATGAGAATTCAAACCAAAGTGCTTGGACTTCACATCCACCCAATGTCTTTCTTTACAACAACAAAGAGGAAGTTTGTGTCAAGTTTTCTTTCTCCCAAGTCTCTCCTTTTTCATTTCTTTTTCACCTCTTACCAACTTTCCCCTTTAGCCCAACAGGGTCTTTTCTCCCTATATCCCTAAGTACAAATAATAATATAAATGAAAAATAGATTAACTTCATATCAAGACTGCAAAGTGCAAGAAAAGTGATTTCTAACAGAGATGCTTATTTCATACAAAGTAAAGGCCACTCAAAGTAGGCACACAGATACCTTGCTAACTGAGGGCCATTTGGACGCCCTCAAGTGAAGGCACCAAAACTGGCTACATGAATGGAAGTTACCTAGGCGTTGATGTCAACAAGTTCAGGTGCTTCATTATCGGAAAGGTCAGTTGGCTGCTCACCAACTTTTCACTTCAATTAAGACATTCCACTCAAACCTCACCAAAGATGTTTCCAGGATAAATGTTACTTCCAAGAAGCAGTAAAGAAGAATCCTAGAGGCTTCAGAGAGGTCGTAAAGCTCATTATGCTACAATACCTTCTTGTAAAATGATTACTGGAAAACTTTTTTCCTGAAGGAAATTATAGTCCCATAGATGTTCTCCCTAGAACCTTTCAAAAACAGCTGTTTTAAGACTGCATGAACAAAAACAAAGAAATAGCTACATGGATATTTGAATCATCCAAATAAGTTTCTACTATATAGAATCCTCCAAAACCTGTTGCTTCATCACACAGCAGTCACAGACAACTCCTATGCCACTTTCTGGGTTGATATCACTGATTGGCATCCTCTCCCTAGAGGCACCTTTTCTACCTTCCTAACCTAGTAGGAACAGAAAATAAGGAATTTTTGAATCAAAGTTTATTCCCAGGCAAGAATGTTCCGCTCAAATGAGATGTCTTCCTCTGCTTCACAGCTCTCATCCTTCAAAGTCTGCTGCTCCTCATCTCTCAGCCTCCACAACGGAAAAATGCATTCACCTCCGGAGTAACCCTACCCACCATTCTTCAAGGAGAGGTCTCTTCACAGAGTAACATACATCCAACACTGATCTCAGCTCAAAATTGCACCAAATTCCTAATGAATCACTAAGCATGCTACAAGTTCGCCTTCCACTCCAACTGCATTCCCCCGCCTGACTCTTCTGCCACCTTCACCACCACAGGGGATTGATTCTTCAACACCTCAGTCTTCCTAAATCCCTCTTGCTCTGAATGAAACAGTTCCCTTCATTTCAGTGTTGCCTTTACACTGCCAAATCTATGGATGCTAATAATTCTATTTTTAATGTTCTTTTCTTATTGTGAACTTGACAAATAACAAACTTTCATAAACAAAAAACGAAAAATGTCCATGAAAGGTTAAACCTTGTTTCCAGCATATAAGGAATTTAAGGTAGTAGCTCTGATACTTTCCTTCTAGTCTGCTTCTTTCTGAACTTTCTTTAGCTCTCTTATATGTGCTTTAAATATGATTCCTTGGCACTCCATTCTTTCTTTGGTGTCATGATCACTACTTCCCTCCCACAACTCTCTCACTTAAAAAAAATCCACTCCCCATAACAAAAATGTATAGCCAAGCACTGGGTTTTTGTCTCATTCAGACCCTCACTTCTCTATGAAGAGTTGGGAAGCATGATTCATCACCGGTGCCATGATTAGAGTTCTAGTCACTGCATATATTATTCTCACTCTAAATCAGTTCATAAAAGTCTTCCCAGTCTTCTCTAAATCCACCATTCACCACTTCTTACATAGTAGTAATACTTCGTTACATTTGTCTGCTCCAATTTGTTCAGTCATTCTCAAACTGATAGGGATGCTTGCTGTTTCTAGTTCTTACAGCTAAAAAACCCTGCTATCCCATTGTTTGTGCACATGGGTCTTCTCCCTCCTGCTCTGCCCTCTTGGGGGTCATGTGCCTATTCATGGTACTGCTCTTTGAAGGCAATGCATACTTACTCACTTTTGTAGTGTCATTTCCTATAGCTTTCCAGCATGAGTGGGTTAACTCAAAGCTCCCTCAACAAAGCAAATTGTGCCCATCTTGCCAGAGACCTTTCAACAAGCACCACGTTCTTTTGGGGGCATCTCTGCCAATGTAACGGCCAGGAGATTTTAAAAGTTTTTGACATGTCCTTTTCCATTCTTAATGCTTTGCAGCATGTTCTCATACACTTGTTGACAGTGTGCCATTCTTCTTTTGAGAACTTCTGTGCATAATCTTTAACCGTTTACTTCCTGGGGAATGGCTCCTCTTCGTATGGGAGTCAATTAACGATATATCTTCACTAGCAGACCTTGATAAAAGAAGTTTGAAGCAAACATATTTTCCTAGCTAACTCTTCCTATACTAATTTCTAACTATATTGATTTGAAAAAAAGTAAAAGCTTTTCAATTTCATATTATCAAAATTGTCAATTTTATCTCCAATGTACTCTTTATCACTTGTTTGGCAAGAATTCCTCCCCTATTCATTGCTATGAGAGGTACTTTTCTGTTTATGTGAACTTTCAAACCTAGCTCACATGTTCACTTTCACTTACTGGGATATAAAATAGGAGGGGTTGGTGTAAACTTAATTTCTGCAAGAAGCCACAGCATTGTCTGTCAAAAGCACAAGCAACTGCGGACCTTGAGGTGATCAAAGATCACAATAGTTTAATTTCTTTATCTTGTGTAACTAATCTGTTCTACTAACCAATTTTTATATTTCTTAACCAACAGAAAATAGTTTAGTTGATTATCGCTTAGTAGTATAGTTTGAGATCTGCCTGGTATTGCTGATTTTTCTTGAGCTTCTTGAACATTTTGTTCTTCAGATGAATTTTGTATTATTCATTCTAGCTGCATAGATTAATTCTGATAGTTTGATGTGGCGATTAACATGTAAATTAACCAAGACCGTGCTGGCCATTTTTTTAATAGAACAAACTTAACCCATCATGTAAGTCTATTTCTGTACTCATTTGTCCTCATGAAGTTCTTGTGTGTATCCTGGTAGTTAGATGCCCAAATATCTTATACATTAAGTAATGATTTTATGAAATTTCTCTTTCAATCTATTCCTACTGGGGTGTGATGGTAACATACAAAAAGGCTGATGACTTATATGGGTTTATTTTAACTTCCCCCATCTTCCTCACTACTGCAGAGGGCAACACCACCTTCCTGACACATCAGGTTTGCACCCAGGAGTCATTCTGGACTCCTCACTATCTCTCATCCCCTGCATCAAAGCTGTCGCCAAGACGTGTCAATTTCACCTTTGCAGCATCTTTTAAATAGGCCCCCTTCTGTCCTCTGACATCGCCCCCACCCTCATCACCTCGCACTCAGATTACTGCAATAGCCCATGGTGGGTCTGCGTGCCTCAAGTCTCTCCCCACTCTAGTTCATCCTCCATTCAGCCACCAAAGTGATTTTCTTAAAGTGAAGGTCTGATTGTGTCACTGTCACTCTCTTCCCACCCACCCCCCCCCAAAATCACAAACAATCAATAAACTCCACTGGCTCCCTATTACCTCTGGAACCCAATACAAAATCCTCTGTTTGGCATTCCTTCATAGCCTAGCCCTCTCCTGCCTTTCCAGCCTTCTCACACCTGACTCCCTGACATTTCCTCCTCTACCCAGGGATATGGGGTCTCCCGGCTGTTTCACAAACAAGGCACTACACCTCACAACTCCATGCATTTCCTCCGTCTCCCAGGCCTGGAATAGACTCACTCCTCATCTCCTTAGCTTACCTAGTTTCCTTTAAGATCCCAACTAAAAATCTCATCTTTTATAGGAGCTTTTCCCAAACTCTCTTTATTCCAGTGGCTTCCCTCCGTTAATTATTCCATGTTCATTCAGTACACAGATTGCTTCGTCTGTATTTGTTTGGATGTTGTCTCTCCCATTAGATTCTAAGTTCCCTGAAGGAAGGGACTGTTTTTGGCCTCTTTGTATCTTCAGTGCTTAGCACTTTGCCCTTCACACAATAAATGTTTAATAAATGCTTAACTGATCAATCGTCATCTGCGATAAAGATGCTTTTACTCCTCTAGGCTATGTTTTGTTACTTTATCATTTCTAGATATATATATCACCTACAGTGGTAACAAAGAGCCTCGCTCCTTTAAAACTGATCATTCTGAAAATAGTGTTAGTATTCCTCTATTGTTCCTATATCAATAATGCTATCTCTTAGTTCAAATGAAGAGTTCTTATTGGAAAGAGTGTGTGTGTGTGTGTGTGTGTGTGTGTGTGTGTGTGTGTGTGTTTAATCACAGTCCCCTTTGCTCAATCTGATACACTCCTTAGAAAAAATGTCTTTTAGTAAAAAAGAAATCAATTATATCAAAACATAACTATTTTTTTTTAAATTCATAGACTTCAGGTAGAAAGCCCTAGTTTGAAGAGATATTTACCATATTAAGGAAAGCTCCATTTATTCCTATGATTCTGAATCTTTTTTTTTTTTAAAAGATAGATGGGTGCTATATTTGATGCAATTTTTTCTTTGTCTACAATCATGATTTTTGTTGTTTTTTGTTATCAATATGGTCTAGTACATAGTTTTCCTAACATTGAACTACTCTTGCGATCCTAATTTAGATCCACCTAGCCACATAATCTTTTTAATATGCTGCTATAGCTTTTTGCTAATATTTTATTCAATACTTTTGTGTTGGTGTCGATTAGGGAGAGTGTTCTACAGTTTTCTTCCTCTGATTGATCCTGTTCTGGTTTAGGTATTAGCACCATATTTGCTTCACACAAGAAATCTGATAAGCTCTCTTCTTTTATTCTTTTTGCACATAATCTACGCAATTTTGTAGAATAATGGAATCAGCTGTTCTTTGAATATTTCATAGAATTCAGTTGAAAAATCCACCTGGTCCTGTTTTTCCTCCCTTCAGAAGTTTCCTTTTGATTCCCACATAGTAATTTCTAAACATCCATCATATCTGTTTTTTCTAAAATTATGTTCAGGTCTTTATTATCTTTCTTGTCAATTTATTTGGGTTGTCTAGATCTGAAAAATGCACGCTAATTTTAATTTTGCCATTTTCCCTGTAATTAAATTAACATTTTCTTCAAAAACTTAGATGCGATGTCATTTGGTACACACATATTTAGTGTAGGTATTATTTCATTACTTATGATATTTTCAGCTATAATGGGAGTTTCTCTGTTTTAATCATCTCCATGTTTACTATTGCTTTGTCTATGATGATTACTACAACTGCTTTTTTTAGTTTGTCTTAGGCATAATAAGTTCTTCTAATTCTCTCATGTTAACTCTGGGTGAATCTTTGTTTTAAGCATTTCTTGTAAACAACTTATTGTTGGATTTTTGTCTTCTAGCCCATTCTGCTGCCCTCTTCCATTTTATGGGAGAGTTCATACCATTCATGCTCACGTTTGTAAGTATGTATTAATATAAACATTGTAGTATATCTTATAAGTATACTTTTTCCTCTCTTTATTATTGCTTCCCTCTACACAAGCAAAGGATAACTTTTTAATAAGTTCCAAATATTTAATAGATAATTTTTATCTTTTCTCAAATTTTGCCACTTAAACATATAAAAAAAGTGGCTAGGATTTTGAGCTGAGTAAGGTTGCTACTGTTGATTCTTTGTTCTCAAAATGGACCATGTCACCAGAAAAGTTATGCCATGACACGCAAGTGGATGGGATTAAAGTGAGGTGGACTGTGCAAAGTCACCAGCCTCACTTTCTTCTCTAGAGTCATCTGGGTCCAGAGGCCAGATATAGATCAAAACAACTGGAGATGGCCCAGCTGAGGAAGGTGATGGACAATGGTAATCTACAATCAAAGCGGCCTGTCCCTTCTTTGCTGTCCCTCTTCTTTTCATTTAACTCAGATTATAATCTCTGGATCTTACTCTTCCTTTTCTTTCAATCCCCACTTTATGATGCATCCTTCCCAAAACTGAAGTCTGTTTTGCTTATGTCTCCTGACTCTGCCTTACTTTTTAAATATCTACAACCTTGTCTTCTCCTGTTCCCCTATTGAGTTTAATATAATTCTACACCAAAATTTCTATGTATGTGTGTGTTCAACCCTCATTTATAAATTATAAATAAAAATGAGTTTAAGGAGATGCCTATAGCTGCCACTCCAGTCTTCCCATTTGAATCATCTTCTATGTCTCCCAAAGATGAGAAAAGTTAAGTTTCATCCCCTTCTTTCTCACTTTTCCCCTAGTATATTTCTAAGATATCTCCTCTTTTTCTTTTTTTTAAACCAACAAGATAAACTAAAACCACAGGTTCTACATTTGTCTTTCTTATCTCCCTGAAGCTGCAAAGGAGTGCTTCTTTTTTCCCTCTCTTAGAATGTAAGCAGTTCACCATTATTTAGACCCTTATACATGCTCAGATATATTTACCTCTTTAGGTTTCTCTTGTTGCTTGAGTTTGCCTTTCAAAGTTCTAGCTCGAGTCTTTTCATCAGGAATTCCCAAAAGTACTCTCTTCTATTCAAGGCCCAAACATTTATCTCCCAGTAGGATCACACTCACTCTTGCTAGGTAAATCATAGTTGGTTGTAAGTTTTAGATTTTACCTTCAGAAATATATGCCAAGATGTTCTCCTCTTTATAGAAGTTGTATGATGCTGATGTGGGTTTCTTGGTACCTGAAAGATTTTTTTCTAGGATTTGCAGTTTTTTTTTTAATCTCTAAGTTCTGGATTTAGGCTCTGACATTCCAGGGTGCTTTCACTCTACTTAACGCATAATAAGCTTCTTTTCAATACTGATTGTCTTGTGGAAACAGGATTTAAAGTATATCACTTTTTACCCAGATATCACAACCAAGTCAGGGGAAGTTTTCTAGTCAAGAGGGAAATGAAAAATCCTGTTACAGAACGAGATCAGGTTCTCACAATACTGTCTGATAGACCTGACACACAATGAGTATCAATCATTTTACAATACCATAGAGAAAAATGTGCTTTCTCTAACCAGACAAGGGCAATGTTCCCTAAGAGTCAATCTAAACTGAACATCCAAAACAAGATGGATAAATGTGTTCAGGGGCTTTTCAATTTTGGAAATTTATTTACCAGAATGCCTTAGCCCAAGATAGAGGAAGGAATTAGATTAAAGGGACATAGATATTAAACAATTCACTGAATTCTGTGATTTTTACCAATCTCCCCTACAGAACCCTTTCTAACGTGAAGTGTAGTTCCCCTCTCCAACAGGGGTCGATTTTCACTCTCTGTGCCAGCTAAAGACTGGGCAGTGGGACAGGACTGATCAACTTCTCTCGTCTCCTCCTTCACTCACTTCATTCTTTAGACAATATGTATTCCTTATTTCCCAAAACCGAAATAATAAAATAAAGAAAAAAAAACAAGTCAACCATGGCTGCCAGAAAACTCTTTTCCCCTAAAGACATAATTTTCCTGTTGTTTTTTACATGAACTTTCATTCAAAAGGAGACCTATGTCCTCAGAAAACATGTAATTAAGGCAGTCTCCTCTAAATGTTATTAATACTTTTCAATGAATTCTGGCCAATGTAAAGGAGATGACCTCCCCCCTTTTTTCCTTGACAAAAATGAAAAGTTGATTCAAGAGAATAAATTCTGCCTCTCCCCTATCCCCCAAAAAACAATCCACATTCAAAACTCCACCTACCCTGATTTTCTGCCTATAGGGCCTAGTTTTCCTGGAAAGAAAATGCTAGCGAAGTGCTTTAAAAAAAAAAAAACCGTCTGTGTTCATGACAGCTAATGTCTCCTATCCCGTAACAGTAGCTGTGACCTCAAAGTCAGCGGTGATTGACAGACTGACCCCAGTCACTCCAGGGTGTCAAGTAAATGACAACCCTCCTCCCCTAAAAAAAGAAAAGAAGAAAAGAAAGAAAGAAGCTGGGAAGGGCGGTTGGAATCTTGCTGTCAGCTTAGCAAGCAAACTTCTTCATAAAAACCTCATTCAAACTGTCAGTGTGAAATGCATAAAGTGTCAGCGAGGGTTTTCAGGCAAATACTTCATATACTTGAGCAGGAGGAAGGCTTGAGCTGGCTTTGCCCACACTCTGCCTTCAACCTTTTACTTCTCCGCCAAAAAGCAGGGCCACAAAAAGCTAGCCACTTTCAAAGAATTTTAATAACATTCATCCACGGACATGAGAAGGTAGTGCCCTGGAGACCATTCAGTGACAAAAGCCATCATCCTGGTCATGGTGAAAAGAACTGAAGTTCTGATCTGTAATCCACAGGGAGCATCTCCACTCTGGGAGTCAGGGAAGTTTGACACCTCTATGAGTCCGACAACATTTCACAGGAAGGTCAGAGAGCAAGTTGGCTTCCTAAGGCCACCTTTCATTCATCCTGACTCAGATGGCAAAGCTGAGGAAGACCTGACTCAATAGACTATGGGGTTTGTTTATTTAAATGCTAAATTTCTAAATGGTAGAATCAGAAGAAGAAAGAGAAAATTAAGTTCACTCTCTACTCACAAAAGCAACTGTAAAACTCAGTCCAGTTATCATGGAGTGTCATATACACATCTTGTGAAAAACCCAACCCACGTTTCACCAGCAGAGGATGAAGGTGGGAAGAAAATGGAGCAAGAATTACATACAGGAAACCTTTCTCTGTTTCACTCCTCGCACAGCCTTCTTTCATGCTGAGGGGTCATCCCACCTGTTTCATCCACTCTTATCTTGATATCATTAAAGACGGTCTACTGGACCATCTGAAAAGACGACACGTGTATAATCCACAAATATTTTTAAAATGAAATTTTAAAACACCATTTTTGGGGAGTAGTCTCTCTGAACAGAAATGAAACACAATAATACTCTCTTTGAACAGCCACCTCTAATCATCGTACAAGGCATTTTGTGGGAAAGACAAAAAATAAAACTAAACCTCTTCCCTGATCCCTGCAAGACAATTCACTGACTACTGGCCTTAAATCAGCTGGCCTTAAAATGTAACCTTGCAAAGGAAGGGGAAACTGGACCCTGGAGGCAAAGTTGTGCAACACACTGCACATCCTGATTATCAACCTGCACTAGGGAAAGGGCCTAGAGAAAATCTGGAGCAACAGAATCAAGGGGGAAAAGGGCTCCAGACTTCCTTCGTTTGGTTCCCTCTGACATCATGAGCAGGGTGCACTGAGCCGGGGCCAGGGTAAGTCTTCCAAACTCAAGGAGAACATCACAGATTGTTCAGAATGTCTTTGTCCAGAAAGCACAAGACTCTGGCAGTGTCTGTGTTTGCATTGTCTCATACTATACCTCAGATGGAGATCTTCTGAGAACTTAAGACAGGCGTAGATAAATTCTTTAATTTGATTGTAAACCTTAGGCACAAATTCAGAGAAAGGAAACTTCTTTGGAAACGGTTGCTGTAAATGCAGGAAATAAAGACCATGAGTCACAAGCCAGCAGACATGAAAGACCTTCACAAACAAACTACAAACCAAAAGAAACAAGCCCCTCAATTTAAGGCAAGCAAGCTGCTCATTCCTCTTGTGGAGACAATCTCTCCGAGATCTCCCTCCTTGGGGCTGGAACTAAGTGGCCCTTTACAAATAGGGGCCTAAGAAAGCAATAAACAGCGTCCCAGAGACCAAAGCACCAGGGCCAGCCCCAGGCCTACCGGACGAGGGCAGTTCTAAGGGACCCCTCCCTTCCTGCAGCTTCTGGTACAGGCACGGGAGGCTAAGTGCAGTCTCTCCCTGAGGAGTTAAAAGGGGTCACTTTCAAGAAGCTGAAAGAGATCTTAATGTTCAGAAAGAAAAGATTCTAAAGGATCCAGTGACTAGATAGTTCTCCCTACCTTTTCCAGCTCTGTATCTTGGAATGGGAACTGTCCAACCACCTTCTTATAGAGTTCCTCACTGGAAACTGGTATGGGGCTGTAGTTGTCTGAGTCAAGTATGTTTCTAGAGAAAGGAAAAAAAGTGAATTATGCCAAGACCCAAAAAGGAATTTCCTTGTAAAGAGGAGAGGAGTTTAAAAACCCACTGCCACCCAATCAATATGACTCTGGAAGAAGATCTGTATGTCTGTCGGAAAATAATCTGAACAAGGAGCTTGCTGACTTGTCCCTCAGACTGATGCCTTCCACTAACCCCAGACATGCCCCCTTTTCCAATGCCAAGCTGGCTGAGCTAGCCCAAAGGCAGTAGTCAGGATGATAACCCCGTGCCTCCCATCCCTCCCCACGTTCTCCAAGAGCTTTTTTGACTCCAAAGATACCTCAAGAGCTGCCTGCACTAGAAGGTGAATCACAATAAATGGAATGTGAGAACTAGAAAAATGTGAGCTTGGTAAGAGACCTCGGCAGGCTTTGTGCCTAACAAAAAGATGCTTCTCCCTGAGGCCACGGTAACTTTATGCTGGCCTTTGTGAGGCTTCAGCCACATCTCTTTTTCCGGTGCTTTCTAGGTCATCTGAAGGCTGCTTCAATCAGCACTCTGCCTGACCATCTATAGCAGGAGCTCCCCAGGGAAGGATGTCTGAGCCATAAGTCCAGAAACAACCGGAGGGCAAGGGTCATGTGTCCTGACACGTGCTTCTGAGCTTACCGCCGCAAAGGTCTTCCCCAAAATACACGATCTCTAATCGAAGTGAAACAAGTAGGATACTTTTATTATCATTTCATTAAGTAGATTAAACTCAGGGAATGCCACGTATTGTGCCTCAGTACCCGACCGGCCAGCGTTACATTACATGAATGACCCACTGTGGCACAGGGGGCTAGAGAAACAAGGGAAAAGGCCTCTATAAGGAAATAATGGTCTGGTGACTGAAAACACTGCATCCGTCTGTGACGGACGTCAGAAATTACCACGGGACGACTCAAAGAGAGCTTCTGTTGTGGGGCCTGGGGCTGCAGGGCCATATTTGAGGAGAGAGACTATCTTCCTCATCTCATTCTCCCTCTAGAGCCCAGGAGAAAGGTCTGTAGACACAATGAAAACTCCAAGTGGAAATGTCTTATTTCTAGGAAGGTTTAAAGGAAAGCTTGGGTACTCATAGGAAATCTGGGGGCCACAAGGACATTATTGCAATAATGCTAAGCCTCCCCTCTCCCTCCAAAGTCCTACTTCTTTAAAATAAGACAAACCTAACTTCACTTGCATGGGGTTTGGGGCATAAGGGAAAGTTCTTCAGGAAAAATAGATTATCTAAAGCTGGTTTTCTCATAAACCTAATTACATGAAACCTGGGTCCTGGGATCGACACTACTGAAAAAGCTTGGGAATCAGAGGGACTGAATTCAAAGCCTGCCTCTTTCACCTGCTACCTGTGTGACCTTTGTTCTTGCTGCTCAGTCATTTCAGTCATGTCCGACTCTTTCATGATTCCACTTGGGATTTTCTTGGCAAAGATATTGGAGTGGTTTGCCATTTCCTTCTCCAGTTCATTTTACAGATGAACAAACCAAGGCAAACAGGGTTAAGTAACTTGTACAGGATCACACAGCTACAAAGTATCTGCCATGAAGAGTGTCTCACTGAGGTCCTTCCATCTTTCCCCAATGCTTATTAGGGCACAGGATCAGAGATGCCAAGCCAGAAGAGACTCAGAGGCTATCCTCCACTCTCTCTCTACAAAAGAAGAAACTGGCTCAGCCTAAGGTCAACTCAGGTAGTAAGTGAGAAAGGTATGACTTGAATCCAGATCTTCTGATTCCAAACCCAGTGTATTACAGGACCTCTCAAAGGCTAAGTCCACAAGTCTTAGAGTCCAGCATCTGATCGCATATCTACAATCTCAGGGTTGTCATGATGAGGGCAGCTGCTGGGTGACAATATTTTCATCCTCAGCAATTCATGAAATGATCCTCATGAGCAGAGGGGCTTCATACTGCCCTGGTGGAATGAGCAACCACATGGGAGACATGCTAGGTCCTAGAAGTCAAATCTCTCACCTGAAAACGCCTGCCCATTTCTTCAATAGGGTGTCACTGTACTGGTCTCTGATCTCAAGCAGCATGTCAAAAAGCTGGTTTACTGGGAAACCATACACCTGGGGGAGAGGAATAAGGCAGCTTCATTTTTCTAACTATTCATTATTTCTAACTATTTTTAACTCTAGGAAGAAGAACAGGGAGGGAGCAGGGAGGAAAGAAGCGTTCCTTCAGTGCTGACCATATAGCAGGCACTGTGTTAACTAAGCATTTTACAAATTGATCCCTGTTTTCTAGCTAAGGAGCAGGCACTGAACAGCGTCCTTCCTTCCTTGGTTACTAATTCAAATGGGACTTAATTGGGTGGGCTGCCATTCTTGCCCCAGAGACAGCCAGTCTAGGCTTCATAAGGATTTAAACCTTTAGTGTTGGAAAGTTAAAACCATTCCTAACATTAAGATCACCTTCAACATCCTGAGTACTGACACTTCAGCCTTCCCCACTCCCACCTCCTTCAACACAAAAGCAGTCCCTCTTCTCACTCCTTAGTGAAAACCAAAAGGAAGTGAGAAACCCACACCCCCTCCTCTCCATCACACAGTGCTCTGGATCCTGTAAGTATGGTTCCTATAAGTCAATGCTTCTCCAGAAGGCAGAGCCCAAGGAACTCCAAAGACACCCTTGGTTGGAGCCCAGATTCTCACTTCCTGCTGTTTGGAAGTAACTGTAATAGTAATTTAAATGGAAAGATCTTCCTCATTAATTAATAGGTCCATATGATCTGCTTAAATCCCCTGGAAGCCTGGATCCCATGTGGTGGGAGAAGCTTGCTGAAGAGGCGGAACAGGAAGGGTGGAGTGGAACTGGGAGGAAGTGAGTGAGTGGGGTCAGGTCAGAGGGGATAGAACATAGGCAGCTGACACACTGTGACAGTTGATAGTGAGAAGGCCCTGGCTGAGGGAGGAGAGGTTTGAGAATGGCTTTGCCCCCTGCTGTGATCATGTTTATTTACTTCTTGGTCACCATGATGGATTTTGCTTTCTGGTGCGTAAATAAATGTTTTTCTTCCATCTTCTATATGGAGAGTCTTTTATATTTTGCGATGAGAACAATGCTGCCATATTCATAGTCACCACCAGTGCTGTGAATATTGCCTTGGCGATACAGTAACTTACTCAGCACTCTATAAATGTGGGAGAGGAAGAGCTAAAAGTAGACTGGGAGAGGGCAGAGGGGGGCATGGAACGCTATGAAGATAACGACAATCTAGTAGGGGTGCCCCATGGGAAAATAAACAGAAGGAAACATTCAAAGGCCTTTCCCCAAATTTATGTAGAGAGAGAACTACTAACTAGTTGAGCTTGATTTAAGTGAACGGAAGTCACATACCTGAAGCGTGTCAGCAAAAAGGACAATGAGGTTCTTCAGATCTAATACCAGGTCTGGGTCAGAGCAATAAGACTGAGAAAAAACAAGAAAATCAGGGAAGAACAGAGCTTCAGACACTGAAAACCAAACGGAACGGTGTCCGTCTCTTCTCTCCTTTGGGGTTACTCGCCCCCGCTCAGCCTCAGAGAGCCTCGTACAGCCTCTGATTCCACGGCAGGAGGGGGCTCTGCCAACAGAGGATGCTGGCACTAACAATTCAGCTACCAAGATCCAGAAGCAGGTCCATGAAAAGAAACCATACCAAATATTGGCAAGTGAAACCACAGTTCTGCTCAATCAAAGGAAATGACAAGAGTAACAACTCCAATTTCCATAGCACTTAAAGGGTTTTGCAAAGGCTCTCATTCAAAGAAAGCAGAGGGGTGTAATGGGCAGTGGACAGAGAGGCGGGAGCACGGGGGCCAGAGGGGACGTCTTGCCTCTGACAAAACCAGTCAGCACCAGAGTGAGCTCTTTATGACCTTACAATGCAGAGAAGGCACCTGCCCACCTGCACCGAGGGAAAGAATTTCCTTCCTTGTCCAGGGGTTCCCATTGCCAATGAAATGACAGATTCAATCCATCCTTATCCCCTTCTTAACAAAAAACTTTTGAAGTAGGTAGTATAAGGCATAGTGGGCCTTTTGAACAGAGAAGGAAACTGAGACTCAGAAATGCCCAGGGATGTGGGCATTTCTTCTTGAACACATGTATCTAGCGAGTCTCAGGGCTGGGGTTCAAACCCAAGGGTCTTCATTCCAAGTTCCTCTTTAAAGAGTCACACTGAGAACTATACAATTATTTAACTTCTGAATGAATCTGGATAAACATCTGCACCAAGATGCCAGTAGTGCACTGGAGGATCTGCATTTAGGGAGGCATTGTGGCTGCTCAACACAGTCATCCCCAGGGTCATGGTCACCCTTGGCCCTTCACGTGCAGAGCCAGGAAGCTCAGAATACCTCAGGCAAGAGTTAGGGATGCAGCAGAGTACCCAATGCATGTTCGAAGGAAAACTTCAGCCATGCCCATCCTTTCAGGGCAATTCTCGAGATCAACGCCTGGAACCCAAGAACGTGCTACATATAGAAGGCATGGAGATGTGCCAGAGAGCAGCAAAGGCTCTCCCTACAGCAGAGAGTCAACAGGAAGGAAAGCACTTTGCACTTCCTGACCAGGGGCAGAAATCAAGCCTGGACAGCCTGACCAAGGGCATGTTGGACTGAAGGCCAGGCAGCTTCACTTTCCAGCTCCAATTTCCCCTCCTTGTTCTTAATGAGAAAAGTTTGTTCCATTTCCAACAACAGAACTCTGACTGAGTCTGGAGTTGCCCAGGGGCTTTGGAAACTTCTCGTCCTACAGAGAGAGCAAGTGAGTTGTGAAATCTCTAGGAGAGAACACCTGAGGACACCTCCCTTTAGAGGAAGACAGTTCCTCAGTGGGGAAAGCAACTCTCTGAGGGCAACACAGCTTTCCCCAGAAATGCAAAGTCATTCACCCACTTGCCCCGATGTGCTCCTCTAGAGGATAGGCTGTATTTGTTATTATCTCAGCTCTCCTTGAAATGGAAGGGATGGGCACCTGGGGAGCTGGGACACTCCCTGCAGTAGAGAGGAGGTGCATCATTCCCTGGGCCTGAAGAATGCTCTGATTTTTGCAACTTGGTTTCAAGTCATACAATGGAGACTCAGAAGACTCTGAGGGGATGTTTAATGGTAGAAAAGCCTGGATTTCCCATACTACCTCCACAAGCCACCTGAAGAGAGAGTCCCAAGAGACAGAGGCTTCTCTCCTTATAGCTTTCAAAGCATCTGAAGGAGCGAGGCCTGAGGACCAAAGCAGCAGGGCTAGGACAGTCCTTACAAGGGCACAGTGCATATCTGCAACAATTTTCATTTGTGAAAAGGTGGAATTGTGACTGCCTGGGTCTTTTAGACACAATCAGTGCTCTCAGCATACAGCATTTCTCTCAGTTTTATCTTCATGAGGGACTGGAGACTCTCCATACCTGGAACCCCAAGCATGCCCAATTCTGTCCTTCAGATCAGGATGGGTTCCTCATGGTTCCTCCAACGTGATTATCAACAAACATGTACAAAAGCAACACTGACCTGCCTCTAGGCACTATGGAGGAGGGAATAATAACCATGATAATAACCAATCCCCTTGGGCAGTGCCCCTTATGGGTCCATTTATCACAGAGAGGAGACTGAGGCCCAGAGAAGTTAGGCAGATCCTCTATATTATTACTTGAATAGAAAAAGAAAAGCTCTCCTGACTTCCCTCCAACTCTAGAAAGTTCCATTCTTGATCTATTCCTACCTTTAAAGTCAACCCAGGAATTTCTCCTGTTCTTAGCCCAGATGGTTCAGTGCAGAGATATGCTCATGCTGCGGAGGCAGGTCCTGGCTTCTTACAGAAATAATGGCCTGTGGCTCCATCAGGCACAACTGCACTAAGGAAGCACATGTCTCTCCTAGGACAAGTGCTGGTCATAGGGAAATGTGAAGACAACTGGCTGCTATGGTCAGGAGGCCGGAAAGCAGGGATCCCAATTCCAAGTCTGGCACTAACTGGTTGTGAAATCTTAGGTCAATCAATTGCTCTGGAAAACTGAATTGGTTCATCTATAAAATGAACAGGGGAGACTAGATACTGTCAAAGTCCTTCCAGCTCTGAAAATCTCTGATTCCCTAAGCCTTCTCTTCCTTTGCTAACTTAGCACGGAGGAGCCAAAACCCAGACTCCAATAAAGAGGGTAATGAGAGTCAGTTAAATCCCCAGGCTCTACCAGCAGCCAACCTGGCTGTGACTCCTCTAGCCCCTGATCCTCAGGTACTGTCTGGAGGTGGCCAAAGCTTCTGGCACATCTTAGCTGCTCCTCTGATGTGCAGGGAGGGGTTTGGCTCAGTCATATCAAGCAAACACAGCCAGGAGGCTAGAAAGAAGGAACTCCAGGGATCTGACAATAGCTCACTCTTTACTTTGTCCCCCCACCGGGCCCCCGCCCCCGCTTTTTTTTTTATACATGGATCATATCAGCAGAAGAGGCAGGAATTCAGCTTAAAGGTAGAGCCACTGTTATTCAGACTGACTTTCAGAGTAACACCAAGTTTGGCTCCCAGGCACTTTGAAGCCACTGCTTAAATAAACTGAACAAAGACTTTCATGGACATCTCAACTTAGTCCAGAGACCAATTCCACTCAACTGATGAAATCAGAGCAAATGTTTAAAAAGAGAAAAGCTATTATATTCAATTCTGAGCTCCACAAGCATGCCTGTGGCTCATTAGATCAGAACTTAAGGTCCAACAGAGTCTGCCCAAAAGAAATGTGGTCCTTCCCTCACTGATTGCATGTTGTATAAAAATATTGGGGCAAGAACTTGTTTTTTTAAATTCTTGACATTTTCCTGGTCCCTTCTCAAATGAGTATTCCTCACTTACACACACACACACACACACACACACACACACACACACACACGCGCGCGCACGCATGCATATGTGTACATGTATACACATGTACACATATACATATATGTATATATACATATACACACATTTATGTGTATATATTGTTCCTTACTTTTATAATTTGTTAGCAATCATATTCAGGACTTGCCAACTTGATTGAGAATGGTCAAGCTCCCTCTACTGGCACATCTTGAAAAGTCAACCCAGCTCAAAATGAAAGCGGGAATAGAACACAGAATCATAATTTCCGAGTTGGACCTTCAGCCAAAGGTGAGCTCAATACTGGAGAATGCGGCCATCAAGGGAACAGGAAAGAAGAGCCCTTTCAAGGGGCACCTATTGTCCAACATGTCCCTATGTACTGGACTTAAAGAAAAATCAGAAGACAGGTCTTCTCAGGGGGTCAGTGAGTGGGGGAGCAGAGCCTTCAGAGGCTGCTCACTTACCGAGTGGGTCCGAAGTGCAGCGATGGTTTTTGACAAGGCCATTTCCCATAGTTCATCAATGTAGGCTCTATTCACTAAGCCCTGAGTCGTATGTAAAATATGATCTTCAACCACAAAAAAACTGAGAAAGAAGAAAAGCAAGCACAGCTGTCAGAAATTACAGAGCCTGGACATTATCTAAAGAGTTGGACAAACATCACGTGCCACAAAGACAAAGCTAGAATGCTCTAGGAAAGTTAATGGCCAATTTCTTCTTGCAGAAAACTGTGCGGCCTCCTAATGGGGATCAGACTTCTCTCACTAGTTAAAAGCATCCCTGCACATGTGTGTATCTTCTGAGTAGTTGCTGAGGAGACTAAAATTGCATTGCTATCAAATGTTATATACATTAATTTAAGGGAGAAACAGATATGTGAATGTGTAAATGTCCAATTGTGATGCAGAAGTATACATCAGCTTTTCAAAAAAAAAAATTCTTGTGGAATTTGGGGTGGGGACACTTTAAAACCAGATAATAAATTTTAAAAAAATAATGAAGACAGAAAATAAACCACTTCTCCCATAAAGGAACTTTTTAACTAAGATGATGACAAAATACAAAAAAGATCCCACAAAATAACTCATTTATTTTCTATCAGTGATCTGGAGTTTAAACTTCAATGTACACATAATCAGAGTAATTATTAAATGAGTTATCAATCCTCGTACTATCCCATATGCTAACAGAAGCTGTCATAGAACAGAAGCTGCCAATGTTCAGTGCAAAGGCTGGCCTTATCAATCTCCTTCCAAGAGCCATGTTAACCTGTTTGATCCAAAGGTGAAAACATGGGAGGTTTTGTCTTACAAAAGGGAGTCCTATTTCAATGTATTTTATCAATGCTTAGTCCTGGAAGTCCAACAGAAATGAAGAAGACTCCTGAGACTGCCCTAAAGGAGAACAGGGAAATGAACAGGAAGGATGAGCTGAGTATGCAAAGCAAAGTGCTTCTGATGTCAAGTTCCAATACAGTCATTTAACACCACCACACTTGGGCTTGGTTCTGCCCTCTGCAACTAAAAATGAGCCCCACTGATCCCTCTTCCATGTAACATTCCTTTGAGTACCAGAAGCTAGCTGGCACCATGCCCCCACCATCCCACTGTCCCCTACTGAACAAGTTTGTTCAAGGTCAAACAACCTGATCTCCATCAACATCCTCACTGGGGGGGGAGGGGGGAGGCATTTGGTTCTCATCCAACTTTGTCAATTATGGTGACTGTCACCGGTCACAAAGGAGCTAGCTAGCAACATAAGGCACAGGGCACTGGGCCTGGAGTCAGGAAGATGAGTCTTCCTGAGTTCAAATCTGGCTTCGGATAAACTAGCTTCACCCTGTTTGCCTCAGTTTCCTCATCTGTAAAATAAGCTAGAGAAGGATGTGGCAAACCCCTCCAGCATCTCTGCCAAGAAAACCCCCCATGGGACCATGAAGAGTCACACACAGCTGAGCAAGAACAGGGACAACAGGCCACAAAACAGCTCATTCTGGTTAACATCGTTTCCTGAGTCCCGTGACTTTAAGCTGGCTCCTTCCAACAATCAAGATGGCTCTACGATTTCCTCTGTCTCTGCGAAATATGTTTATTCTCTGGTAACTTTCGATATTAATTTCTACTTTCTGTCACATTTACTTTCACCATTTTTTCTGTCATGTTTCTGCTCTAACAGTGGCCAGGATTCTCCTTTGCTTTAGCCCATCAGAATCCCCAAGAGAAGATGGCCATGCCAAACAGAGGCTCACAGCGCTTACATAGCTACACCGCTTTCTTTGACTCTCAGCTACAATACAGGGGACACATGACATTTGGTTCCACTTCCTTGAAAAGAGCGATTACCAAAGGAGCTAAGTTCAGAGTTCAGCATCTCCCCCCAAAATATGCAACACAGTAAGAATTCGGATAGTGGGACAGCCTCTTTCCAGATACCCTACGGGAAAATAAAATTGTGTCTTTTCCACTCAAGAGTTTTATATTTATACATATATGTGTGTGTCTGTGTACATGTATATATAGGATGTATCATGCATACATACCCTACCTACATACATATATATATACACACACACATATAGGAAATATATTGAGGAAATCATCTGTATTACACAAACCACAAACATCTGCTTTTATGAAGAGAATATAAATATAAAAAGAACACCTACCCTACGATTTGATTAAAATATTTCCTGTAGCCATCTAAAGTTTCATGCTGCAATAAAACAAAAAAACAAATCAAAGTTTTGAGATGAAAATCAAGAAGGCTCAGAACACAAGGAGCCCCCTTGAGATAATGTCAAAATCTCTCAGGAGACAGAGGCCTTGAAGAAAGTGGATGCAGGAGTCCTACCATGTTGGATGGGGGTTGGAGCACCAGCCGGGCCTGTTTCCGCCTCTGTTTCCTGTAGTAGTTTTCAAAAGTTTCCCGAGCACCCTAAAAAACAAGACAGGAGGATGTGAGTATTTGCCCAGGCCTATCACCCCTGGGTGGGAAGAGGGCTAAAGCAGTCTCTCTTTCTCTAAATAACCACTTGTGGCTACCTCACATTCCTCATGGAGAGAGGGAAGATAAGGATTATTTTTGTGTATGTTAAGAAAAAAAGTAATGAAAGGTTTTCCTAATCCTAACGAAGACCTGTCTCACTTTTGCAATTTTTTCTCACACTACTCCTCAAAATGAAGATCCTCTGCTACTAGAATCCAGAACCCTCCACACGTAGCACCAATTTACCTTTGGCCTTATTAAGGTTCTTCTTGACCCATTCCTCCTGTGGCTCCATTCCTTTCAAGCCCAGCCCTAGACCTGCCTCTTCCATGCAGACTTCTCTAAACACACCTAAGCCACTGGTCCCCATCTCTGCCTTCCCAGAATTCCTGAGGCATATAAAGCCTACCTAAGGCATACGAGGAGCAATCTTAAGAGACTGTCTTATATTGCATAATGGAAACTCCAGCAGCAGCCTTTTATTTTGACCAGCCAGTTTTCTAACAGGCTCTGAGGACAACTTATGCTCAACGAAGCAAAAGTCCCATGATGATAATATCTGAGGGCAAGAAAGGGAACTAAAAATAGGTGGATGTGACCAACTTGGCCATGACACTAGTTACTGAGCCACCATTGTGGGAAAGAGCATTCACTGCCAGCCTGGTGAAGGGAAAGCACACATCATCTAAATAATTAACGACCAGAGCCCTCACCAATCAGGCCACACACCAAGCAGTGCACAAAGTGCGGGGACATAAAGGAAGATAATACCAGGCACTGCCCTCAAGTAGATCACCCTCTAATGAGGGAGACATCAAGCAAACAATTATGTACAAACAAGTCAGAGCAGTACAAATGGAAGGTCAACTCAAGGGAAAGGCAGGAGTAGTTGGGAAAATGGGAAAGGCCTCATGCAAAAGATGAGATCTGACACAAAGAGTAAGAGGTAGGGGAGCATTCTAGGCAGGAGGGACAGCCAGTGCAAATCCATGAAGTGAGAAGATGCAGCGTTGTAATGTGACGAATAGTGAGTGCCGATGTGGTGGAACCACATGGCACATGGAGAGGAAGGAAGTAATCAGTGTTGGAGAAGTTGTGGTAAGTTAGGCACACTGATGCACTGTTGGTATAGAGTGTGAATCACTATTACCATTTTGGAAAGGAATTTGGAATTATGCGAAGAGACTAAAATGGCCATGCCTTTTGGCTCTGAGAATCCATAATACTAAGAAATAACTGATAAGAAGGAAGTCCCCATAAAAGCGAAAATACTTATAGCAGTACTTTTTGGGGTAGCAAAGAACTGGAAACAATGTACATTCTGTTGACAAGGGAATGTTTAAACAAATTGTGATACATGGATATACTATTACTGTGCTGTAAGAAACAGTAAGTATGATGAATTCAGAGAAACACAGGAAGATTTACATACAATTCACATACAATGACTATATAATGCAACAGAAAGACATTACACAATGTAATAGAAAGAATACCACAAAATAATCAAAAGTTAATACTGTGAAATTAAAAAGAACAAGTCTGGCCCCAAAGAAGAAATATAAGAAGAGGCCTCTATCTACTCCCTTATACAGAGGTGGGAGGTCCATGGCTGTGGTACACTGTATAAATTTTTAGGTTTTTTTTAACATACAGATTTTTTAAAAATATTGTATAATGTGATAAATGTCACTTATAAAATAATATTATATTTATAAATTTTATAAGCATGGAATATACTTTATATTATATTATTAATTATAATATTAAAAATATCTATAATTTTTAAATATTTTAAAAAATATTATTTGTTATATAGGCTAGCTCTCCTGGATTGGTGTTGATGGGGTGTGCTAGGATAAATATAGATGGTCTAATAAAGCTATCAACGAAAATTATTTTTAAATAGAAAGTGAATATTCTAAAATTATGAAGAATAAGCATGATACCAAAAAAAGAGCCAGGAGAAAACACTTTGCTGCCTCCACCTTTGTAAAGGTAAGGCGTCCACTGGTGAGGACTGCACAGACAGTGGTAAGTTCTGGTGATTTTTTTTCTCTTTTGCTCTTTTTTTTTTTACAAACCAAATCCTTGTCATACAGGCTGGCTCTCTGGGAAAGAGGGAGGTGTAAACCCAGGCAGGAGGAAATTTAGGCAATGTTAGTTAATGGCATAAATTTAAACTGACTTCAAGGCTTCCAGACCTTTAGTACAGTGGTCCTTCCATAGTATCTTACTAACGGGATCTCCTTAATCCTTATTCATTGACTCAGCACTCACATACAGGGTTCCATCTTACTTCATATAGTAGGTGCTTAAGAGACAGAAGAAGAAAGGTATGTTGCTTACTCTTGAGACGTTCAGCATCTTGGTTTGAAAAAAGATCTGGACTGAGTAGAGGCAGGATCTGAATGCTAGAAAACAGGAGTGGGGTGAGGGAGAGACCATCCCTGAGCTCAGTTACCAGCACACCAAAGCTGAATTTCATGCCAAGATTATCACAAACCTATGAGAATGAAGCCGAGACAGCTCTCTCAGAGTTTACACTAAAAACTGGGAAAAGGTTCTTGAGAAACACTGCAACAGAGCATTCCAGAAACAAGACGTCAGTCTCTGAACAAGCATCTAAATGAACAGAGAGCCTGCCCATAGCCAAAGATAGACCGGAGAAAAGGGCAGGAGCAGACGGCAGCAAAGTGTTAATAAGTCAGTCTACCCAGACAGTGTAGCCGAGCCCAGGATTATCACCAAAGAGCAGGAAACGAAATCCTGGAAACTGTTACTGCCCAGTTTCCACTTTTCAACCAGGGCTGCTGGTCTTAAACCAAGAGGTGCTTTTAAAAACAAGGGATAACTTGAGGGCTTAAGGATTCTAGGACACTATAGCACCACCATTACTTCGGGCGCCATGGTCTATCCTAATGTCAGACTATTTCAAAAAAAGTGCAGAAATTGAGACTGATCAAGAAAGCGCAATCAAAGTTTCATTAAGCCACATTTAATGAAGCAGCAAGTTCCTTCAGGTATGAAATGAACAACTGAAATTCCATTGTTTGTTGAAGTAATCAGAGAATGAGTAAGTGAAAAGCATTTATTAAGCACTATTCATGTGCTTCATGCACTGGGCACTGAACAGATAGTAAGGCAGCAGGCACATTGCCTGCCCTCAAGGAGTGTAACCTCTGGGTTTGAAAACAGAGTTCAGTTACCAGCACACAGAAGCTGGACGCTCAGAGGACAAATATAAAAGTGCGAAAATGATCCTGCTCTAAAGAAGTTCACATTCTGCTTGAAAAGCTAATATACGTCGGGGCCTGGTGACCAAAGAAGGAAACTATGGTCTGGGAAGTCATAAAGATGGTAAGTGGAGAAAGAAAGCAATCCCCTGAGATTGCCCTTTTCAGGGGCACTGGTACTACTATAAGATTAAAATTCTAAAGGAAGGAAAGGTAGAGGGCTCAGGAGTAAGGAAGACACAAACCAAGTGTCTTGCGACAGTAATGGTCTTCGGTTTGGTTTGGAGGGTGAAGCGATAGCAACAAGGTGGAAATGGGTTTTGGTGAAGATGAAGGGCAAAGGTGGAGTCACTGGTGAAGGAGACACATTTGCAAAGGAAGTAAAGAGCTCCAGGAGGTTCCTCTGCTTAGTCTGATAGAACAGAACCATCACAGCAGCGATGCTGCTTATGGACAGTGCCATTCCCATTTAGAATCTCAGACAGACACGAACTCCAACATCTCAAAGAATTTCAGCATTGGAAGAAATTTCACAAGCCACTTAGGCCAAACCCATTCCCAACTGAATACTTGAAGACAGCCATCATACTCCCCCTGAATCTCCTCCAGGGCAAACATCCCTTACCTCAACCACTTTTCATGTGGCATCAACTCTTGACCCTTCAATCAGCAAACAAGCATCCATTAAACACCATGAGTCAAATGCTGTTCTAAGTGCTGAGTATTACCATCTCCTCCCCCGCCAAAAACAAACTTGTCCCTGCACATAAGGATCTTGCATTCCAATGGAGTACATACACAAATGGGAACATGGAAGACCCAAGTGCAAATGAGAACATAGCCTCAGAGGGGAAGGTGCTAGGGGGAGAGAAGAGACCAAAACAAGCATCCTGCAGAAGGTGGTGCTTGCCCTGAGACATACAGGAATCCAGGGATGCTAAGAGGTAAAGATGAGAAGGAGAGTATCCCTGATGTGGGGGAAGGTTGCACAAAGGCAAAGATGGGATGTGAAGTGGCAGAAGGTTGGGGTGGCTAGATGGTAGACACAGAGGACAGTGGAGACTCCAAAGATAGGAGGGGAGCATTAACCTCCAAAGAGAAGAGCTTCTAGATCAGCTCCTCAAGGTAACAGGGAGCCACTGCAATTCCATCTTAAGAAATGTCCTTTCCAAAATGCACTGTACATAATTGACCACAACATTCAAGAAATGGACTGCCAAGATAGGGCAGAATACAATAGGACTATCATCTCCTTATTCCTGAAAGCCTTAATGTCCAACCTGTTCTCCCTGAAAGTCTCCCTTATCATCTCCCATATTTTTTCTCTTTTCTAGGCTCAACATTCCCAGTTCTTTCAACTGATCTTCATGTGGCAGGTTCTTGAGGACCTTCACCATTCTTCTCCAGCTTATCACTGACCCTCTTGAAATGCAGTGTCCAGAAATAAACATAAACTCCAGATTTGGGCAAATCAAGATAAAGGACGGCAGGACTTCCAACTTCCTGGTCCAATACCCAATGCCTCTCAATACATTCTAGGATCACTTTACCTGCTTTGGCTGCCATATTACACTGTTCACAAATACTGAGATTGTAGTTCACCAAAACCATCAGTTTCAAACAAAGTACTGGCATAATGCAACATCCCCACATTATACTTTGCAAGTTAAATTTTGGACCCAAGTAGAATACATTATATTCATTTAAATGTCATCTCATTAGTTCACCCAGTGTCCTAAGCTGTTAAATTATTTTTGTTTAATTAACTATACCACCAAATTATATGTCTTCTGCAAATCTGCAAATGGCTCTATTAAAGTCACTGATAAATGTTAAACAACATATGACCAAGCCCAGACCATGGGAACACTCCAATACAAGCTTCTTTTGGAGGTCATCTTGACTACTTCATGATTATTGCAAGGCCAGCCATCCAACTAGTTCTGAATGCTCTGAACTTAAATGAGAACCAGGATAACAGCTCATCATCTCGCCCACAATGTTAATATAAAAAGATTGTCCAGTGGTTTGTAATCAAGGTAAATTATACCTGTAGCATCTCCCTAGTCTGACAAGCTAATAACTATTAAAAATGAAATTAGGTTAGCCTAGCATGAATTATTTTTTTCCAGCGCCTACCATAATTATGTCTACAACGGTGGGCAGCTGTATGCTATAAACAGTAGAGAACTGATATTGAGAACCACTCAATTGGACAGGATATTAAGACAAGCATTTGAACTCCTCAGATGAGCACAAGGGTCCCCCTGCTTGTTCTTACTTCTCAGCAACACTTGGTCAACAGGTGGAATGGCTTCTAGAAACGTAAGCTTTCTACAAATGGGGGAAGAGGAATGAATGCCAATGGATGCTCTCAGCAGAAGACAGAGATCTGGTCTGACATCTCTGGGAAAGGCAGTGATGGACATTTTACTCCAAGCCTTACAGCCAATTCACAGAGGAAGAAAGGCCATAAATGACCATCTGAGTTACAGCATTGCTGGGTTCTCCACTGTTCCCAGAAGTAGGTTCTCAAGATCTTGTTGCAGAGCAGAAAGTCCTTTTGGCCCCTGGGGTGAGTTTCAGTAGGCATCCTGTATAATAGGAAACAGATCTGTAGAACTGTTACATCTCATTCTAAAGAGTTTAACTGACCCATCTCCTTGATGAGATCCTATGGTAGCCACCAGCATTGTCGCCATCCTGGCACAGCCCTCATCACTTCACAACTGGACTACTGAAAGAGTCTAGTGATTGATCTCCATCCCTGTCTTCCCCACTTCCACCCATCATTCATTCAGCTAGCAAACCAATCTTCCTACATTGAAGTGACCTTGTCACTGCCCTGGTCAATAAACTCCAGTAGCTCCTATTACTTCCAGGATCAAAAATAAATCCTTATTTAACCTTCTCAGAAATCTCAGGTTTTATTCTCTTAAATATATTCTGCAATCCAATAAGATTGGCCTCCTTGCCCAAGTCACTCCAACTCAGATTCTTGGCATTTTCATGGAAGGATCTCCATGCCTGGAGTTCTCTCTCTGGGCTTCCTGTCTCCCGTTTTTTTTTTTCCTTCAGATTTCAAAAGTTCCAAGGAACTTTTTTTCAATCTTGCTTAACAAGCATGCCTTCCTCTGAGATTATCATTCACAATATATGTATGTGTATAAACACACACGTGTAATTTTATGTGATTATCCTGTCTGCATGTGTGTGTGTGTTATGTGGGTGCATGCAGGTTGTGTATTTACATATCGTCTCTCCTGTTATACTGTGAGGTCCCTGAGAGCAGGGACTGGGTTTGGGGACGTTCTCCGTATTCCCAGCCCTCAGCAAAGAGCCTGGTACACAGTAGATATTTAACAAACGCTTGTGGACTTGCCTCACTCTGAAAGCTGAGGACACCCATTATATTTCAAGGCTTCACCAGCTAGCACTGAGACCCTGAAAAAGGTTGCTTTGGGGAACCACAAAGTGCCAAGAGTCAGTGCTAACGACACCCCTTCATCTCTGTCCAGGCCAGCCAGTTTTTCCTTTTCTGCTCTGCTCATTTTTTTTTCAGACAGCACTTTATTGTTTATTTTATGTTTAGTCAAAATCCATTCAAAATGGCAATTCAGAGAATTCTTTCCTCCAGAGCATGTAATGCTTAGCACATCCCAGTAGGAAAGATGATAATCTTCTGTCTTCTGCACTTCACTCGAGCTCCAATGGGGAAGCCAGTTTTGCTGAATGGGGTTCAAATTATCAAAAACCACTACCAACAAATCAGCAGCTAACAGGAATGGTAGATGAGTCTTATCTTTGCTGATAAAAAGTGGACAAGAATATGAAAATCCACAGTACAGTGGTGAGCAATAACCTGGAAGCTCCTGTCTGGTGTTTTAATTAATGGATGAATGATGGTTTTCAGAGAAGCAATCCCGAAGTGGAAAGAAACCAGTGAAGCTTCTACAATTCTATCTTTAACTTCTCCTAGTGCCAGAAAGAGTTCATATTTTGGCAGAGCCACGATCAAACAAAAAGAATGGCCAAAGTAAGAAAGTAAAGGAGGACAAGGGGTGAAAAGGGATGGGATGGGGTCTCCAAGAGTCCAAGAGTGCTTTCCTTGTGGTTCCTGGAAGATCAAAGGATCACAGATTTAGAGACAAAGGGACCTTAAGGTTACAGACGAAGAGACTGAGGTCTAAAAAGGAATGTCACATGGAGCTGGGATTCAAATCATCGGCCTAACTCCAAATCCAGCTGTCTATACTGGACTACTCTGGGGCTGGAGATGTGAACTTGTCAAAGATTGTTTGGAGCTGGAGCTGGCTCCCTCACTCCTGATTTCGTGAGCAACTTTATTTCATTCAGACTAAGAACTGGGGGGTTTTCCTTTCTCTTGTCACGCCTTCACAGCATCCCATCTCTTCTCAGTGGCCCAGTGAACAGAGCCAGGAGTCAGGAAGACTTGCCTTCCTGAGATCCAATCTGGGACACAACATAGCGGTGTGACCCTAGGCTTAGCCCTGTTTGCCTCAGTTTCCTTGAGAAGGAAACGGCAAATAGCTCCAGTTTCTTTGCCAAGAAAACCCCAGAAGGGGTCACAGAGTCAGACACACCGGAAATGACTGAACAGAATCAAGTCTTCCTGAGGCTCAGATCGCTCCTGGGAGACAGTGACACACATCTGTCCTCTTCCCACACTGCCTGCCTTTACTTCCACAAGTCTATATTGCTTAAGCTCCTCATGTAGAAAACTCACCCTCTCTTCCCCTTTCCTCTAATGATTTCTCTCGGGCATCTCAGATGATCTTGAGAGACCCCCATTCCTCCTAGACTTATGTCTCCTCCAGAAAATGCACTCTATCCTCCCTCTGAACTTATTAGCCTGGGCTTCCGAAACGGTGGCTGCACATCAGGCTACCTACATTCCACTTTCTTGTCCTGAATTACCAATTATAAGATGGAGTTCCCCTCCAACGTTCTCATTATCTCTGTTCTCCTCAGTGGTCACAACAGATTACCACCTCCATTTTTCACTCCATTTTGTTACACTTCGGGCCCATCTTTTGTACCTCTTTGCCTTCTCACCCTGGAGATGCCTGGATCTTTCTGACTGGGATGTACTCAGACTGAACCACCACTTAGGAAGTGCCCAGTCACAGTGCTCACAGCTTTGCCCTTGCTTTGCAGCCTCTTCCCCAGAAGCTTTCTCTTATCTCCCTGAGATCCTGTCCCACCCCCACCTTAATTCTCCACTTTTTTTTAGGGGTTGTCTTTCTCACAAGAATATAAGTTCCTGGAGAGCAGGAACCATTTGGGGGGCTTGTCCTTGGATCCCCAGCTCTTGACACCTAGAACACATTAAATACTTACTAAATGCTCATGCTTAACATCCCAACGTTGTACGAGTCTGTGCTCTCCTCTTTGGTATGTGCCCCAAGGATCCATCCCAGTTCCAAGTGTCCCAAGGTCCTGTTTCTTTCCTGTCTCCCCTGTGACATTTTTCCAACCCTGACCTAGGTCAAGATTTCCTTCCACTTCCCCAGATCCCTTTTCTTCTTTTCTGAGTTGGTTTTTTCAAAGGAAAAGTTCATGCTTTCTAACAACCTCGACAATAGCCCCTTTTTCTACTCTTCTAGGAAGACCAGCTTGTACTTTAAGCAGATATAACAATGATCTGGCTTTGGCTAAATAAACATTATGTCCCCATGAGGCACCTACAAAACTCCCACTTGTTTTCCATCCTTTCTGAAAGCAAGATTCAAAGCCCTTGTTGTTCCCCAGGCCCTGTTGTGGCCACTGCTCTGTGGACCTTTACTCACAGAGCCCAACAGCACTTTGTTCACACCTTCCCAGCCACACCCAGTGTCCTCCACCTCTACTTTCTCTTTTTCCTGCTTTTCCTCCTCAAATCCTTCTCTTTTGTCTCCCAAAGTCTCCCCCAATTCAATCCTTGATCTTCTCCATAATCCCTTATACCCCTCATCCTTCTAGAGCCTTGTCCCTTACCAAAGTAGTATGCAGAATACCATTCCCTTCCTGTCCCATTTCACCAGAGTCATGTTACTAAATGTCGAGTTCCTTATGTACACTAAAAGGTTCTTCATTTCAAGGTTAACAGCTCTAAAGGATCTTTATTATTCTAGCATGATGTTACATATTCAGCAGGTTTCAGATCCAAAGTACACTTTCCTAAGAATTTAAAAGAAAGCCATCTTTCTAATTAGGCCATAATGCACTAATTAAATTATCTGCTGAAAATGACAAGAAAATAAATGAAATGAAATTCTATATTTAAGTCAAAATAAAGTCTTTACTTAAGTCTGAAGTGCACTCATTTTTAACATTTCAGTTACTTCTTCACGAGGGCTGAAAAAGAATAAAAGCAGAGATCATCTCATCCTCTAGGTCTGACTTCTTCCTTCCAACAAATCAGTTCAGTTTCTCTCAGAGCCACTGGATCAGTTTAACTTTGACTGTTCCACTCCTACTGCCAAATTTGTCAATTAGATGTAGAGAAACTGGATTAGGGAAGGAGAGCTCTGGCCAGTCTGGAGTGGGCTGAGTGACGCTGCTCTCAATTCCCAGGTCAATCATTAGATTAACCACACAAATCTGCCCCCTGAACTCCAAAGCTATTCTGGCAGGCACTTTCTTGGAGGATGAAGTAGCACCGGAACAGTAAAGAGAAGGAAATGAAACAATGCCTTCGCTTCAGAACATTTGACATGGAGGCTGCTCCAAGTGTCATGCACTAATCCTTACGTTAAACCCCTACCCTCACTGCCCTGAAAGGTCAGAATGATGGTCTGCTCACACCAGAAAGGGGACCAGCCTCCCACATAGCTGCTATGAACACAGCAAAGGCAAGAGGAGTGTCTGAACTCACCAAGGACAGGTTCTCTTCAGTTCAGTTTAAGATTTAGGGTTATCTGATATACCAAATAAGTGGTTCTCAACCTTATAAAATCTAAGGACTCCTTTTTAATGCTGAAAAAAAACTGCAGGTGCTCATGTAATATTGGCTTTACTATTTCATTTTTAATCTGGACTTCTGATTTAAATGGCATAAGAAATTCCAGGTGTGGAAACTCTTTATACCAAACTTAGAGACTTGCCTGGAGTCACACAACACAGTCTGAATGTGCCAAAAACAAGACCTGAATCAGACTGGGCAAGGAAGAAGACAATAAATATTTATATGGTTCCTACTGTATGACAACTATTGTACTAAATGCTTTTGACAAATATTATTTCATTTATCCTCACAACAGCCCTGTGAGATTGGTGCTGTTACTGTCCTCATTTTCAATTTAGGAAAATGAGGCAGATAGAGGTCAAATGACATGCTCAGAGTCACAGAACTATGTGAGGCCAGATTTGAACTCAGGTCTTCCTGACCCCAGGCCTAGCACTCTCTCTACTCTATCACCAGCTGCCTAACTCCAAGACTGGCTCTTTCTCCACTCTGCCTCACATTGTCTCCATTTTTACTAGTAATAGCCATTAACTGAGAAAACGCATTATGTCAAAAGGATAAAATTAATTCAACAATGCTTTAAAAGTAATTCCTATTTTATTCATCACAACAGCATTTACATGCATTTGAAAAACTAAACTCTGAGGCTCACAGTTTGGAACCACTAAACTGAAACAACACTTCCCTACTGTACAAAGAAAAGAAGGGTCATTCTTCAATGAATAAGTATTAAAACTAAAGCTGTTCATCTCACTGCAACAGTTTAGGTTTAAAGGAAGGGAAGGAAATAGAAGAGATTACCTTACAATGCCACTCCCAGTGTTAAGATCACAAGAGGAACAGTAATTTCTTGTTCTCTGCTATTGTAGTAAGGGTTATAACTGTTGGGACAAGATATTTCCCTCATATCTGTGCTTTCAAACACTTAAAAAGTGATGTTCCCGGACCTAGATGAACAGTGTCCTTCTTTCATTATCCATGCACTGTTCAACTTCAGCAGGCTTTTAGCATCTCCCTCATGCCGACAATTCTACTCAGTGCTTGGGGTGGGAGACAACACAAATGTTAAATAAGACATAGTCCCTGGCTTCATTAAATGGACAATTCAAGCAGGTTCATCATTCAAGGTCATATGGGACCCAAAGGCCAGTGAAACTCAGTCCTAAGAAAATGGGACCAATATGTAGCATGGCACTTCCAGTAATACTAATTCCTCATAAATGTATCATAACCAAACAATCTATAGCCCACTCCCCAAACTTGGACATCTGTCAGGAAATCTTGAGGACAGTATGTCTACGAGGGTTCCATTTTAAATAATTGACAGTCCCACCAAGAAATGCTGTGACATTGTTGGTGGAGTTATGAACTGATTCAACCATTACGTAGAACAATTTGGAACTACACACAAATATTAATAGAAACTCTTTTCAGGTGGCAAAGAATTGGAAATTGAGGGGATGTCCATCAACTGGGGAATGGCTGAACAAGTTGTGGTATATGAACATAATGGAATACTACTGTGCTATAAGAAATGATGAGCACGCAGACTTTAGAAAAACCTGGAAAGACTTCTATGAACTGATGCTGAGTGAAGTGAGCAGAACCAGGAGATCATTGTACACAATAACAGCAAAATAATTTGATAACCAACTTTAACAGACTTACCCCTTCTCAGCAAGGCAAAGATCTAACAACTCCAAAAGACTCACAATGGAAAATGCTGTCCAATCCAGAGAAAGAGCCTTGGAGTCTGAATGCTCATTGAAGCACGCTATTTGCCCTTTTTTTGTTTGTTTTCTTCTTTCTTGTGGTTCCTCCCATCGGTTCTAATCTTTCTTTACAACATGACTAATGTGTTTCACATCATTATCAGCAAGTGCTTTAAAAAGCCCAAAATGTCACACAAAATGAAAGGGATACATTTACTTTTTGGCTATAAACAAATAGCATTTATTACCTGCGTGACCTTGGGCAATTCCCTTTACCTCTGTGGGTCTCAGTTTCCTCATATGAAAAATCTGTGAATCTGAAAATGTCATGTGAAAATGTGTATACTGTGAGTTTATACGTATAGCCTATATCAAATTGCATGCTGTCTTAGGAAGGGGGAGGTGAAAGAAGGGGAGAAAATTTGGAACTCCAAATCTTATGGAAGTCAATGCTGAAAACTCAAACTAAATAAATAAACTAATATTTTTAAAAAGAAGAAGAAATGCTCTCCCCCCCAGAGGGAGAACTGAAGGAGCGTGAACACGGATCAAAGCGCGCTTTTCTTTTACTTCATTTTCTTGGTTTTAATTTTTGCTTAGTTTTCTTTTATAACACGACTAATAAGGAAATGTTTGGCATGACTACACATGTATAAACTACATCAAACTGCTTGCCTTCTCAGTCAGGGAGAGAGGGAGAGAATTTGGAATTCAGTTATAAAAATGAATGTAGAAAACTTTTACACATAATTGGGGGAAAATAAATAAATGAATAAAATTCAACAGCTCCAACAACTGCGGTGACAATTCAGATCACATAAAAAGAACATCCATACCCCGTGGGAGGAGTGCCTTGTCTGGTCGTTCTGACTCCTCATTGATGACGCTTGCTAGACTTTCAGGTCACACTCTGCGAAGCATTGCTTTCTGTTCAAGGAACCGTGGGATGAAGGACTGGAAGGGACTTTTAATATCTATATGAGCTTAGTCCAACCTCCAAATTTTATATATGAGGAAACTGAGACCCACAGAGGTACAGGGAATTGCCCAAGGTCACACAGGTAATAAATTGCAGCTGTTTAGGGCCAAAAAGTAAATTTATCCCTATCATTTTCTGATATTTTGAACTTCTTAAAGAACTTCTTACTAGGTACCATTGCTGCTTATATCTAAAGAAAAATTCTGGCTGGTATGAGACCATTTGGGTCCTTCAAATCACACTGCCCATTAGCCGTCTGTCTACTCTACTTAATATACCCCTTAAATTCTTGCAAGCCTGCAGCTGCTGGGGCTACTCTCTGCAGAAACTAGTCTTTCTACAAAAGATCAATCTCCCCTTCCCTTCTCATCTCCAAAATTTTTCCCCCAAACATCTCTCAGTGCATGAAATTTTTATTGTCAGAACTATTCTCTCTGGTGAAAGTACTGTCACCACTGTTCTCTGCTAAAATGTAAACACCTTAAAACTTGTATTATCTGGAAATCCTCTAGGAATGAGTCAAACTAAATGGCTGAATCTTATGGAAATCATTTTGAAAAGTGCCACGTACTTCCTGGGGCTACAGAACACAATGGTACATGTCCGTTGAGTCTCAGGGCCACATTTTCCTTGGGTTCTCTTCCTAACTATTTGACTACTCCATTTCAATCTCCCAAACATCCTCACCTCCCTCCAGACTCATTTACTGAGGTCTGCCTCAAGTTTCTCCCCACTAGTCCACCATCCATGCAGCTGCCAAAAGGATTTTTCTGAAGTTCAGATATGATCAAGTCACTCCCTTCTCTAGAAGCTTTAAGAGCTCCCTAGGGGTTCTAAGAAAAGATACAAACTCCTCTAAATCCTTTCTGATCTGATCCCAGCCTATTCCAATCTCACTATCCATCTTTACTATCTCCAAAGTCCATCCAATCTGGCCTTTCCCCTGTTCTTTGCATTCACCATCCCTATACCTATACACTGGCCATGGCTGATACATCCCCTCCTCCTCCCCGCCTCAAAGTACATCTCTCTTCTTTCAAGATATAGCTCATGCAGAACAGGAAAATGACAAAGGCTGGCAGGAATGTGGAAAATAAGGACACTAATGCACTGCTGGTAGAGCTGTGAGCTGATCCAACCATTCTGGAGACCAGTTTGGAACTCTGCCCAAAAGGCCATACAACTGCACATACCTTTTGACCCAGGAACACTACTACTAGGTCTGTATCCCAAAGAGATCAAAGCAAAACAGAAAGGACTTCTATATACAAAAATATTTATAGTAGCTCTTTTTGTGGTGGCAAAGAATTAGAAATTGAGGGGTTACTCATTAATTGAGGAATGGCCGAACAAGTTGTAGAATATGACCGGGATAGAATACTACAGTGCTCTAAGGAGCTGATTTTAGAAAAGCCTGGGAAGACTTGAGTGAAATGACACAGACTGAAATCAGCAGAACCAAGAGAACACTGCATACAATAAAAATAATAATGTAAGGATGATTAACAAAAGATTTAGCTACTAGATGGAGACAATGATCCAAGACAATTCCAAAGGACCCATGATGAAAAATGCTCCTGTCCACCTCAAGAGAGAGCACTGATGAACTCTGAATGCAGCTTAAAGCATCTTTTTAAAATTTTATTTTATTATTTGTGTTTTCTTTGGCAAGGTGTGCAATACTGAAATATATTTTACATCACTTCATAAGCATAACTGATATCAAAGGGCTTGCCTTCTCAAGGAAAGGGAAAAAGCAAGAGGAAGGGAGATAATTTGGAACTCAACATTTTTAAAAATTTTAAAAAAATCATTATATATGTAATTGGGAAATATTTAATGAAATAGATAAAATATGTAATTTTTTAAAAGATGTGGCTCATCCCCATCTTCTTTCTCCAAACCTTCCTTTGTTTCCATCCCATCCTATACTCCAAATGCTACCATTCTCCTTCCGTAACTACTTAGGATTTGGGGGGGAGAGTCTTGGGAGGTATATGGACAATATTTTTTTCAGTTGTCTCCCCTCAAAGAATGTAAACAGTTTGAACACAAGGATGGTTTAATTTTTTGATATTTCTATTTCCAGCGCCTAGGGCAGACAGAGTAAACAGTTAATCAATGTTTTTTGAGAGACCATTCTAAAAATCAATTATTGCACCTTCTGATATCCTTAGGGTCCAACTGGTCTAAGACCGCTGTGCTTATTAAATATTTGTGTCTGCTTTTTATAGTTTTAGGGTCTCCTCCTTTGCTGACAGTGTGCCTCCCTGAAGCAGCCTCTGTCTCCACTTTGAATATGATACTTTTGATATGCTATGGGTTTAGAAACCAGATCCCCAAGGCTATTGGGATTGTGTGCTAAAGAGTAAATAAATGAGCTTTGAGAGCAGTCCTGAGGGGACCAAATTATATGAGCTTAAGTTTATGAACTGTACCTTATCCATGTGGTCTGCTGCTCAGAGACTTTGTGGTTTTTTCCTTACTTTCTGATTTGAGACTATGTTCTTAATAAGTTATTGGTAAGCTGAATTCTGGATTAGTAAAGTATGCTACTGTATGTTAGCTGGAAGAGGTATAATTATCCCTATTAATAATTATTATCATGATTTAGTTCACCATATCTTCTGGGAACGGAAAACAAAACAAGCAAGCTGTGAGACTGTGGGGATGGCCTCTGTTACTTTTTTCTAAAATGCAGGGTGACGGAGGCCCAACCCAGCCCAAGAGCTGAAAACTGGATCTAGAGCTTAAACCTGGCTACTGAGTATTACCCTGGTAACTTTGTATCAGAAACATTCCTTTCTTCTTTAATCCTCCATCTCCTCATCTGTAAAATGAAGGCTTGGAACACAGGTTTTCTAAGGACCCTTCCCTCTCCTACATATACGATAACCTCTTCTAACTCAGACACCCAAGGATTCTAAAGTTTGATTTAATTATCTGAGACAAGAAGGGACTGAAATATGAGGTGCTCTGAAGAGGGAAAGCTCAGATGAGTTGTAGGGTTAGGAATCCTTAGAAAATTAAAGGGTGTAAGCTGAGGCCGAGAGAGAATCCAACAAAGAAACAACTGTATGTTTATACAAATGGGCCACCAAAGACAAACTTTCCCCACGATTGAGCTGAACCTTGACTCTGGAGGCAAGTTCTATTTCCTGAGATTCAGCATACTGAGCCTCAGGTCAGATGGTAAATTTCAAACAAAAAGGATCTGAAAAAAACAAATGACGCCATTATCAGCTGGAGAGTTTTTTCAGCAAGCTTGGCCCTACTGCCCCCAAAGAAGGAGACTCCTCCAACGTTTTCCGTCTTCAGCTCACTCCTATGGAGGCAAGGATCTATGGCTGACACCCTCCATCTGAAACGCATCAGTCTCAGCAGAGCATTCACATGACCACAGAGTTCATTCACAGCAACATGAAGGATTACCTACACTGAATTTGATCTCATTCCCATTTGGAATAACTGTGGGAAGGGGACACCCTTTTGTGGTGCAAAACAGGTAATCAGGATTAGGCCAGCAGGCCAATATGACTCCAGATGGTCTGGCCCTATGGCAAGGAGGAGGGGTGTTCCACAGGTCTTTTCTTCTGAGCAGTCCAAACCCAAAGACCCGATTGCAATACCAGCAATCACCAAGGTTCTACAGCCATTCAATTTGCTTAGAATTAAGTTCCTAGTCATTGAGAATTTGAAGACCCCAGTGCAAACTCTTCCAGGACACTCTACCCAGTGGGCAATGACTCCCAATGCTGGCTTTTAAATCAGCATATTCCACCCCTTACTTTACCTGCCGTAGCTCTGCTCTGTTCATTCTCCATTCTTCAAATCCCCTTATGGAATTAGATTTAAATAAGTAGTGAATGAAGGCACTGTAGGTCATAACCGTGTCCTAGAACCTAAAGGCAGAAGGACGGGAGAAGGAGGAACCCTTTGTCACAGGATCTTACATGGAGGTCATGTAGGCCCCTCCTCTTACAGATGAAGAAATTAAAAGCTAAGACAGAGGAAAGGGAACCCAGCACGACAAGACACACAGGGCTGAGGGACAAATCAGGCCAAGTTTACCTATTCCAAGTCCACACTGTTGTACTTCTGGCACCCTGGCCCATATATCCAACAGAGGAAGAAAAATAATGAAAGTCCATTCTGTGAGATAACAATGTGTTTTCCTTCTGCAAAAGTGGCAAATGCCCCTGCAAAGGAGACCCCAAAATGACTACCATCTGGTGAGGCCTCATGGGCCTTGTCAGTGAAACAATTCTAAAATGAGGCTAATAAAAAGTCCAAATGGACCTAAAACAAGGTGTTCCCCCCCAATTTTGGTCACACAAAGAATGTTGAGAAAAGTTATACTCCCTAAACCAAGACAGCTTATTGCCCATCTTGCAGAGATACCATCTCCAAGCTTATTTCCCCAGATGAAGCAGACTGACCCAGCAAATCATCCCCTCACACAGACACAGAACACTTCACCCCAAGCACCTTCTCCCACCTGTCTCTTAAAGAAAAAAAAACAAGAATCGGACAACACAATGTCAAACAACAGGCAGATGGAATCCCATCCATGCTCACCTTAGACTGTGTACTTCCTGGCATTAGGTTAAACATCCCTCTGGTCAAAGGTTCCATCCCTTTGGGGCTGGGGGGCGGGGGGGAAGTCTGTGGGGATCTTTTTGGTTGTTTTAAAAAATGCTGTTTCCTTCTGCTCCCCCCATTCAAGTACAAGAACACTTTCTCAGGCCAACTGGTATCAGAGGTAGCAGGGTGGGGGGAGGGGATGCAAAGTCAGGGTAGGGGGGAGATGGCAGGATGAACCATTGTTCTTCCAGCTTCGCCTACAGGAAGCAATATTTTCCATTCTGCCTGTGGGCAAGGCCTGTAACTTCACCACCCTGACTGCAGCTGGAGTTCCCTTTTAACTGCCTGGGCATCCAAGTGAAGACAGGTTTATTCAGAGGAAAAATACAGAAAGAGCCATTTTAATTTGCCTGCATGTGAAAAGGGGAGCACTTTTCATAGGGCCCCATAATGACGTTCAGCGGGATATTACACTTTGCCATATGGCTAATTTGCACAGCAGGCCAAGGGCAGGATTTTCTTTCATTAGAAGTGCCCTAAAGACCAGACTTTATGCACATGTGGAAAGCATGAGTCCAAGACGCCCCCTACTGCCCCAAGCCAGGAACTTCGGGGTCAGGACGTCCACAACCCAGGACCCAAAAGGATCGGAGGGGTTCCAGGGAAAGCTCACTAAGGCCCTGGCCAAAAGCTGGGGAACCAGCCCTGGGCTTTCCCTGAGGATCTAAAAACTATCTGAGAAGCTCGGGCAGCGACAGAGTCCAAGACTCTATAAATAAATGTACACATGATGGAGAGAAAGTCAGTTAAACAGCATCTCTCCCCCAAAGCCCCCAATCTTTAAAACTCACTTTTACTTGATTCAATATGGCCCTTCAAGAACTGCAGCCCACCTTCCCCGTAGGGGTAGGCTGACTTAGCCAAAAACTTTGTCTGGTGGAAGAGATGACCCTTGTAACCTGGCTTTGTCTTGGACCTCCTTCTCCGTTACAACCCAGGCCTAGAAGACTGTCCTCCTTCAAGGCTTGGGGGTGGGGGGTGGGGTGGGGGGGTAGAGAGGAGGTACCAGGGGGGAGAGAGGGAAGGAGAGGGGAGGGAGTGGGAGGAGGGGAGGAGAAGGAGGTGGGGGAGGAGAGGGAGGAGAGGGGAGAGGAGGGGAGGGGAAGGGAGGAGAGGGGAGAGGAGGGGAGGGGAGGAGAGGGGAGAGGAGGAGAGGAGAGGGGAAAGTAGGGGAGGGGAGGAGAGAAGAGGGGAGGGGAAGAGAGGAAAAAGGGAAGGAAAGGAAAGGAAAAGAGAGGAAAAGAAAAGAAGAAAAGGTAAAAGAAAAGAAAAAAACCAACTAATGTCTAAAGATTATGGTTCACTAGGCCCTGCTTTTGAAGAAAGTAAACATTATGATTAACAACCCTGGCCTTTGTAATCAGCTTCCCCCACTTCCAAGACAGAGTGTTAATTTATTAAATATCGTAACAAAGGGTCTTTTATTATCAGACCGGGTTTGGCTGGCTCCTTTCATGGCATTACCAATTACAACTAATAAAGCTTTAATTGACGAGTGCTTTTCATAACCTCTGACCCGAAAGGATAAACAGTGGTTTGGTGGTAGCGAAAGGGTAAACCTCAAAGGGATTGGTATCTTAATCAAGCTTAGCAACCTAAACTCCTTAAAATTACAACTTACTGATCTGCTCAGAACAAAAGCCCGGACTTCCCCTGGGATCACAGCAATTGATCAAGGAAAGTTTTGAATTTCACTTTCAAGAGCAGAGTCCCTTTTGTGGGTCTCCCTAAGGCGGCAGAGCCTCCCAATGGCTAGGCCTCTTCCTGGGTGAGTTAGGCCACACTGTGGGCATGCTGCTGCTGTAGAAATGCAGAGATGAAACATCGAGAGACACAGCCTTCCCCTCCACTGCCCTTTGTCCTCCACTGCCAGAGGCTAGGAAGTATGTGTGATTCAGGAAATGCCTCTAGGTGGCCCATCAACTGAAAACCTTGGGCTCCAGATACAACTATCCTCTGACAACTGGGGTTGGATTTTCCCGGGAGCAAAAACCAAGACTTCCCAAACTTACTATGCAACGGCTCCATCTCCCAGCTACTCATTTCAGGGCCAGTCCTTACCAACTCATTTTGCAGCTGATCCCATAAACCTTAAGTGCTACTTCTGAAGCTGAAAGATGACAACTTTCCAGTCAAATTACATTTATATTATCACAATGGGGAAGGGATACGGCTACTGATTTCAAAGGTAACAGGAGAAGTGAAATTGTTTAAAAATGATGTTTAAAATAAATAATAATACTACCTTGCTGCTACTTCACACACCTGACTAAGGAATTCCGATCATTTGCTGCCCCATAGAACAGGTCACAGCATTTAAGGTAGAATATATTCAACTCACTTTGTCCCTGGGCAAATGGAGGCAAGGAAGGAACAGGGACTTCACAAGAGGCACAGCCCAGGTGAGAGCCAGATCAGGAATACCTGAGTACATCAGAGTTTGGCGCAGGGTTTTCTAGCAGGGCCTGGCCAGACTATTCCTGAAGTTTCAGAACCAAGCTCTGCTACAACAACCAATTAACTTTCTACATAGTTACCTTAAGATTTAGTCAAACTAACTTTGGAAAGAAGTACTGAAACAAAATCCCTGCTGTCTTCTCCATTAACAAATGCTGCCCTGAAGCAGGAAGGAGGCTCTACATCTCTACAAAACAGCTTACATTTATTCACATGGTATTTGAAAATGTTAAGAATGACTTAAATTCATTGTTTCATTTAAAACGAGCTCTTCTAATTTCCAAAAATCTAGCACTCTCCTTACTGGGCCAAGCTATACTTTGGTATCTATCAGACTGAAGACCCATCAGTTCGTATCTCCTAAACCCAAAAATGTGGGTGGAGAAACAGAGAGAGGCTGAGCAGCCCTGAAGCACCAGCAGTGGGCCAGGTACTGTGCTAAGCTGGGGAGGAGGGAAGAGGATCCAAGGGATGACAAGGACAGGAAGAAGCTAACACTTATGCCACAGAGAGCAAGCTCTCACCCCAATACTACACATGACCATACTGATCATTAGAAAACTACCTCTGTGGTCAGTACAATCTTCAGCGGTCTAGAAACTCTTTCAGAGATTTATGAATCAGAAAATCTGAACAAGGGAAACCCTTCCAAAGGACAAGCTTTGCTTTTAACACCAACAGCAGGACAGATGGACAATCCAAAGGCATGTTGCAACATATTCATGACTTGGAAATGAAGCCTGCGTAACTGGAGCCCAGCACAGAGCAGGGTTGACTTCACACTCTCCAGTGAGGGTCGTTGGCTCAGAATAACCATCTCCATCCGTCTGGCCACGGAGGATCTGAGCACAAGTAAGGGTGGCAGCAAATGGACTCACTAGCGCAAAGCTGTCAGTTTTGACAAGAAAGTGAACACGGGAGAAAATTCCTGTTGTTACATTAGTTTCATAGGCAGTATTATACTGGTGATCCAAGACAGCACACTGGCACACATGGGCCTAGGGCTGAAGGTTAGGTCTGGTCTACACTACCAGTAGGGAAATACCGAGGCATCTAAGGAAAGGGAAGAAAAAAGTACAAGGACATCACCTCCCTTCCTCCCTCCCTCCCTCCCTCCCTCTCTCCCTCTCCCTCTCCCTCTCCCTCTCTCTCTCTCTGCCATGTAACTAAGGAACAGACTTGACAAAAGGGTTTATTCTTAACATGTACTGAGATATGACAACATTAGAGACCTGTCAACCAGTTCTACTCAACAAATACCTTTTAGGCACTTGTTATAAGCCCTGGACAGAAAAAGATGAAAAACTACCTTCAAAGCTGTAGAGGAGAAGATGGAGCAAAGCCAGGAACTTCCTGGGTCCCTCCTATATCCCTAGAGGTAAAGTGGTGAGCATCCACAGCTGGGAAAAAATACACCCACACAGTGAAAAAATGCATTAATTCAGGGCCTGATTACACAAGGTCATATCTCAAAGTCTGGCTGTTTAGTTGAATCTCGATTCTGTCTTCTTTTAGTTCTCAGCGCTGCTCAGTGAGGGAAATTATCTGAATTTGTACTGCACATTTCTTTAGCCAAGTGAATATGTTAAAGGACTGATATCTATAATCCAAAATGGGAGCTTATTTAAATTTCAAATTATTATGCTTCATACATAGATGGACACATGGGGAGGGGACATATGTGTCCTAATACTTCCACGAATGGAGATAAGATCTTGTCAGTCTGAGCATTCCTTGTGATGAGTGACTCTCGTCCATGGCCTTCTGAAAATATTCCATAGAAGACCCATTGATTGCAATGGAGGCCTTCCTCTAGATGTTTTCATGGATACCAGAGCAGACTAAAAACTGTGCCAATGCTCCCAGCAGCACCTCTGCCTAGTTCTGTGATAGTGGAGGCAGCTAGGTGGCTGAGTGGATAGAGAGCATAGGGCTTGAAGTCAGCCTCTGACACTCACTAGCTGTGTGACCCTTTCAAGTCACTTCACCTGTGTTTGCCTCAAGTTCCTTCACCTCTGAAATGGGGGTAATAAGAGCACTTCCCTCCCAGGGCTGTTGTGAGACTTTAGTTAGATCACATTTGCAGAGTGCTGAGCACAGTACGTGGCACACTGTAGGGACTATAAAAATGTGAGCTACTCTTGTCATTATGACCTCAGTCTTTTCATAACAATATTCGACATTTTCAATACACCAGAAATTTTAAAAAGCACTTTCCATACATTTGAACTTCACAATAATCCTCTAAAGAAAGCATATTATGATGTCCATTTGACAAATGATTGACAAATCTAAAAATTAAGGGAACTGCCCTGGTCCTACAACTACAACTAACTCAGTCACAATTCAAATCCAAGTCTCTCTTAATTCCAAGTTCAACAAAGATTCCACTACACCAACCTGCCACTCCCATGATCATGCCAGTGTTGACCATTATCACATGGTCACAGTGGTCACTGCTGCCTTTATATACCCACCACGCACATTCTGAATGCCCTTAGGACTGACTGAAATTGATTTGGCTGAAAGCATAGTTTTAATGATTCAAAACCATACATCATCCCCATGAAAATACTGGTATGAAAAAGATGAGTTTTTTACCCCAAGGCCTTCAAAGAAAAAAATAAAAATACCATTTATCAAAATGGCAATAGCATCACTTTTTGTGGCAGAAAAAAGAAAAGAAAAAAAGTGAATCATCATCAAGTTGGTAATCACTAAAACACTGCTGGTCTCTGAATGAGACACAGTATTACTGCACCATAAGAAATGATGAATATGAAGAATTCACAGAAACATGGACCTCTGGAGAATGAAGAAAACAGAATCAGGAGAACAAGAGAGGCCAAAAACAACCATGTGGACACTACAAGGTTGGTAAATCTGGAGAGAGTGCAAGAGAGTGGCTCCAGGGAAGAGAAAGCGAAATGCACACCCCTTCTCCTAGAGGCCACCAGGAAGGCTGACAGACAGAGTCATGGTGTGGGCTGACTTTGGGTAACATTTTGTTGTTATTAGGAGAAGGTATTCACATGTCACATGCCTGGAGAGGCAGAGAATTGGGCAATGACAATATGATAAACAAATAAACAAAAGATATCGATCAAACAAGATGGGTCTATACAGTTCTACAGGTTTTCACTCTCACTGTTCATCTGTTCAGTCTGTTGAATAGGAATTCTCCAACCATTCTTGGGGATGGTTAGGCCAAAGTCTGCCCATTCCAGGGTTTGATGTGTCTAGCATTAGGTCATATGCAAACAAGAATGCTTGGAAGGCATTGCCAACTAGAAAGTGTCCCACTACAGCGTGAACACTACACCCTTCCCACAGTGATAGCCATTCTATGGCAACCTTAGCAGAGAACATGGACCAGAACTGCACAGAAAGGACTGATGTGGATCATGCACATGGCTGAGATCCCAGATCCACAGGAGTACTGGGACATCCTGCAGCACAGAAAAAGGCTCTTCATCCATTCTTTCTAGAGATACAATTCATCATCACAATGACAATTTTCAGGGATGCAGAGGGTCCCACCTTCCACCCAGCTACTTGATTGGTACTCCATGTCTCATTGTCAGTCTCCATGTTTACAGGAGTGAGGAGATGTGGGGTGCCATACTCATTGAGATACCACCAGGTAGCATTAGAGGGGTGCAAGCCTGGCCTTCTCACATGTCCGCCATGCCATATGTCACCAACGCCACATACCTGGCCAGGAAGGAATCAGTCAGAACCGATTCTGTCAGGTTTGATACACACTTGATCAAGTGACCCCTAGCTCAGATCTTGCTTTAGTCTTTTTACTCTGCTTTATGTCCTGTACATCAACAGTTGGAGTGTTTCTTTCTATCTCATAGAGGGCAGGAATGGTGTTTAATTCCTCTTTGCACAATGACATACACTAAGTAAGTCCTTAAAAAGTTCAATTCAACAAATATTCATTAACTCCCAATGAGCAAATTACTACGTATGCAGAGTTTTAAGTGACTCACTCTAGGGTCCAGAGAGTGGGTTCCAATCCAGCATTCGATCATGGTAACCTTGGGTGACCACATGGTGACATGTCCATCCAACCTAGATAACTTCCCACCCTCCCGACAAAACTGCCATGCTCACTCTACTATGAAGTCCTGTAAAAAGACAAATGAGCTAAGTGGTTCTAAGAAGGCGTCATTATAACAAGGGCCAGAGGAACAGGGTTCCAGATACTGGTTCCAGGGCTTCCTGATGACCCTGAACAGTCAGTCAATCCCTGACTGACTCAACCTGAACAAGTCACCTCTCTGTGGGTCTTACCCTCACCTTAAGGTTAGTGAACAGGTGATTTCTATCCCAGACTCCTCCAATCCTATGGACGCCAGAATTCTGTGGGAATGTCACAAAGCAGAAACTGCCCAGTTCATCCATCCACTTCTCCATTAGCCCATTCCTACCTCCTCACTATCCTGCCCAATCAGTCCATCTCTCTCCCTGGCATATGAACACCTCCCATAATGAAGAGGGAGTAAAGGTATCTAATTTGAGAAAGGAAGCTCAGCCTAGCACAGAAGTGAAAAGAGAACCATGAAACTTACCCAAAAAACTATGATCTGCAGATTGCAAATGATGAAAAAATGAATGAAGTTAAAAACTCTACAGCCTCCTGCTAAACAACATATTCTGTGAAAAGGACACATTTCTTAATATTTAGGAGGCACTCAGCACTCTGGCTAGAAAACATATCTCAGGACCCTGGGAACTGAAAGACCACAAAGCTACAGACACTTAAAAAGAATCCTAAGCAAGGCTATTATACGTCATGCCACTTAATCTTCTTAGCATATTTCATTATCCTAATGTTCAGAATAACAGACCAACACGCAGAAAACAGTGGGTGCCGAAGAAGGGCATTCTGTCTCTGGCAGATCACTTTGCAGAAGGTACAGAGAAAGGAGGAGGAATGACATGTCCACGCGATAGCCTGCAGGCCATGTGGACTCCACTAGGGAATGCATGAAATAACACTAGAGAATCGGGAAGGAATTGGGGTGGGGAAGTCTGTGTCCCCTTTCAAAAAGGAGACGGAACCACAAAGACCTGGACAGCCAGACTGAGCCGTCCCGAGGGACCTCCAGAGGCCTCCTCTGGAGTCACAACTCCCAAAGCATCCATCTGCACCCGGGTCTGTGGTGGGAAGGAGGGCAGCACCAGAGCAGGTTAACTGCCAACTAAACATAGCCCTTCAGCATGGACTTGGGGGAAGGCACCTAACCCAGGCGCAGATCGGAAGGGCAGTAACCACGGGACAGGCCCACAGAGAATGGAGATGATGACTCTCACACATTATTATACCTCCTCCCAAGCCAATACCCCCAAATTCTTGAGCAAAACACTAGAAATTTGGCCTACTTTTTCTCATAAGAAGTTTTTTCTGAGCCCAAACTCAAAGTAGCTAATGGCAGTGTCTTCCTCCTAGTCTTTTTTTTCTGACTTTCAGGGGCTCATTCTTTTAGGAACAGAACTACTCTTTTTTCCAGAGGCTACAGCACAGTTTTCATGAAATGATCTTGCTCTCCAAACCCCATAGACCAAAATTAGTGCAGAACAACACTGATGCTTGCCACCAAGAACGATTTTCATAAGAATAAGTCTTTTACAAAATCACTACAACTGCCTTTTCAGAAGGCACACCAGAGATAGTAGAGTGAAAGAAAACTAGACAAAGAATAAGCTCTGAATCCAAGGCACAGGGTGGCAGGATTCTGTGACCTTGGGCAGGAGCTGTAACTTCTCTAAAACATAGTTTTCCTATCTGTAAAATGGAGAGGATAACAAGTTAATTGGTAAGAATTCATTGAGCGCCTACTAGGTGCCAGTCAAAGCACTAATTGTAGGGAGTACAAAGATAAGATTAAAATAGTCACTGCCCTGAAGGAGATTAGAGCCTAACAGGAGAGATGGTAAGCACATGTACGGGCTTCTAAAAACACATCTGAAAAACCACTTAGAAGGTAACAGTACGGGTAAAGGCACGAGCAACCAGGGCAGAAGAAGCACCCTATCCACAGCCTTGTGAAGAAGGTGCACAGGTGGTGAGTCTTAAAAGACACTGAGGATATTCAAGAGGAAAAAGAATGGAAGGAGTGTCCAGCAGGCATGGGGCACTGCCAGTGCAGATGCCCTGAGGTCGGAAATGAACAACAAGAGGGTTGCTTGTTTTTGTTTTTAATAATGTTTTACAATAATATTTTATTTTCCCCCAGTTACATGTAAAAACAATTTTAACACTCATTTTTTTAATGAGTTCCAAATTCTATCTCTCCCTCCCTCCCTTTCTCCATCCTTGAGATGGTAAGCATCTGATATAGGTTACACATGCACAATCATGGAAAACGCTTCCAGAACAGTCATTGTGTGGAAGAAAGGAAAAAGAGGGAAGAGAAGAAAAGGAGAGTGAGGGAGATGGGAGGAGGAGGGAGTGAGAGAGGGAAGAAGGAAGGAAGGAAGGAAGGAAGGAAGGAAGGAAGGAAGGAAGGAAGGAAGGAAGGAAGGAAGGAAGGAAAGATGAGCACCAATAAAAGATTTTAAAAATACATATACGATGACAGGACACAGAAAACAAAAGGGGACCCAGACAAATGGAAATGAGGAAGCTAAGTTTAAAATGCACTTAAAAACAATCTATATGGAATAAAGCTGTTCTCCGGATAAGGCAATGCTCACGTTTGATGACATGTGTCAAGTTCATAATAATAATGCCTACAAGATCTACCAGACCCACTCAGTTTGGAAGAATAACCAGAGATAATGTAAATGAAACAATTTGAAAAACCAAATGCTGCTGCTCTACCTCATATCTGAAGCATTTACAATTGCGATGAAAATGCCCATTTCCCAAGGACAAAATACGTAAACTACAAGATTATGGTAGCAGAAAATAAATTTATGTTATGAATGGAAACCAAGTCAATCTCTTCAAAGAAAATAGGCAGAAAGCTAACTTTTCTGACTGGCCAGATGGTTTTTCCTACTCAAGGGCAACTAACGGATCTCTGAGGGAGTGCAGGAATTGCTACTCACATCAAAAGTCGGGCACCTATTTGTTCAAACATTATTTTAAGAAAACTCCCACTCCCACACTCTCCAAGAAAGGTGCATTTTCAGCTAAAGTGGTACAGGGCAATGGAACAATTGTTTTTTTAATCTGGATTTCAGGGTTTTTTTTAATCAATTACATTTTAGAACTCAAATTTGTCTATAAAGCAATAATAATCAAAACAACTTGATACTAATTTTAAAAAACTCAGTGGTAGCTGGGTAGAAAAAACTAGAGAAGTTAAGATTGCAAACAACCAAACTCAACAATCCAGTATCTGATAAACACAAAAACCTCATTTACTTGAGAAAAAACTCCCTACTTCATAGAGTCAGAGATTCAGAACTGAAAAAGACCTGAAAATCTACCTAGTCCAATGCCATCATTTTACTGTTGAGGAAACTGAAGCCCCAAGTCACACAGGTAACAAGGACCAGGACCAAGATTTGATTTCAGGATCTCTGTTTATACAACATTCATCACAATACACCATACTGTCTCTCTTTCTATTTGACAAGAATTTCTAAGAAATCTGGAAAACAGTCCGGCAGAAATTAGGTTTAGATCAACCTTCTATCATATGCCACAATAAGCTCAAAATGAATATGTGAACTAAATGGGAAGGATGACACCATTTAAAAAAATGAGAAGAAAACCTTTTACAGCTATGACCAAACAAGGATGGCAGGTGATCACAAAAAATAAAATAGATGGTATCTCCATTTGACAAAATGAAAATTTTTTCCTCCAAAATAAAAATGGAGTTGGGATAGGCTTTTGAATTCTTAAAAAAAGCTGCACAAAATAGTTCTAATGAGTAGTAGTTTGAACAGCTGAGTAAGAGGATCAAGTATAGCCTACTTTGTCCACCAAACCTCCTCCACAAAGACCTAGGAAATATGACAGAATTCTGTTGAGAAAGTCAAGAAAAAGTCACAGTGAACCATTTTTCCAGCCCAGAGTCGCTTAGGCAGACAGAGATATCAGCAAATATTGGGGACAGGGTCTGACCAGGAGTACGCTGTGGCATAGAACATTCCAAGACCCACGAACTGAAAGAGAGCTGACACTGGGCACCAGGGCATGATGCACCAGGATGAAAGAGATGTTAGGGAATTCACGAATTCGCACAAGAGGCAGAAATGGGTGCCACATGGTTATTCTGGTACTCACAGCCAGGTCAAAGAGAAGTGGTCCCACAGAATAGTCACTACTCAGACATTACCTATATACTGAGCTAAGAACAAGTTCCAGAAGCAAACTATGTGGGCCTGACCCCAGGAAAAAAGATACAATTCATTTCTAACCTACAGACCAGTTTGGAGCCTGTAATAGAAGGACCAGGGTATGAGCTGCAAACCAAAAAGGAACCTGTGGTTCAGTAGCTCTGAAGCTGTAGAGTCTCTAAGTGGCCCAAGAATGGCTGTGTCCAGGAGCAATCTACTGAAACTCCCAATCAGGAGCAAGCCAACCAACCCAAACCTGGGTCAGAAGACTGGAGAGCTCAGAGTAGGAGGATGGTGAACCCAAGATCACATCACTTTGAAGGCTTGTAAGTCTCCAGTCTGAGCCAGGAAAGAAGCAGAAGGATATGAGGACAAAAGATCGGACCAGACATTCTCCCCAGCAGAATACAGAGCCTCGTACTAACATCAAGTTTAAACTCAAGAGAAAGGCTAGAAGAATGAGCAAACAAACAAATCTTGCCATTAAGAGGTATTATGGCAACAAGAAATCTCAAGACACTAACAAAAGAAAATGATTCTAAAACATCTGTAAAAAAAAGTCTCACAGAAAAATACAGCTTGGACACAAGTCCAGCTAGAATTCCTCAAAGAAATAAACAGCTTTTTTTTAAGAGCTTAAAATTATTATTTTTTTAAAATCAGTTCAGAACTATGGAAGAAAGATATGAAAAGAGAATTAATGGAACAAGAGGCACAAAACATTGCCCAGTGTTAAAACTGCCTGAAATTTGTAATGGACTAAATAGAAGCTAATGACTCCAAGAGACATCAAGAAATATTAAAATCAAAAGATTTAAAAAATTAAAGAAAATATGATGTCTCACAACAAAAACAAGATCAAGGAAAGGTAATGTAACAAACACTGAAACTATCTGAAAGCCATGAGAAAAAAAGCCCAGGCTTCATATTTCAATAAATCACAAAAGAAAACGGACCAGATCACTTAGAGTAGAGGGGAACAGAGGAACTGAAAGAATCCTCTGGTTACCTCCTAAAAGAAATCCCCAAATGAAAACTCCCAATAATGTACACCCCAAATCCAAAGCTCCCAATCAAAGAAAAAATAGTGTAAGTAGCCAGAAATAATAGAATTGAAACATCAAACAGCAAGTCAGGATCACACAAGATTTAGAAGCCACCACTATAAAGAAGTGGACAACTGGGAAGATGATACTCTATAAGGCAAAAGCATTAGACTTATAACCAAGAATTACTTACCCAGAAAAACTGAGTATCCTACAGGGGAAAAAATAAATCTTTAATGAAATAGAAGACTTTCATGATATTCAAACGTAGGAATTAAGAAAAACACAAAAAGGTCAACGTGAACAAATAATGACAAAGGACTAAACAAGAATAAACTGCTTACATCCTTATATGGGGAGATGATACACAAAGCCCCTCAACACTTCCTCATCCTCAGGGGCCACAGAGAGAATCTAATTAGATAGAGGGCCAAGGAGGGATATGGTTATGTACTGATGATTTTAAAAGAAGAATGGAAAGGGTGGAGAAGAAGTATACATTGGGAGGGGGAAAGGGAAAAGAAAAATGAAGTAAATTATCTAGTACTAATAGGATATATAAGAAGTCTAGCGTAATGAGGGAAGCAAGTGACATTTGAAGCTCACTCTCCTCTAAACTGGTCAAAAAAGGGAAGAATACATATACACTCACAATAGACAGAGCTGAGTATATAAATATATTTCACCCAACAGGGAAACAGGAATAAAAGGAGTTGAGGGAAAAGGTGAGTATAAGAGGGAAAACAGATTAAGGGAGGGATTAGTCAGAAGTAAAATAATATCTTAAAGAGAGGGCAGGAAGAGGAAAGGAAAATTGCAAGAGAATAGGACGGAAGGAAATACACAATTAGTAATCACAACTTTGAATGTAAATGGTATGAATTTACTCATAAAACCAAAGAGAATATCAGAGTGAATTAGAAATCAGAATCCAACAACATGTTGTTTACCAGAAACTCACCCAAACAGAATGATACACAAAAGGATTAAAAGAAGAAGCTGGAGCAGAATCTACTATGTTTCAACCAAAGCGAAAAAAAAAAAAGAAAGGATAGCAATAATGACTTCAGACAAAGTAATAGTAAAAATACACGTAATTTTAAAAGATAAATAGGGACACTACATTTTGATAACAGGTACCATAGATAAGGAGTTAACATCAACAGCGAACATACAGGTAACAAAGTTACAGGGAAAAAGAGGCAGCAAAACGAATAGTAGGGGATTTCAATTTATCCTGTTCAATCCTAGATAAATCTAACCAAAAAATAAATGAAAAGAAATGAAGAACCTAGCTAGAGTTTTAGAAAAGTTAGACCTGATAGAAATCTGGAAAATATTAAATGGAAATAGGAAGAAATGCATTTACTTCTCAGCTGTGCATGGCATCATTACAAAACCTGAGTTTGTATTAGGACATAATGTCACAACCAAATGCAGAAAAATAGAAATATACAACTCAATGTATTATTTACTGACCACAATCCTATAAAAAGTATATCTGAGAATGAGTTTTGGAAGGAAAGATTAATAATTAATGGAAACTAAATAACTTACAAATCATAAAAGCAATAAATAATTTCATTAAAGATAATGAGAAAAATAAGATGACATGAAATTGTGTGATGTAGTCAAAGCAGCACTTAGGGGAAATTTTATATCTACAAATGTTTCCATTGATTAAAGAAAGTGCTGATGAATGCACTGGTCACACAATGGGGGAAAAACAACACAAAACAAAACCCCCAGAAAACCAACAAGTTACAAACCTGAACTGACTCAACAAGAAACATTGAAAATTAAAGGGGAGATTAACAAAATTGAAGCAAAAAAGAAAAAGAAGCCAGCAAATTAATAAAATGAGCAGATGATTTTGTTTTGTTTTGCTTAGTGGGGGGAAGGCTCGGTAAAACAGCTAACTTGATTTTTAAACGGCCATTAGTTAACTTGACTTTTAAAAAAGAAAGAAAATCAAATTACCAATATCAAAAATGAAAAAGGTGAATTCAAAACCAATGAAGAAGAAATAAAAGAAATTATTAAGAGGAATTTCACCCAATTATATGCCAATAAAAACTGCCCTTTTAACAGAACAGGAAATAGAATACTTAAATAACCCTTTCTAAGAAAAAGAAATTGAACAAACCATAAAGGCACTATAAAGGAAAAAATGTGAAAGATGAAATGGATTTACAAATAGATTCTGCCAAACATTTAAAGTATAATTAACATTAATATTACACAAACTGTTTGAAAAAATTGGAAAAGGGGCCCTTCCAAAATTCCTTTTATGATGCAAAAATGGTCTTGATAGCTAAACAGGGAGAGTCAAAGAAAAGTAAAAAAAAACAAAAAACAACAACATAGACCAATATCCCTAATAAATATTAATGTAAAAGTTTAAATAAAATTTAATTAATCTAAATTAAATTTAAATAAAACATTCAAATTAAATTAAAATATTTAAATAAAATATTAACAAGGAATTTCAGTTGTATTTAGGAACAAACTTTTGATAAAATACAACATCCACCCATTTTTTTAAAAAAGACTAGAAATCATAAGAATAAATGGTGCACTGCTCCAAATGAAAAACTGTTGCTGTTTTGAGCCACTTCAGTCAGGTCTGACTCTTTGTGACCTTATTTGGTTATGTGACTTAGCCAGGATCACATAGCTAGTAAGTGTCTGAGGCATGATTTGCACTTGGTCCTCCTGACGCCAGGCCCAGAGCTCCAACTAAGAGTCAGTATTATCTGTAAAGTAGACAGGCTGGAAACCTTTCTGATCAGATCAAGGGTAGAAGGACGCCCATCATTACTATGACTACGTGACATGGTACCAGAAATAGTAACTACAGCAATAAGTCAAGAACATTATATTGACGTGTTGGGCACAGGCAAAGAGGAGAAAGAATGATCATTGTCTGAAGATAATACAATGATTTACCAAGAGAACCCTAGAGAGTCAACTAAAAAACTAACTGAAACAATGACAAACTTCAGCAAGCTTGCAGGACATAAAATAAATCCACACGAACCCTTAACATTTCTGTGTCTCACCAACACAATTCAGTGGGAAGAGATACAAAGAGGAATACCATTTAAAATAACTGGAGGCAGCACAAAATACTTGGGATTCTGCATGTCAAGAGACACACGAGAACATTCTGAACACAATTATAAAACATTTTAAATAAAGACAGACCTACATAATTAGAAGGAATATTAATTGCTCACAAGTAGACCAAGCCTATATAAGAAAAATTACAATACTACCTAAATCAATTACTTATTATTATTATTATTAATGTAATATCAACCAAACTACTAAGAGGTTAATTTCGAGAGCTAGAAAAAATAATAAAATCCATCTGAAGGAACAAAAGTTCAAGGAAGTCAAAAAAATCAATGAAAAAAATGAGAAAAAAGAGAGTCTAGCAATACCAGATCTCCAACCACACTACAAAGCAATAATACATATCTCAAACTATACTACAGAGCTGCCAAAACAACGTGGCACTAGGTAAAAAATAGGTTGAACACTGGAACAAATTAGGCACGCAGTACTGAGGAGAAAAGGAGCAAAGCAAATGTTTGATAAACTCAAAGATCCCAACTATTGAGGCAAGACCACACTATTCAACAAAAATTGATGGGAAAACTGGAAAGCGGTCTGGCAGAAACTAGATACAGACCAAATTTTTATACCATATACCAAGACAAGCTCTAAAAGGCTACATGATTTAGGCATAAAGAGTTACATACAAACAAATTAGAGGAATATGGAATAAATTACCTGTCAGATCTATGGATGGGGAAGAGTTGATGACCAAAAAAGAGAAAGATAGATTCAGAGGAGATAAAATGGACAGTTTTAATCACACAATTAAGAAGTTTCTGCACAAACAAAACCAATGCAACCAAAATTGGAAGAGGAGTGGGAATCTGGGAAAAACCTTTGCAGCAAGTTTCTCTGATAAAGGTCTCATTTCTAAAATATACTGGGAATTGATTCAAATTTATAAGAATAGAATCCATCACTTAATTTACGAGTAGTCAAAGGATAGGCAAAGAAATCAAAATTATCAAGTCATATTTTTTTAAATGCCCTAAATCACTAATAATTAGAGAAAAGCAAATTAAAAGAATTCTGAGGTACCATCTCACACTCCTCAGATGACAAAGTTGACAAAAAAAAAGAAAATGATAAATGCTAAAGTTACTGTGGAAAAACAGGTACATAAATTCATGGTTGGTGGAGCTGTAAGTTGGTCTAGCCATTTTGGAAAGCAATTTGGAATATGTCCCAAAAGCTATTAAACTGTACATACTCTTTAACCCAGGAATACCACTACTAAGTTTAGACTCCAAAGAGAACAGAGAAAGCAGAAAAGGACTTATATGTAGGAACATATTTATAGCAGCTCTTTTTGTGGTTGGGAATGAATGGACAAGTTGTGGAACGTGTATGTGATGGAATGCTACTGTGCAGTAAGAAATGATGAGAAAGGGGTTTTTTTTGCAAACCTGAGAAGACTTCCATGAACTGATGCCACAAAAGGCAGTGATCAGAATCAAGAGAATTTACACAGGAGCAATACCATAAAGACAAACACTGGGAAAGCCTTCGGAACTCCGGTCAACATAATGGAGTCTATCACATTTCCAAAATACACACAATGAAGCATGCTGTCCACCTCACACAGAGAACTGAAAGATTCAGATCACCAAGAGAGGTTGTTTTTTTTCCAACATGACTAATGCAGAGGTTTGGTTTTTTAATTATATATGTATATGTATACATATATAAATATAATTTATTTATTTTAATGGGTTTTATTTTCCCTGCTTTTCAATGGATGGGGGTAGGGATTGGAAGGGAGAGAATTCAGAATTGAAAATAAAATTGCATTTTAAAAATAAAATTTTGAAAAATTACTTTGATAAGGGTCTAATGTCTAAAAGAATTAGTGCTAATATATAAGACCAAGGGACATTTCTCAACGCAAAATTAAAGCATATAAATTATCCATTTTCAAGAGAAAAAATGTTTACCTTCAGCAACCAATTGAGAAATTGTTTCAATAATAATACAATTCCATGTCAAAGTAACTCTTGGGTTTCACATCACACCGAGCAAATTAACAAAAATGAGAGGCAATGTTGATGCAACTGTGGAAAGACAGACACACTAATATGTCACTGAGGGAGTTGTGAATTGGGCTAAATATTCTGGAAAGCAACATGGAATCATACTAAAAAGATACCAAAAGATCTGTATTCTTTGATGCAGAAATCTCAATGCTAGGCATAAACCCTGATGAAGTCTAAGATACAATGCAATGCCTCAAGTAAACCAAAATATTTATAGATGCACCTTCTGGAGCAGCGCAGTCCTGGAAAGAATGTGGATGTCCTTTCCATGAGTGATGACTAACTCAGTAAATGGCGTTACATATATATGCTGAAATATTACTGATGCATAAGCAATGACTAACAAGAATTCAGGGAACAGGAGGACATGAACAGATGCTAAATGAAATACGGAGAACAATGAAAATACTATGATGGCAGACACGGAACTTCTTAGGATCTGTATTGGGGAATACTGTGATTTGGAAGCTTGGGAGTCATTTGTTTCACAGTAAAGTTTCCTGTTAAAAAAAGATGCAGTTCTCACTGTCCACTGTGTTTAAAGAAAATGCTACTAGTTTAATCAACAATCATTTAGTATGGATTATTCACAAACTATTTACCAGGCACTTGATAGGCACCTAGGAAGGAAACAATCCACATTCATAATAGGTTTCCACATTAATAGGGATTGAGAGGAGAGGGAACTTTGGGGTCATATGACAAAATGGAGGGTTCACAATTTTCTCTGATCTGAACCCAAATCCCTAAACTTCTCAAAATAAGAATTAAATATATGAAGTAAAGAAGTGTCAGGGAGTCATTAGCTCTAATGAGGTAAAAAGTTAATGAATTAATACTAGAAAAGGTTCATTGCTAATCCCTAAAGTGTTGCTAAGGGGCTCAAGAGAGAAATCAAAATATTAAGTAAGAGTTAAATAAAAATCTAAGAGCAAAATCGATGGCCTGCACAGCAGAAATAATTAGCAGAAGAGAAGAGTCATTGATAGCGGCAAAGAAAGAAAAGTGGGAGGAGTAACTAGGAATACAAACAGAGAAGGACAATCTATGTGGAAAGTACTTAAGACCCCACCTTGACTCCTTATGCTATTTAAGTTCTCAGTAAAATGAAGATAAGAATGGCATGTCCCGGCACAGGTTTGAGGTAGGAATCAATGAGCTAAGACAAGAGTCTTTGGCAAAGTCCAATGTGTCATGTAAATGTGAGCTGTTGCTCTCCAGCTCCCTGAAGGGTGCTCATTCTCCTCCTTGACCCTTATCTGACCACTCTCCAAGGTCTCCTTCCCTTACGCTGGAGTATGCTGAGTAGATCACTCATCTGGCACATCTGCACATGGCGGCCTGGCCTCACCACTTACTGGGTGAGATGCCCGGGCTTCCCCACCTAGATGGTAAACAGCTGGGGGGGGGGGGGGGGCGGGGGGGGGGGGGAAGAGCTGGAAAGAGCTCTGGAGAGCATGCAGCCCAGGTACTCTCACTCCCCTCCACCACGGAAAAAGCAACATGGGGTAAAACAAGCAATCAATTAACCAATCTGGACCAGGAAAAACCCACACAAAGGCACAAAACCCACCCCTGTTGTGTAGAGGCAGCATGTGGACTTCCAGAGGCAGGAGAAATGTGGCAAGTCAGAGGACACATAAGTAGGAGAAGGGGCCAGGAAGGCTCCAGAGAGCCAGAGCTTGGGGTTGCTGCTAAACTCGGCTGAATCCAGTATTCCCTTACATAGGTGTTAAGAATCAAGAAACAGAATTAAGAAAACAAAATTCATAAATGATAAAAAATACTTTCTTTTTAATCCAACAATTTCTGCATCTTCCCCTCAGTGGAACCAAGACAAAATGAAGAGTTACACAGTCAAACTGTAAGATGTAGGGCTCATCTCCTCTTTTCTCCTTCCCAACCAACAACAGAAGTGCTAAGTGATTGGTGAAAAGCAAAAAACCAGCACAGCAATAAGCCTGGCTATCCCACAAGCTAAATCATCAGCCCTCACATAAATAGGAATTGGCTGCATTTAAAGTCAACATCAAAGGTCTCTCTATTGGGAGAACATCTAGTGGAAACTCCCTCATTTTACAAACTGAGGCCCAGAAAAGCAACTCTTTGACCAAAGTGGAAGGGCTGAACCTTGAACCCAAACTTCATGACTTCCTTTGGGTCTCTTCTCTGCCACAACACCCAGGCTGGGGCCTGAGACTGCAAGGCCTCAGTGAATAGATAATGCTTTCCAGGAAGCGTGAGCAGAAAGCAAGGCTCCAAGCTTGGGTTCTGTTTTGGGGGCCATGGCAAAGCACAACAAATGCCCTTCTAAACCCTTGGCCCTGATCATTTGCTCACATCCATTGGGAACATGGCACCCTCCCATCTGCTGAAAGTGGAGAATGCCCCACTGTGCCACGAGGAGTGGGGAGAGGCCCAGGGGCACATTTGGGCTGCCTAGAAGTGGCCACTTTACCAGCTAATCACAAAAACCAGGCATAGAAAGTGCTTCTGCTGATCCTCCTGCCCCTTGTGAATGACGAGACCTTTGTGAGGAGGCAAGGGAACTGAGAAGAGAAAACTCAATCTCTGCAGTCCAGGCTGCTTCACATTTTTCAGAAATTACCGCATGCTCAAACAATGGAATATTTGTCAAAGTACAACTTGATCACCAGAATTCATCTGTTTTTCATAACCACATTTGACCTAAACTGTGCTGACTGAACAAGGTACCCTGTGTTTCACAGTCTGGAAAATGTGGCTCCCACCACCGTTTTCAGACCACACTAAAACCTCTGGCCTTCTGGACCACAGCCACTTGGTAACTAAGTGCATTCAGATTAGGCCAAGGATGATGTAGGCTGGTTTCCCTTGTTACATCAATAACAGATTTTTTTCCCCCCAAGCCATATATCAGGCAAATTTCTGTTGTTTTTTGGTGTCCATCATAGGGCAGCCATGGAGCCTCAATTTTATTTTCATATTTATTTATTTTCATTCTTTCCCAGTTGATTCTCTCATTTATTCATTCTCTCTCTCTCTCTCTCTCTCTCTCTCTCTCTCTCTCTCTCTCTCTCTCTCACACACACACACACACACACACACACACACACACACACACACACGGTCTTTAACCTTTTCCTTTATTTAAAAAAAAAAAAACTCCCCAAAGTTTGTAAGTCCTCTAGATTATTGTATACTGAATTCTGTGGAGAAATTCAGAATGACAGTAGTCCAAACACAGCCAAAGCCCTTCAACCCCAAAAGGGGACCCAAGGGACCTCCTGCTAAACCTGAAGGACCCATTTTTCAAAATCATGACTAGTTATTGACAACTGTTCAAGCCCCAAACCAGCTGTGACCAGGTGTGGATGGGTGTGACCTTATGGAGCCTACTCTATTTCCCAAACACACTGGTTTCAATAGGGACCTTACTACCCTGGGAGAAAGGAACCATTCACACAAGAAGCAGGAAGATGCAATCGTTCCCACAGACAGAAGACTCCTGCCCTCCCTCACTATTCTGAGGAAGGGGCCTAGAGTCCTATTCTTGAAGTTCCTGGGCTGTCTTGTCTCCCCGAAGCCATCCCAACTCTACAGATCTTGCCACAGCCCTACAAAGCTGGGGACGTGCTTGCTCAAGGCCAGCCACTCTGGGACCCTCTGAAAAAAGATGCTGACAGACAGTCCTGGAAACAAGAACTAATTGCCCAGGCTGAGTCTCCAGAGAAACTAACTCTTCTAATGAATCTCAGCTGCTGGGATGTTTTATCCAATAAAGCAAAAGTTTGTTTTTGGCTTTTGAAGGCTCTCCTTTTTTCTGTGTTTTTTGGGGGTCATGAGGGGGTAGCTCAGGGTGGAGATATCTACTCTCAAAGAGAATTCAGTCAGATCCATGATAGGACCTTGGAAGGCTCTGAACTTCATGATCAAAGTTGTCCTTAATGGAAAAGGTACATATCCAACAATGGAGGGTCGAGCTAAGATCAGGGAGGGTCCTCACCAGATCGGCCGTAGGTGGATAGACTGTCTGGCAAAGATAGCTGTGAGTGACCAAGTCTAGAGAAGTTTTCATTGGCATCTGGAAGGAGTCTCCATACTGATGAAACCACTACCCCTGACATCTTAAAAAAGGCAGAAGTGTAAACCAAAGCTGCTCCTTACTTAATGGCAAACCAATCTGAAGTCTGATTATTAAAAATGCGTTCGCATTTGAGGAGCTAACTCCTCATTAGTGGAGGAGGAACAAGAGCAGGGACAAGAGGCAGCCAACCCTATTGGGAGCCCCCATAGCTCACCTCCTCCCATTCTGCTCATGCACACCTCAAAGAGAGTTAGTAGAATCATTTGGACTCAGAACTAGGAAGGAACAAGATAACAGAACATGGAATCTCCTCTGACTACAGATGAGAAAAGTGTAATCCAGAGAAGCTATGTGATTCATCCTAAATTAGCCAATAAGGAGGGAAGAGGCTAGATTGGGATCTAGGCCCCCAGTACATAAATTCCAGTAAGATCAATACATAACTTTTATATGATCAGCAAACTGGTTCTAATGGCCCCAATCTGAGGACTATCAAGGCAAATGAAATGAACCCTCACTCTCAGGAACTATTATGTCTTTTCCCTCCACTCATTTTACTCACAGCAGTCTCCAGAAACAGATTCCAGTGAGGAAACTGCCCGATAAGATGGGGCTGCAGGCCATGGAGGGGGGAGAATGGTGGGATCTGGGCTTGGAGCCTCAAGTTTCCAGGCCAGTGCTAAGTCTCCTGAGCTACTTTACCTCAACAGTCTTTAGGCTGCGGTTGGAGTTCTAAGAACCGGAAAAAGGAGACAGACGCCACCACAGTTCTCAGTCCTGGATTTTTCAATTTCCCACGATTTAAAATAAATCAGCCTTCTCCCCAGGGTTAAAAAAATGAACTTCCATTACAGCTGCTAGAACCAACCACATTTCAAAACCAGTCCCATTTGTAGCAATTATTGAAGGTTAGCAGATCAGGTTGGCACATACAGATTACAGAGCTGTGTGAATCAACAAGTTCACCTTATAAAAAGTGAGAAAACTGCCTCCCCACAGGTCTTCTGGTATTTGAGATCAGTAGGCTTTGACTGCCGTTGGTTACAGCTCCACCACGTGGTTCCCAAGCCCGTCGGGACAAAGTCCTAAAACCAAACTTCCATCATGGGAGGTCTCAGTGCTGAACTTGGGGGATGGTAAGAAGGTAGAAGTAACAGGCACAGACATCTTAGGAAATAGGGAAGTAAAAGGAAAGGAGAAAACTTAAGACGTGAATGCATGCAGACTGGGATGGTAGGGTTGAATTGGATTCTTCTCCCCTGGCCCTGGGCAGAAGAGGTACCATTACCTGCTTGAATCTAGGGAAGGAGATCTTAGAGAGAGAAGGGGAAGAAGAGATCTCTTAAGGAGAATGAAGAGGCAAGAGAAAATGAATTCAAAAGCTCTAATAGTGGGATAGGGGAGGGGCCTCCAGACCTTGAGCTCACAGGTGTTAGGATCTCCTCCACCAACAAAAATCAATAATTTCTGCAATGTCCTGCAGCACTGAAAACCAGTGACATCAGCCAGGTCACCCATCAGGAGGTATCTGAGGCACAACTGGAATTAAGTCATCCTGGTGGAGATGGGCTAGAGCTTCCTTTCCAAACTAGAGGTCCCATAGCCATCTTAAACTCAACACATCCTACAAGGGACCCCTCCTTTCCTTTCACCCAAGCCACCTCTCTTCCTAACCATCACTGGGGAAGACCTGGCCCTCACCCTCCCAGTCACTTGGACTCACCACCCTGATGTTAGCCCCTACTCCTCATTCTCTCACCTGCCATAACAATGGTCCAGACTTAATCATCTCCCCACTCCCAGCACCTTTTGGATACTTCCCCATCTCCCCTCTCACACTCTCACCACAATAGTGCAGTCCTTCATGTTTCCTGCCTGGACCACTGTGATCCCCTCCTGGTGGGTCTCTCCCCCCATTCTAGTGCACCCTCCACTCTGCTGTCAAACTGATCTCCCTAAGAGGCAGGTCTGACTGTGACCCCTGTAGCCCCCAATCAGCTCCCCATAACCCTGTCAGATTGTTGAAGTCTTTCCTAACCTGACCTCACTCCCCTCCATCTACTCTGTGGCCCAGAGACACTGGCCTGCTCACTGTTCCTCAAACAACATTCCCCCCCTTCCACATCTGAGCATTTCCCCTGACCACCTGCCAAGCTTGCCAACTCTCCCATCCTGGCTGCCCTGACTCCCTGCAGTCTCCATCTTTGACTTCAGGCCTTCTCAGAGATGCCCCCAACTTATCCTGTATTTATTCTGTCTGTATGTTACCTTCCACAGTAAACTGCCAAAGCCTATTTGGGCTTTTTCTTAGTTTCTTCATTTATTTCCTTTCCTGGTATCCCCAGTCCTTTGCACAGTGCCTGGCACATAGTAGGTGATTCACAAACGCTAGCTGAACTGATGGTAGGTAATATTTCAAGCTCTGTCAAGCGCTTCCCATATATTACCTTCTTTGTCCCCCACCAGAAGTGTTTATAGAACAACCTATAGGTTGTATTGTACCTATTTTACTGATGAGAAAACTAAGGCTCCAAGTTGAAATGACTTGACCATATTAACAGAGGTATGATTTGTGTAACAGGCACGATTTAAGTAATAGGCAGGATTTGAACCCAGGTCTTACTGCTTCTCCCCACTAAGCTATGCTGCCTCCATACGGTGCAGTTTTCTCATCACTGATAACATTCTCCAACTACACCATAGAGAAAGCTTTACACTTATGACCAAGAATGAAATGCAAAAATAAAATTAAAAAGCACTGGGAAGCTAAGTGTTTGCTCAATAAAATAAGGTTCCAGAAGAAGCTGAAAACAGCTATGAATAAAGCCAAGATCTCCCTCTTTGTTAAATAACAATGCACCTTAAAAAGGTCTGATTCCTGAAGACCCTCTTTGCTAAAACACAAGGACAAACCTAGCCCCCCCCCCATTCATTTTTGCAAGAGCTTAAAATAAACTAGATCAATTAACTATACTATGGTGGCAGAGTTGCTTAACTGGAATGCTGTAAGCAGGAAAGAATCCCAGTTCACTGAGAAATGTGAGGTTGACTTCCCAAGCTAGAGTCTGGGAGCCAGGCAAGAAGAGACCCCTTGTCTTCTTGGATCAAGGCTATCTCTGATGTGTCCATGGGCACTAAGGTCACCAGGTTAAGGGAACAATCTGACAATTCTGCAATGTTAGATCTATAGCTCCTACAGACGGTACTATAAGCCAGGACCCCTCAGTGCCTACTGTAGGGGAGGAATCCCAGGGCACTGACATCAGCTCATGCTAATGGCTTTTCCTGTGGCCTTATCAATATGTTGCACGAAGCATGGTACCCTTGGCCTTTCCTTATGGTCTGCACAGTGATTGTACCTCTCATTCCACCAGGCTCTGGTGGGTCTAGTGGGCCCAGAGACAGTGAGATAGGGCAGGCTGGAGAAAGGGGACAATCTGCAAAGTGTCAGAGATGAACAAGTAGTTACCAAAGATTTGAGTGCAAAATTTTCCACATTAAAAAAACATCTCTAGGGAAGAGATTTAAAACACTTTTTTTGTAGCTCAAAAGTTCCCAAGGTCACTGTGGAAACAAACCACAATGCTTCCAGCTCTGTCCTAACAAACACAAGTTGGCTCTCAACACTGCAGCTTACGCTTATGTTACTGAAGGAAGCAGATAAACAGGTATTTCAAGGGGAAAAATAAATTCCATTTAAAATAAAAAATAAAAACAAAACAAAAAGGTCTGATGGGAACACTGCTTAAATCCACTCTCCTGAAGTAGTAACAAAACAGCCAATTTCAGCTCTTACACAAACATACTCCAGCGGAGCATCTGAAGGCCTCTTGTCCAGAAGTGCTGCTGCCCCAAGGGCTTGAGAGCCACAAAATGGTCCTGTTTCTTCCACTTTACTGCTCCACTGAAGGCCTTCCCATCATTAGCTAGCTGTTCTTTTCCTATGTCCCAAAGACATTTCCCATGTTGTTTCAAATAAACACAATTGATGAGTTGGGCCTCTTAAGGGTTGCTGCCCTTTACCAAACATTGGCCTCTAATGTAGCATGTAACCATCCAAATTGTGAAGTCAGCCAAAGGGGGTATTTCAATTCCAAGGGACTAGCACAGGACGAAGGGGTTATTCTGTGCCACTTTGTACTGACTGATAACCCACTGCCAGAGCACTAGCAGTACTGACAGACTTAATCAACAACGTCTCCTCAGAGATGCTGAATTATGATCATTACAGTAAGCCACCAGGCGGAAACCACTGCTCCCTTCCCTGACTACAACAGAAACACTGAGGAACAAATACTCCTGAGTACAG